>NW_020950417.1:5128933-5263193 GCF_900497805.2 Vombatus ursinus | reverse complement strand
TTTCTTTCTTTCTTTCTTTCTTTCTTTCTTTCTTTCTTTCTTTCTTTTTTTCTTTCTTTCTTTCTTCCTTTCTTTCTTTCTTTCTTTCTTTCTTTCTTTCTTTCTTTCTTCCTTCCTTCCTTTCTTCCTTCCTTCCTTCCTTCCTTCCTTCCTTCCTTCCTTCCTTCCTTCCTTTCTTTCCTTCTTTCTTTCTTTCCTTCTTTCTTTCTTTCCTTCTTTCTTTCTTTCCTTCTTTCTTTCTTTCTTTCTTTCCTTCTTTCTTCCTTTCCTTCTTTTTTCCCCTTCCTTCCTTTTCCCCCCTTCCTTCCTTCCTTTTCTTTCTTCTTTCCTTCTTTTCTTTATTTTTGTCTTGACAGCCCTTCAAATGTTTGAAGACAGTTTGTTCCATCTAAGTTTTCTCATCTTTAGGCTAAATATCTCCTATATAACTTGGTTTCCAGTCTCTCTCTGCTCCTCCCCCTCTTAAGTTATTAAAAAATACACCTGCTTTATTGAATTTTCCAATCATTTATGAGATGAAACAGATTGCTATTTCTATTACTCCTTTATTACCCTTGCTAGATATAGTATAGAAAAATTTTTACTTGTTAGCTTTAAAGAAAAACATGAAGTGTCACAGTGTTAATATGTGATTTCTAATGCTTTTTTGTGGAAGGGGATAAGAGTAAAGTAAAGAGTAAAGAAAAAGAGTAAAATGACTTCCAGGTCATTCTTAATGACATGAGACTTTGTTTTTGCTGTATTACTATATGTTCTAAAAATGTTTCTCTAAATCTAGGAGCTCTGTGCCTGCAGCTTCCCTTTGTCAGTCACTTAATCTTTCCTTTCTGACTTTATGCTGACAATTGTTTATCCTATCCCAATCCTGTAGGTGTTGCCTCAAGCTTTCTCTGGTGAGGGTTCCCAGTCTTTCGCCTCCTATTAGAGCCCAACTTAAAAGGCTCCAGAGGCTTTCCTAGATCTCTTCTTCAATGTAAGGGATATGCTAGTTAGCTTTTCTCCAATCTGTTGGTATGCGGCCCCTGTGCGGCAGAAAACACTGCCTCTGTGACTGAGTGGGGGCTGGGGAGGAAAAGGGCAGGTGTTTTATTGGTATTTCCTCTCTTTCCAAAGGAATTTTGTTGGCTTGTATGTAACAATTCTAGAGCAGGAAGGGAATTTAGAGGTAATTTAGTCTAACCTCCTCATTGCACAGATGAAGGAATAGAGGCTCAAAGAGGTTTATATAGCATGTGAGGTCATATAGATAGCAAGAGGCAGAATTATGATTTGAACTCAAGCCCTGGGACTCTAAGGTCAACACCCTTTCTGTTCTACTCTGATGACAACCTTTTTCATGCTGCCCACTTAGACTTACTCGCTCACACATCTTGATGTGATCAAGTTCCCTTGCCCTCCATCCATCCCAATCTCTCTCTGTCTTGTAGTAAAGAGAGAGATTTATGGTCCTTTCCCCTGGAAACCTCTCCTTTTCAGCCTGGTTTGACTCATTGAACACTGAAAGCTCAGAGACTGCTGACAGTCCCACATTGCTGTAACTGAGATTAGTGAAAGCTCTTGGGAAGGCCTGTGAACAGCAGGAATTCTTTGTAACGCAGGTGCTAGCAGGCACCTCAGAAACTGTGCGTGTGCAGTGTTGGCTGACGCTGCCATTTTCACAAGCCCAGCTGGATCTGGAGATAAGATTTGTCAGTCAACAAGTGGCTTTGGCCTTGCATCCCCTAATTTGGATAAAAATTATAAAACACATTACTTTAATACTAATAATGTGCTTGCAGGGTTAACTCTTGTGTTCCTGACCTGCCCGCATACTTTTGCCTCTTGAAGATGACCACAAAGAAAAGAGGTTATTTAACCCATGATGGGATGACCTTTTTTGACCTCCTTCAAAAACCTGGATCCTGTTTAGTCTGGTTCTAAACCTCAGGGAATAGAAATATAACCCCACGTTGCTTAAATCTAACTATGGGGGTTATTGGTAATATATCAACCATTGAGATGTACATACACACTAAAAGGATACTTGGATACATGTGCTAAGCAGCTTTGCTAGGTCACTCAAGTCTTAGACGGTTTTGGTCTTTAAAGAGCACATATGATTATTCCAGGAAGAATATGCTTGTCCAGAACTATAGGATGGATCTGAAAGTCTTCAACACTTAGGACTGGTATTGTATTATAACTTATGAGGACAAAGGGAGCTTACATTTTTTAAAAATGCATCAATCTAGTGTAAGCAGACCCTAGGCACCTCTTGAATTGTCCAGTCATGAATAAGAGTGCACATGTTAGGATTCCTTTTGTCTTTAGTGGGATGCAACCATGGTCTTTGTCAATAATTTTAGCTTTCCCCCTACCAGTCCCTTCTGCTACCTTTGGAGAAAGGGACCCAGTCTGTCCCCATTGAATCAGAGCCATGGTTGGTAATTTCAACATTGTTCTTACTCGTAATATAGAACTCCTTGATACCTTGATATTACCTTCTCCAGTTCTCCCTCCATCCCTAAATCCAGTCAGTTGCCATACAGTCAGATACACTCTATTGATTGTATCTCAGAAATATCTCTTTCATTCACCATCTTTCCACTCTAACTGCTACTCCTGTAATCTATATGGAGTTGCGTCCCACAGTTTCAGAAGTGCTGAAGGGGTTGCAAGTGGAAAAAGTTTAAGAAGCCCTGATCTAGGCCCTCATTACCCAGACTATTTCAATAGCTGCCCAGCTTGTCTTTCCCTTGCCAGTCTCCTTGTTGCTTTCAGACAAATTCATTGTACCTGATGCTGTCAGATTAAACTTCCCCATGTATAATCCTCATCATGTTCTGCCTCCTCCCCTACTCATCATTCAAGGGCTCACCATTGTCCAATGAATGTTAGACACAGTTGTCTATACCTTATATGTTTTGACCTCTGAGTCTTTCTTCATGCCACTCCATGTGCCATAAATGCCTTCTCCTTAATCTTTTCTAGTTCTAATCTTTAAAGGACTGGCTTAAATGGCATTTGCATCACAAAGCCTTCCGTGACCCTCTGTAGGCAAAAACAATATTTCCTCTAACAGAATGATCATAGCACTTGGTTTTGTCTACACTTATCACATTTTACTTCATTTTATACTTAGGCATATAATGTCTTCTTTTTCTCTTTTTTTGCTTTTGGCTAGGCAATGGGTTAAGTGACTTGCCCAGGGTCACACAGCTAGTAAGTGTTATATGTCTGAGGCCGGATTTGAACTCAGGTTCTCCTGAATCCAGGGCTGGCACTTTATCCACTGAGCCACCTAACTGCCCCCTATTTTTCTTTTACATAGTAGATTGTGAACTTCTTGAGGTCAGGGGGTGAATTTTGGAGACAGATAGGTAGCATAATGGCTAGAGTGCTGGATTTGGATTCAGGAAGGCCACTGTTCAAATCCTGACTCAGATAGTTACTAGCTGTTTGACTCGGTGCAAGTCATTTAAACTCTCCCAATCTCAGTTTCCTCACCTGTAAAATGGGAGTATTAGTAGCACATTAATACCTCCTAAGGTTGTCGTGAGGATTGGCTAAGATTATGTATATCTATCTATCTATCTATCTCTATAGACCTTAAAACTCTGTGCAAATATTAACTCTTGCTATTATCTTAATTATCTTTTGCTTCTCTAATTATCAGATTGCACAGGTCTCTTCCACCCCCTCACAGTAGAAGCTCAATAAATGTTAGTTAAAAGGAGTAGTATACAATTATATAGCATACAATTCATTGAGACTCTCTACAAGGTTAGGGTGGAACTCATAGCTTCTGCTCCAACTCTAGTTATGCAGATTAATTTGTTGTTTCTGGAAAAGGTGATTAGTTATTAGCAAGCATGTAGAAACTTCCATTCCCCTACAGCCCCATGCACTAAGATTAACCAAGCTGCTGAGTCACAGCACTGAGGGTTTGCACAGATTTCCATGTTTTATGAATGAGAAAAATAGTTCTCACCCTAGAATTAGGGGAAGCATTGCTTGCAATGTTGTGGCAAAACAAAACAACCACAAAACAAATCCCTAACTCTCTTTTTTTTAAATGGCCCCCATTTTTCCTCCTAGAAAAATAATTTGGCATAGAAAAGAGACATACAATGTTGCCCAGCAATGTGGAAAATACTCCTCTAATCCAGTTGCTTTTTCTTTCTGATGAAATATTCAGGTTTTAAAAAGGCTGTTAATCCCCTCCTAGCATTGCCAATGCATCTGCACTTAAAAGGTAGGTGTGAAAACTTTCATATGCTTTATCTGGCATCTCTATGGACTAGGTGTTACCATGAAGTCATAAGACTGATTCCCATAAGTCACATGAGAAACCTGGCCCCACTACTCATGATAGGAGAGGCAGTGGGGGTACAATGGAAAGAGTGGTGTAGTTGAAGTTAGGAGAGACCTGGGTTTGAATCCTTCCACTGTCTTTTGCTCGTAGTATGATTGTGAACGAATGACTTAATCTCTCTAGGTCTTGGTTTGCCTCACTATATATATGTAGGACTGACTTTATAGGATCAAATGAGATAAATTGCAAAATGTAAAACAATATACAAATATCAAGCATTGCTATTTTAGATATATACGTGTGCGTATACATACATATGCATACATGTATATGACAAGACCTATTTTTCTCAGATGGCTAATGGAAAATAGTACTATTACTTTATGACAGTATTTAGGTTATATGCATACTATTTATATGTATTACATACATGTATTTATATACATATACATACATATGTACATATGTATGTATGAGGTATGTTTGTATCTGTGTGTGTGTGTATGTGTATACCCTCACCTCAAAGTTCATTTGTGTTGGACTCTTCTCACTAGTAGAGATTGATTATTTAATGTTCCTGCCAACATGAGGGGCAAAGTTGGTGAGCACTTGGGAGAAAAGAAAATGAGATTCTAATTTGGGAGAGAAAACTCGTGGTTCTAGAATCTCCTTAGGTCCTTGAAGAAAGAGGAAGAACCTGGGAAGAAGATGATATGTAGAAGAGCTTACAACCCAATAATGTCCAAATACCCAGCTTCGCTTCATCCTAGGGTCTTTCTCTTCTTTTAGGGACTTGAAGGGGATCTGAAGCCACACATTTTCTCTCAAAAAACTGGAAACTTTCTTCTCCCAAGCTCTTGCCAACTCTGCCCTTCCTATAGGTATGGGTCATTGAATAATCGATCTTTATTAGTAAGGGAAGTTTCATGCAAATGGCCTTTGAAGAGATACATATGCGTGTGTGTGTATACACAGTATATAACAGTAGTGCCAAACTCGAATAGAAACAGGGACCAGTACAAAAGGATCCCTGCAGGTCACATATTTTTGTGTCCTGTTCTTGTCAACCAATATATTAACTATTTCTACCAGTTCCATGCATATGCATTCTTGTAAATATTGAAAAGGGAAACAAGGTTATTCTGGCATGACTAGGTTTTAAATTCGTCCTGGTTTTTTTAGGATGCTACTTTGCTTCTAAGTAGTGACAAGAAATAAGAGTATGTGGGCATAAATGCTATCTCTGAAAATTTCTACCTATGTGATATTGCATTAAGTCAATTCATCTTTTTGGTCCTCTTTTTCTTATTCTGTAAAACTGAGGGGATTGGACCAGATGATCTCTAAGGTCACATTCAGCTCTAAATCTTATGATCATCTAAACAAGTGCTCTCCAAAGGTTCTCCTATCAGTAAAAAAAAGTTCTTAATTACCCCTCCCATATGTATAAATACACACACACACACACGCACACACACACACACACACAAACACACACATGCCTCTCTCGCTGGGTGAATATCAACAAAAATATAAAATACTTTAATATAAATAATATAATATAAATAATTAAATTAATAGAATAAATAAAATTCAAACAACCCAACACACAGGCATATATACATATATTCATGTATATATTCATATACACTAATACACCGTGGGGTGCTCAAACATTTTATGTCTATACATACATACATAGACATATACAGACAACATATACACATATACATGTATTTGCAAGTTTGCTTTACTTTGATAGTTGGTTTTAATAGCTGTGATTTTTTTTTTAAAAGATAGCTTAATAAGGATGTGTAGCTTCAAATCAGATGTTCTTAACCTTTTTTTTATATCATGGATTTCTTTGGCAGTCTGGTGAAGCCTATAGATTCCTCTTCAGAATTTTTTTTGTGTGTGCATGTATAATGGGAGGAAATGCTAAATTCCAGTTAGATAGATGTTAGTGAAAATAAAAAAAAATGTTTTCTCCCATCCAAGCTCATGGACCTGCTGAATCTAGACCTGCTCCCCCTATTCCCCAGACTCCTAAGAGAGTCAACCAAAAGAAACAACTGAAATAATTAATCAATTCAGCAAATTTGCAGGATATAAAATAAATCTACATCAATCATTAGGATTTCTATATGTAACCAACAAAATCCAAAAGCAAATCTAGAAAGAGAAAAACATTTTTGGTAGATATAGGGGAGGAACTATGGGTATGTGTCATGATATCTCATGTCAGACTTTGTTGATATATTATTTACTTTTGCTAAACTTTTTTTTCTTTTTTGTTATAAGTGATGGCTCTTGCATAGAGGAGATGGAAAGTATAATTGAAAAAGTGATGTAAAACAACAGATATGAACAATTTTTAGAAAGTCACCTTTACCCCTAATGGGGGAGACTGCATGTTCATTTCTTTTCAGAAATAGCTGATAGAGAGCATAATAAAGCAAACCACTTGTGATCACAGAAAAGTTGGCAAATTTGGGACATTTGTCTTTTTGGAAAGAAAAAATGCATAATAGCTTTAATTTCAACAACTATCTTAAATATTTTATTAGGAGATAACTATCAAATCTTCCTATTGATAAAATGTTGGCATATGTAATCTAGAGGGGGAAGGAGTAGAGAAACATTTTTGTTTTGCTTGCATCTGCCAAAGAAATACTTTGTAGCGAACATTTTTCATTTCCCCAATAATTGAGTATAGAACACTATAATTTTTTTTGCAATGTAGTGTATATCTCTTCTCCTTTAATTTTTTTCAGATATATATCTTATTCTTCCTGAGGTTTATTTCATGAATTCGAGGATTCAACAAAGTTTATAGGTGTTGAAGTCAAATAGATCAATCTCTCAAATATTCAAATAGATATGCAATTTCATCAATTTGGAAATTCTCTCCAATAATGAAGCAATATACATTTCTTAAGCTCCTATTATGGGTTAAGTATTATACTAGCCACTGAGGAAAAAAAGAAAAAAAATTGAAAGTTTCTGCCTTCAGGAAGCTTGCATTCGATCAGGGATACAGCATATTTATATAACTATCTCTATATACTTACAGAATGTATACAGAATAAATACAAGGTAAATATTAATTAAAGAGAGTACCAGGAGCTGAGGACAAGAGTTGGCTCATGAAGGGCTTCATGAGAGGCATTGAAGCTGATTCTTGAAAGAAACAAGGGATTTGAGGAGGCAGAGAAACTGAGGTGAGGAGACCCATTAGATGAGGTGATGAGAGCTGTGGCTATTTGAGAAGAGAATATAAGTGAGATATGTTAAGGAGAGAAATAACAAGATATATGAAGTGAATGAGGGTGAGAAGTTAAGGAGGACACCAAGGATGTAAACCCAGATAATTAGAAAAATGATAATGCCTTTAATAGAAATGGGAAAGTTGGGAAGAAGGGGTGGGTTAGGGATGAAAGCATGAGATCTGAAATATAGGTTACAACCCTCCTATGTCTACTCTTCCCAGAGCCCTTTTAGGAGCAGCTATTGTAGCTTCAACATGATCCATGAACTGTGTGTGAATAGGCTTGGGAGGATAGGAGATTTACTTAGGATTTAATAAGTAGCTGCTGGGCATGCCCAGATCATGGTTAGGTTGTAACTGCCCGGAGTTGGTGGCATTTTGGGAGCTTGCAGAATGGTGGGAGATCAGTGTAGGGTGGAAGAGGAGGTAAGTAGGTGATAATAGGTGAAGGAAATAGTAGGCCTTACTGGAGAAAAGTGCCATGATTGGCTAATGCAAGAAAACTGGGATTTGACTCATCTTCCCACCCTCCTATTGGATGTTTGCATATCCCCATTCCCATGACTCTTTGAGGGTACATGGCCTCCACTTTGGAGATTGCTATTCCCTAGGCTTCACTTTGATAATATGTTCTAGAAATCAACAATCTCATATGCCTTTAGTTTGAAGGATGAATCTTCAGATATGGGATATTTGTCCATCTCTATTCCTTGGGTCTTACTTCTTCTGCTTAGATACCCTGATGGATAAAAGGGGGGCAACATGTACTAGTGAAGTCAAACTATAACCACCTTGGCTACTATCTTCCCTTGCTCCCTGAACCCAAGAGCCTCAGGAATAGCAACGTCCTTCAAACCACCAGACCTGGTTTCAGACCAGCCCCAGTAGCAATCATTTGAGGAAACAACTCCTATGGGAAAAGGGGCCAGCCATCCCCACCAACTGTCACCCACAGAGCAAGACACCCTGAGGAAAGACAGGAGGTAGCATGAGCCAGGCAAATCAAACCACTTACCACTCTGAACACCATCACCCCTCAGATCCCGATGGAAATAGTCCAGGACCCTGAATTCAAGAGCCTTGGGAGTACCATTGCTTTTAGCTCAGTGTCTACAGCAACCTTGACCCAGTGGAGATGCAGCTTGGCATCAGTTCCTATAGGTGTTATGGCCACATCTATTGAAAATCCAGAAAAGAAGGTTCTTGCCACCAAAGTCATTGGAACTGCTAAATAAAATGGATTTTATCAATGGAAATGGTATTAAAAAAGAGGACTTACCTTCTGCTTTGCTGCAGTTCTCAGGACCACTGGACCTTTTCATCTGATTTGCAAATGAAACCTTTCACATATGTTATCTCCCTCATTAGAATGTGAGCTCCTTGAGATCAGGGACTGTCTTACTTTTCTATTTGCAATCTCAGGGCTTAGCACAGTGTTTTGTACATAGGAAGCATTTAATAAGTGCTTTTTACACTCACTGATTCATTCATTCATGCATTCATTCATTAATAGAATACTGGACTTCAAGTCAGAAAGGCTTCTTAGATTTCAATCCTATCTCATATAAGTATTAGCACTGTGATCCAGGATGCCACAACCTTTCTGAGCCTCACTTTTCTCATATATAAAATTGGATGGTAATAACACTTAACTCAAGGTTGTTATGAGGAGCAAATGAGATAATTTATAGAAAATGTTCTCTATCCCTTAAGGAGATATATAGATGTCACCAGTTAGTATCAATCATTTTTATTTCCTTGTATTCTCAAAAGGCTGAAGATCATTTCTTTTGACAAAGAAAACAAAAACCAAGTCCAAGTTGAACAGTTCTGCCTTCTCTTGTCCCACCCACCCAAAGAATGAGCTCTGTCTTTTCTTTGATCTGCTCCTTGCTTCAGCATGGTCGAAAAGCTCCTTTTGTTGTCATTAGTCTGCATTTCAAGCCTCAGCTTGGTGTAGACTTTAGCTTTCCTGACATTCTTACATCTTGGTGTCACTCTTTTAAGTTCATCCTCAGGTATCTGCCCTTTTCTTTTGTGGGAGTCTTTTAAAAATCTTAGCTGGCCAATAAATGTCCTGTTCATCCCCACTGTTTATGTTGAAAAGCTTAAATAATTGCATTCGGGTGTGTAATCAAACCTAGAGATAAAAATGGTAGGGCAAGGCACACAATAATTTAAAGGATTAGAAACAATGGCATTTTGTCAGAGCCTTCCATGGTCTATGTGGTAATACTGTCTCCCTGAACTGATACATAATACCATGTTAGAGTCACTCCGTTGTTCCTGGCCAAGATGACGGTGTGATAAGTCCTGGTTAAAAAAAATCCATATCTGATGTTCTTCACTATTCTTCATTTTCCCATATCTGCCTTTCTCTTCTGAAACTCTCCATGAATGATGGGACCCAAAGGGTAGTCATGGGTGGTTTAAGGTCAAGTTGGACAGTGGTCTCAACTTGGACAGAGTATCCCAGGGATATTCCCTTGGGGGTTATAATGTTAAAGTTATTTGTCAATAGCTTGGGAAAAGGCACAGAAGGTAGTCTTATCAAATTTGCAGATGATATAGAGCTGGGAGGGATAGTTACTCTTTGGGTGATGGTTAGGGTCCAAGAAGACCTTGGTAAGTTAGGACACTGGGCCAAATCTAATAAGGATAAGTATAAAATCTTATGCTTAGGTTAAAAAAATCCAATTCATAAGATGTGGGCTAGAAAGCAGTTAAAGAAAGAAAAATCTATGGTTTTTAGTGAAGTGAAAATATGTCAACAGTATGAGATAGCACCCCAAAAGCTAAAATAATCTTGGACTGCAATAAGAGAAGCACAGGGGCCAGAAATAAGGTGATGAGAAGCCCTCTACATTCTGCATTAGTCTCCACATGCTTGTAACTGTTTAGTTTCATTGGCATTATTTAGAAAGATATTGATAAAATGTAGAGTATCCAGAGAAACTTAACTGGGATGATAAAGAGTCCATGTCACGCGAAGACTGGCTAAAGGAATGGGGGATGTCTAGCTTGGAGAAGAGAAAGTCCAGGGGAAATATGATAGCTCTGTGCAAATGTTTGAAGGCTATCACATGGAAGAAGGATTCAGTTTGTCTAGCTTGGCTCTATAGGTCAGAACAAGGAGAAGAGGGTAAAAATCACAAAGAAGCCCATTTAGGTGCAGTCAGTAAAGATCTCTACAGATGAGACATGTCCAAAAATGGAATGAGCTTCCCTGGCAGGTAGCAGGCTCCTACTCATTGGTGGTCTTCAATCAATTATTATTTGTTTTAGTATTATTATAGGACAGCCAGGCGGCATAGTGGATAGATTTCTGGGCCTGGAGTCAGGAATCTGACCTCAGACACTTCCTAGCTGTGTGACCCTGGGCAAGTCACTTAATTCTGTTTGCCTCAGTTTTCTCATCTGTAAAATGAGCTGGAGAAACAAATGGCAAACCAAGAAAAACCCAAATGGGGCCACCAAGAGTCCAACAAGACTGAAATGACTCAAAAATAACAACGATACACACTTTCTTTTGTTCTGCTTCTTTCCTGGTTCCCCACTCTAGTCTTCTGACTCTCATTTTCTAGTCTCTTCCATGTCTTTGTTTCTGGGTCTTGGATATCACTCATCTACCTCATTTCTGACTTGCAGCTTTGTATTACTGACAAACCTCTGTCTAATTCCTGTAGACATTTTTGGTTTCGTTAGCTAAAAGAGCTAGAAAAATCCATTGGGCAAAGATGCTTGAGTGGTTCGCCATTTCCTTCTTCAGCTCATTTTTACAGATGAGGACACTGAGGTAAATGGGGTTAAATGACTTGCCCAGGGTCACACATCTAGTAAGTGTCTGAGGTCAGATTTGAACTCATGAAGATGAGTCTTCCTAATTTAAGGCTCAGCACTTTATCCACAGTCCCTAACTGCCCATCTCCATTTTATACTTGAGGAAACTGAGGAAAAAAAAACAACAACTGAATTTAGTTGACTTGTCCACACAGCTAGTAAGTGTCTGAAACTAGATTTGAGCTTAGGTCTTCTCCAAGTCAGCACTGTATCCACTCTGCCACTCAGATGCCCCAGGAAATTATTATCTGTTAATTTATGGAAGATAGCAAGTATTTGATGTGTAATTCTGGCCACCAGGTTATGTCTTGTTAGGTATTTGGCAGTGCTAAATTATTGCAGCTTCTTGTGACATATTGCACAGTTTCTACTGTTTCTCTGCACAATCTGTATTAATCTATAAGGTCAGTTTTAATTACATTTGACAAATCTTGTGTACACATGACCACCCTTTACTATTGGTCTGTGAAACGAGGTCCATTCTTTCAAGAAATATTTCTAAAAAATTTTTAACCTGCTTATCTCGTGCTTTGAGAGCATATATTTGCCTTCTTACTCCTTTTTTTCTGTAACAGTCTTGTGATGATGCACTTCAATAACATTAAGTGGGTTTTTATGTTGATACTTTCTAAACCAATCATCCATTTTAAAGTTCCAAAAAACATATATTACATAGATGTTATTTGCCCTAAATGTGTTCTTCCCAGTAAGCAATTTGTATTTCTGGGAAAAGATCAAGGTATTTTACTTTTCGTTGGAGAACATAACTCGATGGCATCCTTGTACATCAATTGATTAATATGCTATCTTGGAATGACTCTCTCTTTGACATAAAAGCTGTATTCAGGTCTATTCTGGAACGATGATAATGGATTTAAGGCTAGCAAACATAGCAAGCTTAAACTATATTGCTGCAAGATGCCCTGTTTTATACTAATTCTTCTAGACATTATTGTGGTGGAGGTACATTTTTAATAGTGAATTTTTTTTTTATCATGTGGACATTAATTACTCTAGTATTCTTCGTAGGCTTAACTCTGCTTTATATATTGGCAGTACGTGACTAGACCATGAATGAGGAGCTAAGTTAAAGGTTTTATGATAATTTATAAAAATGGGAGAAAAGTTTTGGTGCTTTTGGATGGCTCATTCAGTAGTCGCTGAATTTATAATGAATTGCTCCTTAACATCCCTGGGACTTTTTGGCAAAACTTTTCTGCTTCTCAGCTAATATATTATGTTCTAAAAATGTTTATTAATTTGCTGAGCAATACAAGTTGTAAATGCCTTATGTAAACTACACAAACACTTAATTAATCTCTATGTCCCTGGCATTATCATTTTTTTTTTGTTTGGCAATAAATGAGGTACCGCTGTTTAAGAAAGATAAGTTCAATGCAATGATTAACCACAATTCTACAGAACTCATGATACAAGCTAACCACCTCCTGACAGAAAGATAATGGACACAGGATATAAATTGAGACATAAGTATTTTGGACATGGAAATGAGGGAATTTGTTTTCTTTGTCTATACATATTTTAACAGGGGTTCTGTTTTTCTATCTTTTCCGATGGGAGTAGGGGAGGTGGGAGTAGGAGAAGGTAGATTTTCATTGATTGATAAAATATAATTTAATGCAAAAATAAAACAAATGATTGGATTAGACTTTGATCAGAGAAGAAGCTGGTTAAGTTGTTTATTATTGTTATTTTAGAAAATACTCATATTTTTCAACAGTTCAGAAAGGATTAATTCTGGGACAAGTAGCTATTCTTCTAGTATTTTCTTACATTAAATGTTCTTTGGACTATTGGTATATATCTGGCACATAGGAGGTGCTTAATAAATTTATTGGCTGAGTGCCTACTGCACAAGATGATAAAATAAGTGTTTTTATAGTTTAATATTACATTAGGATGTAAGTTCATCTTCTGCAGGTTTATTGAATATATCTTTTGTACAACCCCAGTAACAGACAGAATGATGAGGATGAGGTGTAATTCATCCTGTTCCCCCATGATTTTGATTTATTTTGCTATATTTATGTATCTCAAAAGTTTTTTGTTCCATGCAGCTCGGAGAACACCAATTATCAATCAATCATCATTATTATCACCTTGTTTTTTCTCATAATTTTTGATGGGATTCGGATGGAAACAATCCTGGGTCAAATTGTTATCCTGACACTATTCCTTCATATGAAATGGTCTATTTTTTTTGCACAAATGGATATAATATCTGCTTTTTATAATTAAATGAAAAGTATTTGGATTTAAGCTCATCCACTATAAGCTCACTAAAAGCATGCTTGCTATTATTCTAGTAGCATATAGCACCATAGCATGTGAACCTTTATATTTTGATAGCTTTATGTCCCATTGGGTCAGAAATTTTATGTCATTTGGTATGGCAACATCAATTTTTAAAACCATTTTTAGTTTTTTATGAATCGTGTTATATCCAGGTGATTGTGGGCAATGGTTCAGTGTATGGTGTGATAATGGCTTGGTTCCAGTACAATTTATTGGTTGAATTCTCTAGGATGCTTTGGGGTTTATATTTGTGGCATGGAGATTTGCTATTTGCCAGTCCATAGAAGGTAGCATGCTTATGAGATACAATTCTAGTAAAGCATTAAGCCCTCAACAGAGCTGAATCACATACCTATGTTCTGCCGGAATCACTCAGGGGATCTCTGAGCATCCTCTGTGCAATCCCTCCTTACACAGTATTGAATTGAGTTGAATTCTCTATGGGCTTGGATTAAGAAGGAAGCAGTTTCAGGTAAAAAGACAAACTATATACACCATTTCTGGACTGAGCTTTGCGTGTCTGCCCATTATCTGCTGATGAGGGCTGCCAGCCAGTTGGTGCTCCTTCATCTTGGTAATGGACTTTTGAATGATCATGTCTGGAAATGTGTCTTGCCTTATTCCTACCTTGAGCTTTGAAAATTGGAATGAAAAGCATGCCAATTATGTGAGAGAGTGTAGTCTACAGTTTTTGTTTCAAATGCCCATGGAATCCTGATCCTAATGAATGGGACTCTATTTATTGTTTCCATTAGTATAATTAAATATTAATGAGGGGTGCTTGGTTTTCTGGCAGTTGCTAAGCCACTGAGTAGCCTTTGGTCATACAAAAACTGGTTTTAATTATTGGCCCTGCTTCTTTCCCTTTTGAGGGAGGTTGGGATAGCCTTCTCCTCTTCTACTCCTCTTCACTACCCTCTTACTCCCCCCCCCCGCCACCTATTCTTGCCATGAATTCTAAAGATTTATAAAATTAATGCAATAAACCTGTTCAGTTGGAAGTATTGTAGTGACCTATTCTAAAAATCATGCCATAACTCATGAGAAAGGTAGGCTTTTGGGAGGACACCTTAAATTCATCATTCCAGGAAGCATTCAAGCATTCTACATGACAAAGCATAAGCTTAGATGAAGATTTTCTATTAATCTGGGAAGCATGTTAATTGCAGTAGTGAAATGCTCTCTTGAATCAAGAGGCTAGTAGGGTAACTTAAGTGTCTGATATATAGCAAGCACTTAATAAATGCTTGTTGATTGATGGATTTTTTTCATGTTATTAGGTAATCGATGTATGCTATATTATTCTTTTTATTGGCCATATACCTTTTGTTTCCTCTGGTCCTCCCCCTGCTTGTGTCCCTACTCCCTTTCTTTCCTTACCCCAAAAGGACTAGCTGGCTATCACTCAAAATTATCTTTAATAAAGAAGATTGTAAAACCAAGATTTAGAACTGGAAGAAAACTTAGAGGTCATATAATTCAACCCCTTTATTTTATAGATGAGGAAACTGAGGTCCACAGAATTTAAATGCCTTGCCCAATATCACTTAGGTAATAAGTATAAGAAACAAGATTTAAACCTAACATAGCTAGCTACAAATCTAGAATCCTTTCCAATGTGCTGCAAGACATAGGTTGTGACTAGTGGTGCTGTTGTTTTTCAGTTGTGTCCAGCTCTTTGTGAGTCCATTTGCGGTTTTTGGGACAAATATATTAGATTGATTTGCCATTTCCTTCTCCATCTCATTTTACAGGTGAGGAAACTGAGCCAAACAGGGTTAAATGATTTGTCCAGGGTCACACAGCTAATATATGAGGCCGGATTTGAAATCAGGTCTTCCTGACTTCAGACCTGGTGTTCTATCCACTGTGCCATCTAGCTGCCTACTAGCTGTGACTATTAAGGCATAAATAAATTTGGTTTAGGTTGGAAAACAGTTTGTTCAAATTGATACGACTTGGGTTTTGACCTGTGAGCAATAGGAGTAGTGTCTCTGGATTTTTCCTATACAACCAATTGGATTGAGTCTTATTTAATTTGGCTTTTATCTAAGAAAAATCAGATGTACCCACGTTTCCCATCAACTTCCACGTACTTTTTGCTTTATTTATTTTTCATAAAGGATAGGTGACAGTGTGCTTAATGTTTTCAAATACAACTCACAGAAGCACAAAGAAACGTATGTCAATTATTGAGAAATATTTTTATACTAAATATTGTGAACGAACCACAGAGTAATCTCCTAAACTGTATCTATTGGCTTGCAGATTTCTAAAGTGCCATGTAGGCTTTAGCAAAGGTGGTAGCCAATGAGGACCTCCTGAAGTAAGGTTCTAACGCTCATGGTGCCCCATTTTTCAAGATCTCCTTTCAAGCCTGGCAGGGACTTTAGCTGTGGAGTGGTAGTGGAGGTATTCTGCTCGTGGCTTAACTTGCCTCCCGGTCCTATGAAACTTCAAGAAAAACATGAGATTTGAGTGATTTCTTCTGGGTATTTCAATCTTCTTCTGTGGACTCCTAGTGTCTCTAGATTCAACTAGGCTCTTTGGTATATTAAGGATACACGGACTTATGGAGACCAAATTTAAATATTCTACAGTGGTTGTTTACCAGAGCATGTCTCTTGGCTTGTCTATATCTGTATCACAGAAGTGGTCTCTGGGGCTTTCAGAACCTCTATTGTCTAGCATAGCTTGAATGTCTTTCACCATTTGGTATAAGTGATCGACTTCACAGTATTCTATCAGCCCTCAGCTTATGCACTAATTAAGAAACATGCCAGGATATTAAGTAATCATAAGACACCTTAGGCCTAGGGACTAAAGGCCTATCAGGGGAGAGGCCTCAGTGCACTGCTCTGTCCACTGTCCCTCAGGTGGGACGCTGTGGGGAAGTTGGTACTGGGTGAGGTATTAGTTGGGAAGGATTTTTCTTGCTAAATAGGTGCTAAGCCTAGTACTTTCTATTTGCTAAAGGAGCATAAGAGCTGTCAACACCCTCTAAATTTTAGTGCCCTAGGGAAAACCCCAGTCACCCCACTCTGGTTATGACTAAAAACGTTAACAATATTTTTCCCCCTTGAATTGGACCTGGGATTTCACTGACACAAGGAAGTCCCTCTACTAACATAGAACATGATACTCTGTAACTTAAGAATATTGGAGAGAACTGGGGCCCTGAAAGATTAAGTCACAGGGTCATATACTGTCAGAGGCAGAACCAGAACCCAGGTTTTTCTGATGCCAAGGCTTGCATTTTATACACTATACTCCATCCTCATCGCTGTTGAAGGTATCATAGAGTTCCCACTTTCCTCTCTCCCTTGGACGCTTTCTTATCTTGATGGAGGACTCTCCACCCTTCTATCTCTTCTCAAGGTCTTTGGGGCTTTGCCATCTGCCCTGTCACTTTCTCTGTCGGAACCTTTCTCCATCAAGCCTTTCCATTTAAAGGGAACTGAACTCTCTTTTGTGTGTTGTCTTCTCTAGGAGTGTGATCTCTCTGAGAGCAGGGACTATCTCACCTTCCTATTTATATCCCCTGGTCTCTGCATATGGTAAGCACTTAATAAATGTATTTCCATTCTATTGCATCCCATTCAATTCCACCATGCCATGCTTTCTCTCTGCTATCATTAACTATTCCTAACTCTTATTCAGGTAGAACTCTATTCTGATAAATGGCATTCAAAAACATCTATTTTTACTAAACTAACATCTACTGAATTAGGACTTTGGCCTTGCAAACAGCAACAATAAAGGGAATACTCTTGAAAGATATTGTGCTAGAATTCTACACCAGTTTCCAGCCTGAAATGGATTGGAGAAGTCTGTAAATATGGAATTTTAAAAAACATAAATGGGACCATGACATCATTAGCTTTAATACTAGCAGAAAATCAAAATCCAGCCAGCTAGCCAAATGTTTGTTTTCTTAACATACTTAAAAGAAAATCCCTCTTTTTTCAGCTGCTTATGTATAACTTATTCTGACATGTTTTTAGGAACACCCCTCTCAGATGCCCCATCTGGTTATCCCTGAGGTCAAATTTCTTTTCACCTCTCAGTTCTCCAGATGGACTGACAGAAAGAGGTGCAGAGAAATGACAAATGACTCCCAGGAATTACTGGAAGTTAAATGGGGGTGAAAATGGGTTGGTCATGGGTCACCTGAGGTTACATTTGGGTGTCTATAGGCTTCTCTAGTCTTACTCAAATCATTAGACTCCCTAAATTATGAAGATGTTTAGGTCAGTAGATTCTGCACAGATGTCTAGGGCTTGATTCTTTTAGAACTCTAGATTTTCCCGGTAAATTCTGGTCTGCTGGACTGTACAGACAAATGCTAAGGCAAAAATAGAATGAAAAACTCACTCAGGCTGTCAGGAAAGGAATTGAAATTGAATACCGAAGCTTGTGAAATGTGGCCCTTCATGTAGTCACTGATCTGCCACCATGTCTCTCCCAATCATAGATGGCTTATTGGTTTGGAAATAATTCAGTGACTTCCACACGGGAACTTGGAGATCTGAGCTGTGTGGATTTAAAGGAAAAGTCCATTTATTTTTTTCAGTTAAGCCTAGGTAGGCATTTAAAGAACCAATTAAACAAAAATTGATGCCAGTGATCATAAGCATTGAAAGGATAATGGGCTCATTCTTTTGAAATGAAGCACTTAGAATTATTGAATTAAGAGAAACCTCAAAGGACATCACTTTCTATGTACAACTAGGTGTTCGGACCGATTTTTCTGTGAGCCTAGAAAAACTCTGGAACTTAACTGTATGAATTCTGGATATCATAGCTGTGGACAGATAGTAGTTTTCTTTCCACCATGGAATCTGAGCCAGTCATGACTGTGAGAGTGTGAGCAGTGGGGCTCATTTTCAGGAGAGTTTGAACTGAGCCCTGTAGGAGCAAAAGGAGTAGTTTGTTTGACAGACGTAGAAGATACTGCAAAGTTTTGAGGAGGTTTAGGTCTGGAGCAAGGCATGCAGGGTTGGATGGGAAGGCCAATTGAAGTTTGGATTTGGAGAGTAGCAAAGACAGGAGCTTGGACTCCATGGTAATAGGAGAGACAGACAGAAACCCTTCAGGTACTTTGTAATGTGATTTTGGAGACTAGAATCTGTGCATTGCTAGTTAGTTCACTGTGGGTTCACAAGCCTTTGGGAGCTAACTCTGACGGGGATGGCTGGAATAAGCTGAAATTTGAGATCTATAAAAAAGGATGGGAGGGTTAATTCCCTTCCTCACTTTTCCAATGCCACTGGCAAGCATTTTGTATGATTTCTTTATTTCTTTAAGTCATTTCTAATTCCTGATTTGTTACATATAAAATAGACCGATAATAACTTCTTTGTGATTCATATGTTAATTAATTGCATACAGGTGGATTGTAACGGAGGGAACCATTGAGTAGCATTGTGATAGAGAAAAAAAAAAGAAACAGAAGTAACTTTTCTGACTGCAAGACATTCTTTTCTTCCTCCTAATTCTTTCTCCCTTTTCCCCAGCAAAAGAAAAATAAGACAATTGGGACTCGAGTTAATTGAGAGAGAAACTTATGCTTTCAATTTTATTAATAACTCTTTTAAGCTCCTAAATAACAGAGACAGATGCACCAATGACTCAGGACCATTTACTTCTAGGCTAGGGAGTCATTGATAAGCCAGATTCAGGTGACTTAGGCTGACAAGCTTCTCAGGGGAGCTCTAGCCTCCAGAGTGAGGGGTAGAATAGAAGCATGTGCCAAAGGCATGTCATGCTTCCTGAGTTCATCTGGCAGGAGGAGGAAAGTATGGTCTGGGAACAGTGGCCATGCCTTAGGGCAAACCCCTCAAATTCCAAAGGAGGAAAGCTACTTCCTCACCTATATGGACAAACCCAGCACTCACAGAGCAGTCTGCTGGTCATTACTCTCTCTCTCTCTCTGTCTGTCTTTCTATCTCTATCCACACACACATACATATGCCCACACTATATACTTATGTGTATACACAATATATGTTTATAATACATACACACATATTTATATCTATACATATCTATATCATCTACATCTATACCAATATCTCTATTTCCTTTAAGTTCTAAAACTTTTTAATTCATTGTTCTTCAATTTTAAGGTAATGTGACTGGTGTCTTTCTACCATTTTTAAAGCAACTAACTTTGAAGATGTGCTTCAGTGAGAACTTCCTTCATATAGAAATGGGTAAAACACATTGATACCCATTTGCACCTGTCTTCACAACTACTAACAAAAATGATGACCCCCATTTATATGACACTTGCAAAACATATTCTTCACATAAACCCTGAGAGTTAAGTAGTCCAAATATTGCCACCCCAATTTTACAGAAAATAAAACTAGAGAGAATTGACTTTACTTGGGCTCACCAAAGCTTGTAAATGTATGAAATGGAATTCAAGTCCAAGTCTGTTGACTCCAAATCTAATATTCTTTCCGTTATGCTATATTGCCTCTTACCCTTTTATACTAATTAGTATTTTAGAGATTAAGAATTACTGACATAGAGACATTAGAATCATGTCTCTACCCTAGTCTTCCACTGTATATAGATTAAAATCATTGACAACAACATTCAGCAGCATATAGTAAAGTCCGGAACCCTAGGGTATTCCACTGCAGAACTCCTGCCACACTGATGCTGAACCATTTACAACTATGAGTCTGGTGTGCAATTAATTCTTTATCCATTATTATCATTATTATCATATACTATATATTATGTATCATGGCATTATATATCATATATCATCATTATTATCATCTGATCCATATTTCTCTATTTCCTTCACAAGGATGGTATGCAATACTTCATCAGAAACTTTGATAAAATCCAGGTAAATCATATCTATAACATTCCTTTCTCTTAAGTTTAATAATCATGCCAAAAAAGGGGGAAAGTTAGTGTAGCATGACCTGTTCTTTTTCTGAATGTTTGCCCACCATCTCTTTGATCCATTCTAGAATTTTCCCTGGAATCAGAATCAAGCTCACTGGCCTATAGTTTTCAGACTGTTCTGTTTCCTTCTGTTAGAATCAGAACATTTGCCCTTCTCCAATGTTTGGTGCCTTTTCTATATTCCCAAACTTTTTACATGTCACCAAGAGTGACTCAGCTATCACTTCTGCCAGGTCCTTAAGTACCTGAAGATGTAGTTCACCTGGGCCAGGTGATATGAACTGATCGAGGGCATGGGGAAGCTCTCTTGCCATCTCTTTACTTACCCAAGATAACTTGAGCATCAGTTCTATGACTGTCATTTTTCTTCTGTGATTTCCAGTATGAAGATAATTCTCTGTGGTAGAGGAAAGAGAGTCAAAAAACACACTGAGCAGTTCTCCCTTTTTTCTATTGACAGTTACTATGAATAAATAAATAATAAGTAATCTCTCACTATGTACAAAACATTGTCTAAGTGCTGGTGATACAAATAGAAAAATAAGGCAGTTCCTGATCTCAAGGAATTCCACATTCTAATGAAACAACCCATATGGAAGGTTTTTTCTGCAAGTCAGATGGAAAGGTCCCACAGTCTGTAGGATGCATCAGTAAAATAGATGATAATGCCTCTTATAAAATTTCACTTTCACTCATACAGTCATATCAGTTTCTGATGTGGAGTCATTTGCCAGTGCCAAGGACTTTGGTGTCAAGAACTTTCTTTTCTGGGTCTTCAATAGATGCAGTTGTAACATCTGCAGGAGCAGGTTCCAGACTACATCCCCATGGGGTGATGGCTGTGGAACATGAGGCTGGAAGCATTGCTGTTCCCAAGGCTCTTAAGATTCTGGGTCCCAGGCTGTCTCCATCCGAATTAGAGGGGAGATGGAGGTCATGGTGGTGGCAGCAGTTTGACGTGCCTGGCACATGTTGCCTTTCATCTGT
This sequence comes from Vombatus ursinus, assembly GCF_900497805.2. NCBI lineage: Eukaryota > Metazoa > Chordata > Mammalia > Diprotodontia > Vombatidae > Vombatus > Vombatus ursinus. The sequence goes on along the minus strand of NW_020950417.1, from coordinate 5,241,558 downwards.
CCCTCAGTGTGCCTTGCTGCTTCATCATTATCCCATCCACACCAAGCAAAGGTATTATCCCTTCATTGACCCTTCCTTTCTTCCAATATAGCTAAAAACAACCCCTTGTTGTCATTCTTAGCCTCTCTCGCCAAATTTAGCTCTTTTGACCCCTAGTGTTCCTCATTTTTTTTTTTTTTTTACAGGACAGTCCTGTGTGCTCTGATCCTGGGCCTTGCTTCCATATTCTGTTTGGTAGTAGAATTTAGCTAGGTGGTACAGTGGCTAGAGCACTGGGCCTGGCATCAAATCCAGCCTCAGACACTTATTAGCTGTGTGACCCTGGGCAAGTCACTTAACTCCATCTGACTCAGTTTTCTTATCTGTCAAATGAGTTGAGAAGGAAATGGCAAACCACTCCAGTGTCTTTGCCAAGAAAACCCCAAATGGGGCTACAAAGAGTCAAACATGACTGAAATCCTGTCAAAAAAAATTCCTGATTCTCATGAAATCATTCTTCAGTATGGCAGTAAAACAACTTCTGCCTTAGGTCTGGACTCTTCAGGTGCCCATTTGGTAACAGGAGAATTTGATTATGATGTTAAATTTTAGGATTTTGCAGAATGGAGGCTTCTTTTCAAGCTTTCAGATCTGTTCAACCCTGTGATCGTCACCAAATTAAGTCACTACAGTACGGCAGCATAGGAGATATGATTCTTGTGGTGTCTGGAAACTCTCAGGCCAAAGTGCTCGACAGACATTGACTCCTAGTGATGGAATGTGTGAAAGGAGACTAGTGTTTTGTGGACATGGCCATCACCAAGGATCACATGGCAATGCTTAAGACTGGCTTCTGGCATCCCAAAACAAAGGAACAATTTTTGACTTCTTCAAGCAATGGGACTGTGCAACCTGGGACAGCGAAAAGAAGTACAAGAATGTGTTTAAACCAAGAACAGTTCAGGGGAAAAAGTAATTCCAACCACTTGTGCGTTCAGTAGAGATAGGAAGCTCATTGCAGCTGGTTGCCAGGATGGAAGCATCCAACTGTGGGATAGAAATATGAGTGTTCATACCAAATTTCACTGCAGGCAGGCCAATGATCCTGGCACAGATACTTCCTGTACGACATTTTCACATGATGGCACTGCCCTTGCCTTTTGAGGAGCGGATGATAAAAGCATCTACCTCCCAGAGTTGATATGATATTTGTAAGGCACTTAGCATAGTACCTGACACATAGCAGACACTTAATAAATGCTTGTTCCTTCCCTCCCTCCCCATCTCACCTTGTGGGGGGGGGGAACATTCCCTCGTAACGAATAAGCATAGTCAAGCAAAGAAAAAAATTCATGCATTGGCCATGTCTAAAATAGATGTTTCATTCTGCATCTCTCATCCATCACTTCTCTTTCAGGAGGTGAGTAGCATTCTTCATCATTGAGGCTCTGAAATCTAATTGGCTCTGGCATTTATTGGAGTTCTTGAATCATTCAAAGTTGGTTTTCTCTACAATGTTGTATTCATTTTTATTAATTGTTCCCTCGGTTCTCCTCAGGATGGTCCCTAATCTCCAACAATCTTCACTCTTTATCAATTCTTAAACTTCTTCCAAGATTTCTCTGAATCTATCCTATTCATCACTTCTTACAGTGTAATAATACTCTATGATGCTCATATATAATAATTTGTTCAGCAATTTCCCAGTTTATAGCCACCCATTTTATTTCTAGTTTTTTGATATAATAAAAAGTATTGTTATGAATATTTCTGCACATAATGATTCTTTCCCTTTTTCTTTTCTCTTTGGGATCGTGCCTGGTAGTGTCATTCTTGAGTCAAAGGGTCAAAATTTAATGACTTTTTGGTTCTAGTCCTAAATTGCTTTCTGGAATGACTGGATCAATTCATAGCTCCACAAAAAGTGCGTTAGTGTGCTTGTCTTTTTGCAGTCCCTCCATCAATTGTCATTTTCCTTTTCCTTTTTTTTTGGTCATCTTTGACAATTTGATGGTGGTAAGGTAGAAGCTCAGAGTTGTTTTAATTTTCGTTTCTCTTAGTAGTTTTTTTCCTTATGGTTGTTGCGAGCTAGTATTCCTTCATTTGAAAACTGTTCATATCCTTTGACCACTTATCTATTTATGATTGACTCTTGTTTCTATATATTCATATCAATTACCTCTATATTTTAGATAGCAGACATTTGTGAGAGATTTGCTGCAATATTTTCCTTGTTAACTATTTTCCTTTTAATTTTAATTGCATTGATTCTGTTTGTGGAAAAAAACCCTTTTATTTTTATGTCATTGAAATTGTACATTTAATCTTTTATGATCATTTCTATCCATGATTTGATCAAGAATTCTCCCTCTGTCAGTAGTTAAGAGTATTTCCTTTCCTTCTCTAATTTGTTTAGGATTTGTTTATGATATGTTTATATTGTATGATATAGATATGATATATTATGATAAACTTATATGTGGATAATACTCTTCATTTGGAGTTTATTATGATATATGGCATATGGTATAAGATATTGGTCAAGCCTAATTTCTCCCAAACTGCTTTCCAATTTTTCTAGCAGTTTTTGTCCTGTATTGCATCTTTACTCCAACAATTGGTGTCCATGGATTTATTAAATATTATGCTACTACATTTGCTTCCGGATTTTGCATACCTAACCTATTTCATTGATCAACTGATCTGCTAATATTTTAATAAAAAAAAACTAGCAACATAGTACATTTTAATTAAAATAAAAATTGCAAAAGAAGAGATGAAAATATTAATGATTCCTAAGTAAATTATCACATATGTAGTGAGTCTCTGGCATAGGTTGAAAGGACTTTGAATGCTGTCAACCCATGTGGGCAGCTTGGTGATCCTACTTCTGGAAGTACACGATGATATGTAATGTAAGGAGTTCTGCCCTCCATTCAGAACATGCACAAGTATTCTGTGAGTGTTTCCTGTCTGTTTACTCTATGGGGAAAAGGAAGCCTTTTAATTGGAAGCTGAGCTGGAATGGAAAATCTTTACAAAAGTCGGAAGCAGAGAAACTTCATGTCTCTTCTCTGATTGCCAGCAAGGAAGAGAGATTGCTGTAAGCCGGTGGGTCGGGGGAGAGGTGACTGTTTGGGTTGCTGTATTCTTGCCATTTGGCCAACATGACTGTGACCACATGTCATCTCTGTCTATATACCTCTTTGCATTTGTTCTTTCTTGATCTGAGGTTGATAAATATCAACATGTAGACCGGGCTGTGATTTTGTGACCTTCAAAAAATCAGAAAAACACCAGAGGCCCAGGAACAGGAGTTCATGGCAGATACGATCCTGACTTCTCCTCACCAAGTTGGGTGAGGAGCCAGTTTGCAACATTGAAAAGTCACCTTCTTGATTTATACCAGCAGTGACACTACCTGGACATTGATACATTATTTCCTGCAGTCAAGGGAGTAACTTATCCAGTGGCAATACCATACCCAGAAATGAACTTGGTGGGGTGAATGTTTAATAATAAATGTTTAAATTTGAGCCCATTCTTCCTAGGGACTAAAGTGGTAGAGAGGAGAATGTGACCTATTTGGGGGAGGAGGGATGTTTTTGTACTTTGATTCCTTCCACATATTTTCAGAAAATATCCTTTTGTAAAATCTAATTGATGTTAATTACTTATTTGTTAATATTAAGGTGATATCAGTAGGCTAAATAATAATGGGGCATTAACCACTGAGGTACTAGCAGCAATAGAGCAATGACTGAGGAAAAGCAATGGGGAGATTTCCTGGGTCCTGAAAACTGCATTTGACAGACATTGATTCTCCTGGAGATTTGACTGTGAGCTAAACGTTTTAGGGGATGCCAGATAACTCTTGAGGGAGCTTTTAATGGGGAAGTCCAACTACAAGTACTTTAAGTCTATTGTTGGAACTTTGGGGGTTTAGGTGGACTTATAGCTTGGCTTTAGTATATTTGTTTGTTTTTTTCCTTTTGAGTCCATGATTATGAATAAAGAAGTCTGTGTGTGTGTGTGTGTGTGTGTGTGTGTGTATACATATTTATACACATAGTATCTACCTATCTATCTAGGTAAATCATGCTTGAGAGGTCATCTCCATTATGCCATGCTCACAGGATTCATTCCAATGAAACTGAGCAGTGGAGGAAAGAGGGTGGAATGTTTTTGAGGGTTGAGACGTGAACTAAAAGAGTCTAATTGGATAAATTTACACTCCCACTTATCCCTAGACTGATAACATAAATAGTACAACTCACAAAAGAGGAAGAGTTAGGGATCAGCAGTAACTAACTTCTTTAGAGTCATAAGGAATATGATATTTTCTGAGCATTCTCTGCTATTGAGTGGATTGCATAGCCATTGGAATGGGTGAGGGATTGTTGTAACCTGGTTCTGACTACCAAATAAGCAATAGGTCACCAGTACCTATAGGTGGTTAAATCAAAGGTCAATTCTTGCCTAAAGCTGGTTTATGTATTTTTGGAGGTTTTCTAGACCTAACCTTGTGTGTGTGTGTGTGTGATAGTATGTCTCTGCTCTAGAACCAAGGTCTCCTGGCATGTGTAGTTCATGGCTCTTTCCATCATACCACATTGCCTTCCTTAATAAATTACCTAACTCCGTGATTTCTTTTAGTAAAATTGTCTTGAAACCAGTGAATATTTTACTCAAGTGAATATTTTAAAATGGGCTCAGTTAAGTTTACTCTTAGGAAGAGATTCTGTAGTTGGGAGTTCAAGCAATGGATTTACTAATCCCCTAAGTATTGTGAAGCTAAAAGGGTTAGAGCTTCACCTGGCATCTCTCTCCATGATGAGTCTTTCTGGCTTAAGTTGTGTTTGCATTTTCCCAACAAAATGGGTGTGAAATAAATGACAGGCACTTAGATAAAAAAAAAAAACTTCTGCAGAAGACTATTGTGAGGAATTACTCCCAATGATTAGTATAGCTACAGGAATGTCTAAGGGGCTGGGATTTTACACACCTTTTAAAACAAACCAGCTTCTGGGTTAATCTTTCAGCACCACATAATAATGCTAAATAGTCAGTGCAATGAGCTGCTTCATTTCTGATTTGGCTTGAGGGTGAGGTCATTTGATTATTCTTTTTTTTTTTTTTAAACTGGAGCCATGCAGCTATTAAGAGAGTCTGCATCTAGAATTTAGTTTCCAGTGAAACTTTTGCCTCTTGCCCTAGAAAAGGTCAAGGTGAAGTGGTTAATTTGGATCCTATTTGGAACATTTGAGTCTCACCAAAGGTACTTGAGATATGATGGTAAGTTCTCCAAGCAGGCACAACTGCTATGAGGTTGGATCTTCCTTTGGGTACATGGGATATAGCCATTGGGGAGCAGCCTTTCCTTGGATGTAGTTTAGGACTTCTGCTGTCACTTCTGTTGGTAACTAGGAAATATGTGTATGCTAAAAGAATTGCTGAAGTAAGTAAGTAATGATGTTTTTGGCCCCACCTCAAAGATACTTTTTTTGAATTCAGTTTTAGTACTGGGTGAAATCTGAGTTGATTCCTAATTAGAGCTGGTTTGTGTATTTCAAAGAGACCACAATATAACAAATATAAAGGCAGGTTATGCTGGTGGTAAGGGGAGAGAAGAAATAAAAGGGAAGAGGAAAAGTAAAATGTGGATTTTTATTGGCTGATCTACCTTCCATTCATTTGTAATCCAATGGCTGTATCCCAAAGTAGCCTTCAAAAATTCTTCCCATCCAGAAACAAATATTTGTTGAGGGTTTACTATGTGGAATGAATTGTTTAAGAAATGAATAGACTGTAGTTTTGAGTCCTAGAAATACATTTAAATAAAAAGTGACAGAACTACAAAACCAAGTAAGGTTGGAGGGACAAGTTTACTTAATGGTATGTTAAAATATGCTGCTATGGATTTTGTATCCAATTTAAAACAATAAAGACAAATGATTTACACAAGGGTGTTAAGATCAACCATTTCCCCTTAATAGAATACCAGTACCAAAACCAACACCAATTAGTGGGCACTCTATGCCAGAGAACTGAATATTTGTAAACCCAATTATTTTATCCTAAAGTAGACTTCAATAGTGCTTCCCATTCCTTCCTTCCAGCACATCAATTTGTTTGATTTATTGAAAGACTACCACGTAGAAGGTACTCTGCTAACTTCAGTGTTTATTACTGAAACACTGTATAAGGCACTGGAAGATTAGAAACAGATAATTGAGAAGAACTAAAGCAAAGTCACGCATCAGGGAAAATGTAAATTCTCATTGACCTGGCAAAGCTTGGTTATACTACAATACATTAATTAGGGAACTCTCTGATCACAACTGACCTCTTTTAATATGGGAGACTAGAGGAGGGATTCGCCTTAGATGTTTACCAAGTCTGTCAAACTATCACTAGTAGGGGTATTGGTCAGTCAATAAGCATTTATTAGGTAGCCACTCTATATGCTCCAGTCACTGTGTTGAATGATGGGAATACAAAGAAATACAAAAGATAGCCATTGCTCTTAAGGAGCTCACAATTTAATAGTGGAGACAAGATGAAAACCAATATATACAAACTGTATACAGGATAGAGAGGAAATAATTAACAGAGAAAAGGCAGTAGAATTAGGAGGGATTAGGAAAAGCTTCCTATAGAAGGTGAGATTTTAGCTGGGACTTGAAGGAAGTCAGGGAAGCCAGGAAATAGAAGTGAGGAAGGAGAGTCACCCAAGAGACATAAGAAATAGCCAGAGAAAATGCCCAGAGATGAGAGATATCTTCTTTAAGGAGACCAGTGTCACTGGATCAAAGAGTATGTGTCAGGGTGTAGGGGAGGTGTAAAGTGTAAGAGGGTTCAAAATGTGTAAATATGATAGGTGGTAGCATTGTGTTACATGTCTTATAATTCGATTTGATGTCCAAAGGACAGTGCCAATGATCTATGTTGTGGGGCTGTCAGGGGTATACAGGAATGATCTGTAGAGGAAGGGCTTCTGTGCCCTGAGCTAATTTGTATTTGAAAAGAATAAGTTAGCAAGTTTCCAAGATAAGGGAAGAGCATTGCTCCATTTACTGTTTCCTGAAAAAAAATTTCCTTGAAGTAGTTTTATTTCTGAGACTTTCATAGTATCCTAAGTGGTAGGGAAATGACTGTGGGATATAGTGTGTGTCTATGTGGCCCTTCTCTAGTGTCTGATAACTTGTGTCTATGCTTAGTACCATCCTTGTGTGACAAAGGGGCAGTTTCTAGTAAGGACTGAGACTGTAATGAGAAGGCCGAAACATCTTTGAATTGATTTCTTTCTTCTGATAAGGTACTTGCACTGAGACTCTACCCCATCATCCTAGGGTTGGGTTTTGAAAGCTCAAATGTAAAAGTAGTACCACTAGGAGATAGAATAAGGATATATCTGTGGAGTGGGGAGATGTGGCAATGGAGTGAGAAGGTTTCCTGTTTTTTTAAACAGAGTCAGGCTATCTATGAGGAGAAGTTCCCATTTACCCCAAACAGTCAAAGAAACTTGACAAATTGATGAAGTGTTAATTAAGTGCTAATTAAACTTCTACATTTCAATCCTGACCTTGGTGGACCTCCATTTCCCCACATCCATTCCGCATGCTTTTAGGGGGGAATCGAGAAGATGTAGTAGCTTTAAAAAAATCTAGCTAATAAAATGGCTTTATGCAGAGTGTCTAGGAAAACCTTTTGCATTGATCCAAGTGGCAAAAGGGGTGTGCTAAAATCCTAGCTGTATATGAATTTTGTTTAACTTGAATTCTGATAGGTTTGTGTTATGGGCAAGAACTTATAAGCTATTTCCCAAAGGGTTCTTGTAGTTGAAATCGAAACTCCATTTAATCAGGGGGTGGGAAGGAAGTAGCATTCTGATTGAGGCTGCTGAATGAGAGGTTACAATATCAGACCAAGTATACAGAATTCCAGGAAGCCCTCTGATTATAACAGAATAACTTTAGTAGACAGTTAATAATTTATTTACACACTTCCACTGCAGTAGTATATAAATCTGACATAGTCACATGCATACAAGATGATGCGCTTGGAGATGGACAATGAGTTGGGCTGAGAATTAAGTAGTAGAAAATCACAAAATCAGAGATACTCAGAAGATGGCGCTGGATGATATTTGGGAAATGGTGGTACGCTCTTCATCATGCCAAATTGCTTGCTGCTACAAAAGTCAATATGTAGCCCCAATATTTTTCTGGGAATGGTACTTGGCTGTGAGTCAAGTAAAACCATGATCTCAAAGAGTTAAAAATAAAAATAACCCATAGGGCAATGGAAAAACTCATGGTAGAAGCAGGCTGCAGTTGCTATTAACACTGATTTATATTAGGCATAAAAGATAACATTAAGGGCACATATGTCCTAAAAAGGAGGTGATCCAGTCACGTAGGCAGAATGATATGCATTGGACAACTCAAGTAGTACATTGAATTATAGGATCAGAGATTCAGAACTGGAAGGGATATCCAAGATCACCTAGTTCAATCCTTTCATTTTCATAAAGGAGAAAACAGAGCCACAAAGGTGAAGTCATTTGCCACATTGGCAGTAAGTGGCAGATTTGATTCAAATTCTGACTTCGAATACAGCGTGTATCTCACTATGCAATGCTTCCTTTATCTGTGTCCCCTAGATATTAAGAGAAAGGTGCCTCTAACTCAATGGATGGAACCTCTACTGAGGTTTTATGGATAAAGATTAACAAGAATCACAGAGACAATAAAGGGTTATCAGTTGCATTGGTAGAGGGAATGCCCACATTGATGAAATCATGGATTCATCAAAGCATAAAAAAAAGAATTAAAGGGAAAAGTTACTTGTTACTACCAAGAATAACTTATCTTCTAGATCTCATCAGAACCCATTGAAGAAAATTAAAAGGAGATGTGACAACAAGCCATAGAATAACACTTGCTGATAAGGCAATGGTTTGAAACGATGTGAAATTATACACATACCTCTGGAAAATAATTTAAAATACGTATGATTTATATACACCCAGAGATCAAATTTAATAGGAAAACAGGAGGGGACAGGAAGATGGGAGAGGCAATAGGAAGAAGGTAAAATCAGATCAGGAACAGTCAGAAGCAAAACAAACACCAGCCTGGGAATGTGAATCACAAAGGGGAGAAAGGAATTGTAAGAACAAATGATAAGATAAGAACTAGCTTCCCCAAATAAGGCAAGCAAGCTATCGAGAACTGTATATAAATATTCCAAATTACTGCTAATAGAGAAATGTAAATGAAGCAGACTGACAAAGATGGCAAAAAAAAAAAAGGAAAATGTCATTTGTTGCAGGGACTGTGGTAGGAGAGGTACACTAATACATGGTTAGTGGAGCTATGAATTAGTACAATCATTTTGGAAAGCAGTTTTTTTCCTTTAATTTAACATTTTTTCCAAAGCATATTTTTCAATTTATTATTTGTTTTTAACATTCATTAAAATTTTTTTTTGAGTTCTGAATTCTCTCCCTCCCAACCCTACACCACCTATTGAGGAGGCAATAAATGTGATATCAATTATACATGTGAAATCACTCAAAACATATTTCTTGCAAAATGTTGCAAAAAAGGAAAGAAAAATAAAATGAAAAAATATGCTTCAATCTTCACTCAGATTCTCTCAGTCTTTTTTTTTTCTCTATAGGTGGATAACATTTTTCATTATGGGTTGGAAAGCAGTTTGGAGTCATATTCCCAAAGTCAGTAAATTGTGCTCTGACCCAATGATACCCCTTTTTGTTGCTGTTCAGTCATGGCCAACTCTTTTTGACCCCATTTGGGGTTTTCTTGGCAAAAATACTGGAGTGGTTTGTCATTTACTTCTCTAGCTCATTTAGCACATGAGGAAACTGAGGCAAATAGAGTTAAGTGACTCGCTCAGGGTTACACAGCTAGACAGTGTCATGGTGATTTGATTTAACTACTACTTAGCCTCTGAGGTCCCTTTCAGCTCTAAGTCTATGATCCTCTGACCTTAAGTAAATTGTCTTCAAAAGTGACACAGTGTAATCTTTTTTTTTTTTTTGGCAATTGGGTGATTTGTCCAGGGTCACACAGCTAGTAAGTGTCAAGTGTTTGGTCTGAGGCTGGATTTGAACTCAGGTCCTCCTGAGTTCGGGGCCGGTGCTCTATCCACTGTACCACCTAGCTGCCCTAGACACAGAATAATCTTGAATGTCCCAATATGCTGTGTTTTTAATATAGTTATTATCCAGCAACATTTTAAAAATGGATGATTTTGAACGATTGAATTCTGATCAAAGCAGTGATCAACCATAATTCTAGGGGACCAGTGATGAAGAATGCTACCCACCTCCTGAAAAAGAAATATTGGCCTAAATATGAAGAATGAGACACATTTTTGAATATAGCTAATGTGGGAATTTGTTTTGCTTGACAAAATTTATTTGTGACAAGGTCTTGTTTTTCTTTTTTTCTTTTCCCATTGGGAATAGGAGTGGGTAGAGAGATGAGAAAAAGAAAAAAAAATTTGACTGAAAACAAATAAAATTTATTTAAAAAGTAATAGTGATGTTTTTGTTGTTATTTGTCCTTTGTTCTTGAAGAGGACCAATGACATCAGGAAGGTGATGTCTTGACTTGCAAGTGAATTGGATTTAAGTGAGGCAGAGCCTCACTCTCTCCTCCAGGGTCAGTGGAGTCCAGTGGTAAGACATAAGTCAAGATCACTGGCAATGGCCCCAGATATAGTGGGAGACCTTGGCCTTTTCGAGCTAAGCTCTTTCCCAGGTCTAGGTGGTGCAGTGGATAGAGCGCCAGGCCTAGAGTCAGGAAGACCTGAGTTCAAATCCAGCCCCAGACAGTTACTACCTATGTGACCTGTGTGACCCTGGGCAAGTCACTTAACCCTGTTTGCTTCAGTTTCCTCATCTGTAAAATGAGCTGGAGAAGGAAATGGCGAATCACTCCAGGATCTCCCCAATTGGGGTCATGGAGAGTCAGACACAACTAAAGTGACTCAACAACAACAACAACTTAGAAATAGGAGGGCTTGATGGAAGGGGTGAGTAGTTGAATACTGTAAGAGAAAGGGGGATAATGGAGCCTTAATAGAGAGAAAGGAGCATTGTAATGCAGGTAGGATTAATTTTGCTGACTTGTAGCCTAGATATTGTTTTTGTCTATTCCCAGTTGTCTCCTTGGATAATTTATTTTTGAAAGAATTAATTGCTATTGGTGGTAACACATACATGTATGTAATCCACCCTGCTAGGGTGGCTGAGGCTGTTGTATCCCTTGAGCTCAGGACTTCTGAGCTGCAGTGGGTTAAACCAATAAATAGGGTGCCTACATTAATAAGGTGAGCCCTTGGCAATGGGGTATTACCTAAAGAGGGGCCAACTGGTCAAGGCCAGAAGCACATCAGGTCGAAGTCCTCACGTTGATAACAGTTGGATCAGGTCTATTAGTGGCCCCTGCACTTCAAGCCTGGACAAGATAAGGAGACAGTCTCAGAAGCAAGCAAAAAACTGTATTAATCGTATTAATCCTTTTGCTTCTGAATGCCTTTGTATATTATTTTGTCAATAACTAGAGGTAATAATATTCACAATGATTTATGATTTTGTTGGAGACTATCAAAGTAGATTATGACCTTTCTAGGCCCCTGGCAAGAATTCATCACTTACTAAGTGGTCAACATTCTAACAATGAGCTGTTCTAAATTTTGTCTAAGCTGGTCCTTAGACAAGCTTGAGTGGAGCCTTTCTGGCTGTTGTAGCTGGATGGAACCTCTTAGAGCCTGTGCCCTGCTGGCATAGCCTTTGACCTCCATGCTGCAGTAAGGCATGGAAGGAAGATTTTAGTGGAGGTGATGCCAGTAATAAAATGTTGTTGTTTCAGACTCTTTGTGACCCTATTTGAGGTTTTCTTGGTTTTCCATTTCCTTGTCTAACTCATTTGACAGATGAAAAACTGAGGCAAATAGAGTTAAGTGATTTGCCCAGGATCACACAGCTAGTAAGTATATGAAGCTAGATTTGAATTCAGGGAGAGGAGTCTTTCTGACTCCAGGCCCAGCACTCCATCCACTGCACCACCTAGTTGCCCTGTGCTAAGACAAATAATATCTTTTTTAAAAAATGTTACTTTTATGAGTATTATTTTTTTATTGTTGCTTTGGATTTAGGAAGACCTAAGTTTCAATTCTGCTTCTGATGTGTACTGTCTGTGTGACCTTATCTCATAGTGCCCCTAGGAACTTTCTAAGACTATCAATGGTAGAATGAGTACATTGGTAGGGAGAATTTTCTTACTGGGAGTTCCCTGGTCCAGTAGAATCACAGCTCTAGTAAAATATATCTTCTAAAAACACTTTCATTACCCCTTTGTCCTTATAAGAACTTTGTGGAATATGTAGGTTTGGTAGACACAGCATACACTAAAGATTCTGCCATGTAGACCAGGCTAGTTTCTATTTCTGCCCCTACTCCCCCAAGCCCCCTAAAAAAAAGAAAGAAAGATAATAAAACTGTCTTTGAGACAATAAATCCAAGTGACTAAGGTTCAGGTTGGCATTGACAAGCTACCAGTGGTCTAACTAGCAAAGCCAAAATGAAGAATCAAGGTAACCTGAAGGCTCTGACACGTACTTCTGACCGAGGTCCACATGGCCAATGATGACGCAGGAAAAACTGTGCCCAATTGAATCAATGATGAATTTTTTTTCAATGATGAATTCCTGCTGAATGTTCTTGGCATATTATGACTAAGTAAACTCTCTATTGGTGACTATTTGATGGTCCATAAATATTTCAATATCAAATCTGAACCACCAGACCAGTCCAAGTCAATATAGGCTAGGGCAGGTATTAGAATGGTCGTTTTTGAGATGAGGAATCTAAGGCATAGATAACTAATCATATTGGAAGATGTCAGCCCTGCCTGCAGATTAGCACTATTTGTTGCCAGTGGCATTTTCTTCCTCTACATATTTTTCTAAACAACCTTATCTTTTTAAGATTATAGTTCCTTAGGGTAGAGACTTTACCCCCCCCCCCCCCATGAATAACGTACCTTATCCCTGGCACAAAGGACATCCTAGTACAATTTCATGGTATATAACTCAGATGCTATGCCTGTATAGTGAAAGTGAAAGTTACAAAAGCACAATTATCTGATGAATTGAACCAACACAGACAAATCTGAACAATACTGGCCAAAACCCAACCTACAGCTTAACAAGACTTAACTCAATAGCCATGTATCTTCTTTATGACTTATTCTAAGATTCCATCTTCACAACACTAAAGTAACTGATAAGTTCAGAAACACATGCACACAGGCACACACAAATCAGACAAATCTGTTGTTTAAGAGCACAGAGATAGACCCAGTCCTTTGCATGTATCTTTCTTTGTCTTACAGTCATTTGTGTATAATTAAATATAAGCTCCTTGATGACAGAATTGTATCTTAGAAATTCGTGTGCTCTCCACCCCCACTCCTCCCACTAAATTATGACACCTATAAATAAACACAATGAACAGGGTATGGTGTGGGCAGGATGGAATACGTTGGGACAGCATTTGCTTTTCTCTCACTTGTGCTACCTTTTTTTTCATTCTTTATGGTATTTCAAAGACCACCAGCAGTGACTTAGTAATCATATCTGCCAATTCTTTTAGTATCTGAGGCCCTTTGGGCATGGTGATGTGAACTTCATAAGGGCATCTACGTACTCTCTTAGTATCTCTCTTCTTGTCTTGATTATAAATTTTTTATTAGTCATTTAATAAATATTTGCTGATGTTGCATCTTAGGAAATAAAAAGAAAGAAAGAAAAATAGCTCTGAAAGGGACTGATGAAAATTACTACAGATAAAAACAACTAAGATGGGAAATGACCCAAAAGAAATTAGTAGATAGAAAACAGTATTTTCTGAGTACTTCTTTCTTAGACTTCTTAGCAAGTTTCATTTTGAGCAAGAGAGTGTGGCTTCTTCTTTTAAAGTAATTGTCCAGGAGGAGGGAAAGAAAAGTCTTTACCAGGAAAAATCTCATTTAGGAATTGCCTAAAATGTCTCAGAGTAGCAAATACTGAATTTTCTTGAAGCAACCCTCAAGATTGCTTGACCGGAGAAGTCAAATTTCAGGTGGGTCAGTGTTCTAACCCTGTTACCATTAACCTTACTGTCTCAGAAGCCTAAGATCAATATATGTGTGTGTATATATACATATATATATATATATAATATACATATATGTGATTTTTGAACATCATTACCTCAAGTGTCTGGATACTACAACTGATTCTGAAGAAATGATGACTGTGTGTGTATGTGTGTATGTGTATAAATAAATGTTATTCTTTATACCATATTAACTTGTAACATAACTTGAGTCTATATGCCAGAAAATGTCAGAATAACAATGATCTTTTACTCCTTCTAGTGAGATTAGCACAAAGTCATCATGATGTTGGCTATTTGATTCATCTTTGGTAAAAAAAAAAAGCTAATAAGTTTCACAGCAGAGAAAACCTGGATACTGACTGAATGTAAGTGATACCTCAATCCTTTCTCCTGACCAGCTTGCTTTCTCAGTCTTTCTTTTGTTTTCCTAAACTAAAGGTTCATAGCTTGGAGGTCTGTGAACTTAAAAAAATTTTTTATAACTATATTTCAATATAATCAGTTTCCTTTGTATTTTATTTTATACATTAAAAATATCATTCTGGAAAGGTGTCTAGAGACTTCACCAGACTGACAAAGGGTTTATGACACAAAGAAGACTAAGAAAACCTCTAGTCCAAACCTTTTCATTTTGTAGACAAGGAAATTGAAGCCCAGAGAGAGTAAATGACTTGCCCAACATAGAATCATGGCAATCAGAACATTATCCTTACTCTATGTGACCAACTCCAAAGCACCTGGTCTTTGTTTAGTGGGTCAATAGAATGGTGTCTTGCCATATTATTCTACAGAAGAAGACATTTTACAGAATCTGAGAGATGAGGAAGAAAGCTCTGAGGCCATCAGATTTAGCTCAAATCTGAACATGAGTCTTCTCTACAGTATATCCAGCTAGTATTTATCTGGCCTTGGCTTGAAGACCTCCTTTGAAAGAAAACCCACTTCCTACTGTGGCAGTACTTTTCACTTAAGAGTGACTCTTAACTGTTAAGAAGTTCTTTCTTATATAAAGAATAAATTTGTCTCTTTGTGGCCTCCATTCCATGGTGCCTGTATAGTAGTGAGTGGAATAGAGACACAAGATATAAGTACAGACCTAGGGAAGAGGTTTTCCATTCTTTCCTCTGAGGTCCAATGGAACAAATCTGAGGCACACTACTCGTGTACTCTGGCTAAATCACTTAAGCATTCTGGGCCTTAGTTTCTTCATATGTAAAATTAAGAAGTTAGACTAGATGTCCTCTAGGGTCCCTTCTAAGTCCCTGGACCTCTTGGAGCCTCAAGTGACTCGCCAAGTCTTAGATTCTAAGTTGTAGGCTTAGGATCAAAGATGTTTGATATATTAACCACCAGGAAATTCTCTCTTAGACCTTTGAGCCAAATCTAACTCTGGATTGCCTTTAATGTCAGTATGTGAGGCCAACTCAGGAGCCATTATAACCTTACAGAAGCTATCTTTTCTAGCCTTCCAGATTCTCTACTCTACCTTCTCCCTGGCTGAACTGAGTCTGTTGAATCTGACCCATAGAAATGCTCTCTTGGATTGGTGGTATGTATCTATATGTGTTGGGGGTAAGGAGAGTTGGGAAGGAAAGAAAGACTAAGTATGATTATGATTTCCTTCTCTTTGTGGCAGTTCAGGTGGAGTGACCATAAAACTATCTTTTAGTTTATTTGTCTATGAGCATCTTTGTGCCCACTCTCTTTTCAGAACTAAAATCTCTTTGAAGGCAGGGATTATATGCTTTAGGTTGTGTTTACCTGACACCAACATTCCCCTGTAACCTGAAAAGTTTGGCAAAATGAGGACATTAGCTTAGAGAAGCTTTAAGGTTTCTTCCAACCCCAAATCCTATGATTCTGTGATGTTTTATCTCACTGATATCACACATCCAAAGATTGAAAGTATTCAGAGAAATTCTTTAGTTTCCACCCAGATGTTCAAGTCAATGTTGTTGCTACCTGGGAAAATGCCCAAAAATGTTTTGGTAAGTTAAATGATTTGGAAAGTTAATGGTAAGCAAGGATTTTGGTGTTCTGAGAACCAAAAAATGAGAAATATACTGTGTGGGATTTTGGGACAAAGCTATGAAGCTAAAAGGATTCCTAGATTTTGCATTCTTAATTGGAAAAAAAAAGTTTTTCCTTTGAACTCTATAGCCTGTTTTACCTTCTTGCACCATAGTTAGCAGTCAAATGTTGAGATTCACTTATTTCAGTTTATTTTCTTCGATACTGATTTATTACATGCGGAGAGAATGTTTATTGAGATGAATGAAAAACCCAAGAGACAGAGTTTCTGAGTAATTAATAATCAGTTTATTAATTAGGCTATCTGATAATCACTAAATTGATGATCAGTGGTTTCTCTCAGTAACCAAAGGCACCTAATGGAGACACTGAATATCTTAAATATATATATATATATATATATATTTAAAGGAAATGCCCCTGGCAGGAGAATCAACCCTGATTGGTGAACAATTAATGAGGGGACAGACTTTTAAATGAGGAGGTGGGCTGAAAGCCTTCAGCTCCTCCTGCTGAGCACATGGCTTGATCATGAGACTCAGCCATCTCCAGCAATCTGGACAATGGAATCCATCTCTACCCAGACCACTCTGATTGGTTTTCTCCTTCATGAACTGTGTTACCCTAAACTCCAATGGAAGGGTGCGAAGGCATAGACTTGATGCTTTGGGTCTGGAATTCACCTAGATTAGATTCTATTTACACTCTAAACAGAAGTAAGGTCTCCTAGTTCGGTGGGGTCCTGCCCAAGAGGGTTGAGCATGTACCCCAAGTATTAGGCCAATCTCATCTATCAGCTTTGTCCTTCAGAGACTGGCTAAATGACTTATAGTGGTTGGTCCCTGAATGAGGAAATAAAAAAGCCTGGATCTTAATTTAATAATTGGCTACTAATATAATAGAAAAATAATTTCCGAGGGGGCAGAGCCAAGATGGCGGAGTAAAAGCAGTGACTTGCTTGAGCTCTCCCCCAAACCCATCCAAATACCTATAAAAAATGGCTCTAAACAAATTCTAAAGCAGCAGAAGCCACAAAAAGACAGAGTGAAAAAATTTCCAGACCAAGATAGCCTGGATGGTTGATCAGAAAGGTATATCACGCTGGGCGGGGAGAGGAGCGAAGTTCAGCGTGGGTACGCAGGCTGCAGCAACCCTGGAGCAGGCCTCAGAGGACTACATCTCGGACAGCTGTGGTGGTTTCCAGACTTCTCAACCCACGAACGTCAAAGACAACTTAGAAGGTCAGTGGGAAAAGTCTGTTTCTACAGTGGTGAGAGAGGAGTGAGGAGTCCCAGCCCCCGGGGCGGTGGCTGCTTTCTGAGCTTCTGGCCCACAGACTGAGGGGGAATCAAGTGGCTGATCAGAGGAGGACTACAGGAATCTCTCTGCTGGTACAGGATTCTCTTGCTTTGCCCGAGCTTGGATCTGGGTCACAGTTCTGGGTGGCAGTTCTGGGGCGAGGAAGAACGCTGGCGTGGTGGAGCTTGTAGTGGCTGTGGAGAGGAAACCCTCCTCACAATTCCAAGACAGAAAAGAGTGCTCATAGACCAGAGTACAAGCCAGGAAAGGAGTGAACACCTTGCCCTTGATCATAGCACCTTGGAAGAATTGAAACTTTACAAATCCCTAAAAGTATCTCTGAAAACAGCAGCACAAAACCCCTGAAGCTTGGGACAGTACATTCTCCACACTGGAAACAGACTCCTACCTTAACAAAGAGTCTGTAACTCAAGTAATTGGCTGGGATCATGAACAAGCAGCGAAAAAAGAGTCAGATTATATTATCTTACTTTGATGACAAAGAAGATCAAAACATACAACCAGAAGAAGACAACAAAGCCAAAGCTCCTACATTCAAAGCCTCCAAGAAAAATATGAATTGGTCCCAGGCCATGGAAGAGCTTAAAAAGAATTTTGAGAAACAAGTAAGAGAAGTAGAGGAAAAACTGAGAGTGATGCTAAAGGAGACCCAAAACAATACTGAAGAAAATAACACCTTAAAAAATAGCCTAACCCAAATGTGAAAAGAGGTCCAAAAAGCCAATGAGGAGAAGAATGCCCTAAAAAGCAAAATTGGCCAAATGGAAAAGGAAATCCAAAAGCTTACTGAAGAAAATACTTCTTTAAAAATTAGAATGGAGAAATTGGAAACTAGGGACAATTTGAGAAATCAAGGCACTGTGATACTAATCCAAAAGAATGAAAAAATAGAAGAGAAGGTGAAATATCTCATTGGAAAAACAATTGACCTGGAAAATAGACCCAGGAGAGAGAACTTAAAAATTATTGGACTATCTGAAAGCCATCATCAAAAAAAGAGCCTAGACATCATCTTTTAAGAAATTTTCAAGGAAAACTGCCCTGATATTTTAGAACCAGTGGGCAAAATAGAAATGGAAAGAATCCATCGATCACTTCCTGAAAGAGATCCCCAAAGGAAAACTCCTAGGAATGCTGTAGCCAAATTCCAGAATTCCCAGGTCAAGGAGAAGATATTGCAAGCAACCAGAAGGAAATAATTCAAGTATTGTGGAAACACAATCAGGATAACACAAGATTTAGCAGCTTCTACATTAAGGGTCCGGAGGGCATGGAGTATGATATTCTGGAGGACAAAGGAGTTAGGACTACAACCTAGAATCACCTACCCAGCAAAATTGAGTATAATCCTTCAGGGTAAAAAATGGTCATTCAATGAAGTAGGGGACTTTCAAGCATTCCTGTGGAAAAGACCAGAGCTGAATAGAAAATTTGACCTTCAAATACTAGACTCAAGTGAAACATAGAAGAGGTAAACAGGAAAGAGAAATCATAAGAGACTTATTAAGGTTGAACCGTTTACATTCCTGCAGGGATGATGATATTTGTAACTCATGATTCCTTTGTCAGTATTAGGGTAGTAGGAGGGAAAAAATTATATGTATGTATAGATAGATAGATAGAGGGTACAGGGTGAGTTGAAGATGAAGGGGTGATATCTGGAAAACAAAATTAAGAGGTGAGAGAGGATTATATTGGGAGAAGGAGAAACAGAGAAGTAGAATGAGGTAAAATATCTCACATGAAACAGACAAGAAAAGGCTTTTACAGTGGAGGGGAAATGGGAGAAGGTGAGAGGGAATGAGTGAATCTTATTCTCATAGGATTTGGCTTAAGGAGAGAATAACATACACAATGGGGTATGGAAATCTATCTTACCCTACAGGAAAGTAAGGGGGGAAGGGGCCAAGAGAGAAGGGGGTTGATAGAGGGGAGGGCAGATTGGGGGAGGGGATAATCAAAAGCAAACACTGAGGAAGGACAGGGTCAAAAGAGAGAATAGAATAAATGGGGGGTAGGATAGGATGAAGGGAAATATACTTAGTTTTTCACAACAGGACTACTATGGAAGTGTTTTGCATGACTACACATCCATAACCTGTACTGAGATGCTTGCCTTTTCAATGAGAGTGGGTGGGGAAGGAGGAAAGGAGAAAATTTGTAACCCAAAGTTTTAAAAACACATGTTAAAAACAAAAAAAATTAAAAATTAAAAAAAAATTTCCCTCATTATCATATCCTCGTCTTCCATGTTAATTGGCATTTCCAATATTTAGATTACCTATGATCATCTTTAATAAAATTGGAATTTTTTTCTCCCTAATATAATTCAGAATGGTACAATAAACTTTAAGTACCTACTGTGTCAAAAGCACTGTGTTAGGTTCTGGTATGGGGTGAAGGGGTGGTGTCCTCAGCTGCTTCTATGCATAATGTGGGAAAAATTATGATTTATACCAGTGGTGCCAAACTCAAACAGAAACAGAGGGGTGGGTCCCTAAATCATGTGTAAATATCCCTGCAGGCACATATTGACTTAGAAAACCATATATTTAATATTATCTATGTTTATTGTATTTTTATTTATTCTATTAAATGTTTCTCAATTACATTTTAATCTGTGTACTGCAGCACTCAGGAGCATTGTGGGTCTCTTTTGGCTAGCTGGCTGTGTATTTGATTCCTATGATTTACGTCATAAACAGACCAACATAAAGAGTTTTAAAGAGTATCCATAACTTCCCATTTTCCTCTATAATGTCATGTTTAATAACTGACACTTTGTAACTGTGTGCACAGTTTCTCCTCCTTTTGGTAATGTCCTTGCTGTTAGCTGATACCTTCTAGCTGTTTGAATGGGGAATGGATGTTAAAATAACCAATCCTTACCCACCTAGCTCCTGCCAAGATCCCTACGGGTCCATGGTATTGAGGAAGTAGCTCTCTATCACAAAGAGGGCAAGATCATTTTGATTCGATGCTCTGGACGAATAGGTAGATCTCAGCTTACTCGATGGAGATCAGATTCCCTTCTTCCTGGCAGAACTTTCAGTGTAGACAGCCATTGCCTCATTCTCAGAGGTGGAGTTGAGAAGGCAATTAAACTAGCAATATGTGATCCGATTCTCTCCTTGTGTCCCTCCCTCCAACTCCATCCCCCCATTTGAGGAGTACAAGTCTTCTTCAACAAAATTACATTTTATTGTCACCTAAATTTATCCCACGTATTTTTGGGGAATGCCAAATAAGGAAAGGGTCACGGGTAAAATGAATTCTTAAATGTTTCTACTACCAGTTGTGATGTTAATCATTGAAACAAGCTCCTTATAATATGGAAGGATCTTGAACAAGTTACTTGACTTCTCAGTTTCTTCCTCCTTAAAATGAGTGAGTTGCGGGGCAGCTAGGTGGCGCAGTGGATAGAGCACTGGCCCGAAATCAGGAGGACACGAGTTCAAATCCAGCCTCAGACACTTGACACTTACTAGCTGTGTGACCCTGGGCAAGTCACTTAACCCCGATTGCCTAAAAAAAAAAAACCAAAAAAAAAAAAACCGAGCGGGTTGCAATAGATGATCTCTAAGGTCCCCTCTAGAATTAAGTCCTATGATCTTATGATTTGCTATGGGTAGCAAGGGGAGATGACTGAAAATTCATTTCAGAGAAATATGTCACTAGGTTTTTTGTCTTGGCTACTTCTTTTACAGAGATTTAATTCAACAGGGGATTTCCTTCCCCTTTTCAATTGTTTTTTTTTTTAAACTAATGCTCATTCTAAAGTGAAAATTACATTAATTAGATGTGCTATAGCACATGGCTTCAAGGTGGCATCGCTTATGCAAAACCAATTAGAACCTGATCTGTCCTGGCTTTTATCCTCAGTGCAGAGGGACGTCTCTTTGCCTGCCTGCTTGTTTTTCTTCTCACGTCTCTGTGACAGTTGTGATCTTGCTAGGTATCTCTGTTGCTTTACCTTTAGATAAATTTTCATTTCTAGAAAATGAAATCCAGTCAAGCATTCCCTGTTTAGGATAAGATAGTGCTTCCAAATAAAATTGAAAAGGGACAAGGTATCTTTCTGCTCTTACTAATATTTCCCTTGTGCTCTCTGGAACTCTCTTTTGTAACAAACTGCCCTTCAAATTCTGCCTAAGGGCTGCCCTTCCTCTGGAAATTATTTTGTATGCTCTTTGTTTATTAAAATTTATGCCTGTAATTTTCTCCCAAAGGAATATAAGCTTCCTGAGGTCAGAGGCTGTTTACTTTGATCTTTGTATTTACTAAATGATTGTTGAATTGCATTCAATTTTCTGAACCTCAAAGAAGCAAAGAAACAGTGGATCCTCTTTACAGGATCATTTTTTGTCAAAGAAATTGGCCACTTTTTTCTTTCTACCATTTTTATTGTCTCCCATCTTATTGTCATTATTTCAAGAATGAAAGCTCCCTTCATTCTAAAACTGTCATCTCATTCAGTGGAAATTACCATGTAACCTTATAAGTAGATTTCTAAGTTGGAAGGGAAAGTGGGACCACTTAGTCCAATGTGTAACTGAAAAAGGCTTTCCTTTATGACACACTTGACAAATGACTAGTCATCCAGCCTCTTTGCTTAAAGATCTCCAGGGAAAGGGAACACATTACCTCTCCAGGCAGTACATTTCACTATTGGAAAGATCTAGTTTAGAAAGCTTCCCTTATAGCTAGCATCAATTTGTTTCCCTGAGACTTCTACTTACTTCTACTACTTCTGCTTGCAGACTTGCCTTCTAGAGGCAAGGAGAAAAAGTTTACTCCTTCTTCCATCTCTGTTTTAGGTATAGAGCTTGAAAGGACCTTAGGTCATATAATCCAACCTTCTTCTTATATGGATGTGGAAACTGACTCCCAGAGAACTTAAGTGACTTACCCAAGGTCGTACAGCTAAATGGTCACCAGAATTGAAACTCAGGTCCTTTGATTCAAATCTGTACTCTTTCCACTGTACCATATTACTATAAAATATAGACAAGGTAATGGGATAAATCTTCAAATAAGTAATAACCATTTCATTTCTTCCTTTGAGAATAAAACCTATATTCACAGAGAACTTTATAGTTTGTGAAATATTTTCATGCGCAATATCTCATTTGATTAGCACGAGATCCTTATTGGACAGATAGCACGGACATCATGATCTCCATCTTACAAATGAGAAAACTGAGGCTCAGAGAGGGTTGGCAACTTGTCCAAGGTCACATGGCTTGTAGGTGGAGGAGCCATGACATGAATCCAGGTCTTCTGATGGCAAGGGCACAGTTCTCTTTACTTTTCATTAGAAAGGATAGAAGGAAACAACACATATGCTGTACTAGGGACTTAGAAATATCTTTGGTTTTGTTTCCCAATGACATTCCTATGAACTGGGAATGTAGAGTTTGGACCATGCTATTTTAAGGGAGAGCCCAACTGATTGGAATGTAGTATTAGAAATAATAAAGGGATTGTTTGTGGTGGAACACAGAATGGTGTTGAGTCAATAGAGCAGGCTGAGGGATATAATGAAATTTAAAAAAAAATCATTAATAACTCAAGATCTGCATGACATAGTGGACAAAGAGTTGGGCTTAGAATCAGGAAGATTAGGATTAAAATTTTCCCTCTGATGCTTACTAGTTGTATGACTTCTGTGTACCCCAGACAGCTCCCTGGGACTTATCTACTAAGTTATTAAAGGGCTCTGATGTGAAACTAGAAGGAGGTACCCATGCTTATGAAATCATAAATCATCCTTATGGTAATAACTCACATTTAATGTAGGACTTTAATGCTGACAAAGCAATTTCCTCATAAAAACCCTGTAGAGTAGGGAGGACCAGAGTTGTTTTACCTATTTTATGTGTGAGAACACTGAAATTTCCAAGAAGTTGTGCAACTGGCTCTAGGTCATACAACTAGCAAGTCTCAGAGGTGGGCCTGGAAACCATATCTTTTAATATCAAGGCAGTTGACTGTACCATGTTGCTTTTCCATGTCTGAATGATGTGGACACATTTTTTTTTTAAAGTGTGTGGGTGATAGGAAGGTGGATAGAAATTTTAACATTTTGAAAATCAGGAATAGGGTACGAAGGTCAGGATTGATTAGAGATATTATAGTTTGTAGTATGGTAAGACCTAAAGAGTGTTGCAAGGATTCCCTGGACCAGAAATATCTTTACCACCAGTTATCCTATTACCCTAGTCCATAGCGTCTTCAATTCTCATCACTATTGGTAGATAGGGGTTCAGTGGAAGGCAGCTAAGTGGTACGTACAGTGGATAGAGTAATGGCCTTGGAATCAGAGAGATGAGTTTAAATCCTTTCTCACTTATCTGTTAGCCTATTAGCTATTTTGAGCCCATTACCTGTTTATGTATGAATCATTTGTAATGAGAGTGTGTGGCAATGAGATTTTAAGTTTGCATAGTTGAAAAAATTTTGAGTGTGGGGAGGAAGAGCCGCTATGTATGTCATTGCTGACTGTAGGTTTCATTAAGTTCCTCAGTCTGTATGCACACAAACATGAGGAATGATCTGAAGTAATTGTCTTATATTTATGTGTTTCTCTGGGTCTTAACTTTAATGAAATAAAAAAGGAAAGGCAAAGCAAAACCAAACCAAACTAAAAAAAAAAATAACCCTGAGACTTAACTATCTCAGTTTCCTCATCTGTAAAATGAAGGGGTTGGACTCAGTGGCCTCTGAAAACTCTCCTGGATCTAAATCTGTTATCCTGCAATCCTGTGAGTCATTCCCTTGGCTTGAAGCATATAAAATAAAATGCAAGTACATGCCCTGGGTGGCTCCTCTACCAATTAGCACCTAAAATCACATTACCAAGTTGGTGAGAGAGATTAGGGCCCTGAGAGAATGAAGTACAGGTAAATTTTGTAGGTGACAAGTGGGTAGAGCAGTCCTGGCTAGCGATAGAGGACCTTGAAAAGCCTTGTGTCATAAGGGTACGAGGATTTTTATGAAGACAAGAGTGGGGGCGGGATCTTGAAGACAAATTTCACATGCTTTAAGGTATTGTCAAGGGACATCCCTGCCAAGAATTTCCCAAGATCTACAAATATGGGAAATTGAATGGTTGGGTATAATGCAGGGTGCACATGTAAAATCGATGTACTTTATACCCACTTATTAGAACTGAAGGTGCAATAATAAGACTTAGAGTTACCAATGACTACAAACTTGATTGACTATCCAATGATACATCATTAGATGTTGGTTACCAAGAGTAAGAGACACACACACGTGATGAGTAGCTGTTTATCAAGTTTGGAGGGCACATACATTGTTGCCAAGATTTAGCCCTCAGGTCCTTATTTTATTACAACTAAAAACATTGCTAATATAACAACTACTTGGCCACAGAATGGAGGCTTAAAACAAAATGGAATTGCTCATCCTAAATCAACATATTTGTTCCCACTACATTAGGCACACATATACATGTATATACATAACATGCAACATAGATATATGTATACATGTATGTGTATTAGTATGGTCGTACATACACATGCACATGTGCACATGTGCACATGTAAAACATGTATGCACGTACACATGTGTATTTACATATAAATATATATAAATATAATTTATATATGAATATATAATAAATACATATTTATACAGAGAGAGAGCGAGAGGGAGAGCAAGAGAGAAGTAGAGAAAGAGAGAGAGCACGCAATGGGGTCCACCACAGATCACAAGTTCAATATCAGTCAATAATTTGATGCTATTAATAAAGCTAACAGCATACTGATTATATTAACAAGAACTTGATATAGGACCTCAGAAAGATATGCTTTGCTTCTCTATTTTGTGTTTGTCAAACTTGTGTTAGAAGATTAGGCCCAGTCTTTGTCTCCAGCAAGACAGAAATGAATGACTACAAAAAATAACAAAAATGATTAGGAAAAGAGGGTAAAGGAATTCAGGTTACTTAGTCTGAGGCGGTGATTTTAAATATTCTTGAGTTTGTGAAATCTTACTCACTTGTTTTTCATGTTCTAGAACCTCAGGCCATGCATTAGAAAGAAGAGGGCTGCAGAAGTCATGGAAGTGATGCTAACTAAACATAGAAGCAATATAGTATAATGGACAGAATGTTGAATACCTGGGTTCAAATCTTCCCTCACATTTTCACTAGTTTCATAACCCTGGTTAAATCTCTGAGTGTCCCAGTAGATATAGGAGTAGCTGGGATCAAGAGCAGAGGTTAAAGAGATTGGATTTAGGAGGATCAAACCAAAGGGAAGGAAAGCAAATTGGCAGCTGATGCGGAGAAGTTTTGAGGAATTGGGATAGGGGAACTGAAGATCCCTTCAGTACTCTAGGCAAAATAAGACGCTACATTATTGATTGTATGGGTAGAAGAGTGTAGGTGGAATTCAAAGATTTGGGGAGCAGAAAAAAAGTTGAAACAGGTGTTATGGAGAATAATATTAGAGCGAAATGTCAATCACAAGGCTCCCCACCCCTTCTTCCATTACGTAACATGCATTTGGAGTGGGTGATGTCAGCTCAGTTCTGTTGCCAAACTATTGAATTTTTGACATCGCTAGAGACGCTTTGATCAAATGGTAAGATAGGCTACTGAATGAGGTCATGAAATCTTTACCCCTGGAAATTTTTAGGAGGAAGATAAATAACCGTTTGTTTGGGTGTAGTTCTGCTTAGAAGGTGTCATCAGTGAACGTAATATATTCAGTAAGCTGTTGCAAGTATTGTAACAACAGAGGAGGTGGTGAGAAAGGTGGCTTTTGAGAATTCCCAGGTATGGCATTTTGCTGGCCTTGTGGAGGCAGCACGGAACACTGGATATAGGGTCAGAGGGTCTGGTTCGAATCTTGTGTCTGTATGAAATGGGGCAAAATACCCAGCCTCCTTGGACTTCAATTTACTCTGTTATAAAACGAGAGGGTTGGGCTAGATGGGCTCTGAAGTCACTTACAGCTCTCGATCTTTGATCTCATGATCCAAAAATAAGCAGTGTCCTTTTGTTACTTCTTAAGGGACATTTGTTTTCTTTCCTTTTCCTTAAAATGAGAGAAGATGAGGACTGGCCTTTCATTTCATCGGCACAGAGAACTCCCAGATGTGGAAAATCTTTTTACAACACGGGTCAGAACCTTCTCTACAACTGAGAGTCTTGGAGATTTGCCTAGAAAAACTAGAAGTTAGGTGACTCTTCTAGGGTCACAAGTAAGTATGTGTCAGAAGTGGGACTTGAACTCACACCTTCCTGGCTAGCTCTTCATCTACTATGCCAGATTTACTTCTATTCTATTCTATTTTGTCATGTTATATTGTATTATATTATATTATATCATATTATATTTTGTTATACGTAACATACATATATCCCACATAAGATGTGATACATCATATCGTGCCACATCATATCACATAATTATATTTTTATATTATATCATAATCCAAATTCAGACTGAATTGAAATTGATGAGCACAAACAGTCGTGTTACACGTTTTTGTTTTTAACTGTGACACTAGCGAAGGCAAAGTTTCTGTGTCAATTTACCAAAGGGTGCGCTGGCCACTCTTGAAACTGCATTAACTCTTCCGGGTCATAGAGGAGCTACCACACTTGGAGGAAAGCACCAAGCTGGGAAACGTTGCCCTATTTTGGTTTTCCTCGAAAAAGCACTTAAAACTACTTCCTCTGTCCCATTTCCCCCTTGTGTAGCTTTTTTTTTTTTTTTTATTTCTGAGAGGCTCAAGTTAACTTAGTTAAAAAGACGTGGAAACAATGTTCAGGCACACTCAAACCCCACCGCAGGGCTGCACATTTAATTACATTTACTCTTCACCAACTTGTTACTACTATGAACATGCCTTTTGTTAACTCAACCCAGACAATCATCCAACCGGAAATTTGTTTGTAAGAGCCCAAGCCTGTAAACATCACTTTTTCCTTTAACCTGGAGCATTGCCTTGTTCTAAGAGAGCCTTAATTATAGCCAGCACCAACTTTACCAACACCCTAACATCCCCCTTTTTTTCTTGCCCAGGACAAGATCAAACCTAATTTTCCTAAGCTAAGCCAAAATAGTAAATCAGTATTAAAAGAATACAGTGCTAAATTCTATGTATGTATATAGATATAGATAGATAGATAGAGGGCACAGGGTGAGTTGAAAATGAAGGGGTCATATCTGGAGAATAAAATTAAGGGGTGAGAGAGGATTGTACTAGGAGAAGGAGAAAGGGAGAGGTAGAACAGGGTAAATTATCTCACAAAAAAAAACAGAAAAGAAAAGGCTCTTACAGTGGAGGGGAAACGGGGGAAGGTAAGAGGGAATGAGTGAATCTTATTCTCATAGAATTTGACTTAAGGAGGAAATAACATACACACTCAATTGGGTATGGAAATCTGTCTTACCCTACAGGAAAATGGGGGGGGGGAAGGGGACAAGAGAGTAGGGGGCTGATAGAGAGGAGGGCAGATTGAGAAAGGGGGTAATCAGAAGCAAGTACTTCTGAGGAGGGTCAGGGTCAAAAGAAAGAATAGAATAAATGGGGGTGGGTGGGATAAGATTAAGGGAAATAGTGTTAGTTTTTCACAGCACATCTACTATGGAAGTGTTTTGCATAACTACACATATATAATCTATATTGAGTTGCTTGCCTTATCAATGAGGGTGGGTGGGGAGGGAGGAAGGGAGAAAATTTGGAGCCCAAAGTTTTAAAAACACATGTTTAAAAAAAAATACAGTGCTGAAAAAAAAGAATAGAAAATTTATTGTAAGGGCTGTGTATTATGTCTGACACATCTCCCTGTGGGAAGATGGGCCTTTTAGCAACCTATAAAGTGATAAGAATAACCCACATTTCTCTTATACTTTAAGATTTGTAAAGCACGTTAACTCAGTTGAATATTGGAAAAGCTCTATAAGATAAAGGCTGTTATTATCCTCATTTTGCAGTTGAGGAACCTGAGTTTAAGAGAGATCAAGTCACTTGCCCAGGGTCCCATAGATGTATGAGGTAGCATTCAAATCCATATCTTTCTGACTCCAAGTCTATTACTCCATATCTACTCTATCGGGCATTTATCTAAAAGTATTCAGTAGGGCCACAGAGACTTTTTCCCATTGCCTCTGTACCTTGCAAACCTTGAATCACAACTGTGAGGCAATACACCTGATTTCAGACCTGGTTGTGTAGTCCAGAAGGAACATGAAGCTGCAAGCAGGTGGCATAGTGAATAGACCATCAGACCTGGAGTCAGGAAGCCCTGAGTTCTAATACAGACTCAGATTTCTTAGTTGTATTGAAGAGGGTAGGGGGCGCTGGGACTCCTAGAATGCCAAGGCAGAGTTGCCTAGAATGAATTCATGCACTCAAGCCTTCTCTTAGTCAAGTGTAAAAAGGTTATTATGACATTTTAGCAAAAGTGGGCCAGGGTCTTTAGGGAACCTGTGAGGTAGTGAGGATGGTGCTGGGGCTTATATGGAAGAAGGGACAAGGGAAAGGATGCCAAGGATTTAATTAGGTAATAGGGGTCCAGGTGCCTTTGGGAGCTATGAATAGGAAAATGTAGGGAGTTTTGCAGAGATAACTTTGTTAATACCAGACATTGAGGGAGAAAAGACAGGTTTTTTTTTTGTTTAGTTGCCAGAGGCATGGACCATGGGGATCTGGCTCAAGGGAGAGTCCTTGGGCCAGCTAGGGATGAAAATCCTTGGGCCAGGCACCCCTCTGTCTATTCTGGTAAGAGAATGTGTTCTGAAACAAGAGAAAATTTTCTCACAGGGCATACTCTTAAGGCTGGGGCCTGAGCACCCCATCAGTATGACTCTGGGCAAGTCACTTAGCCTCTGTTTGCCTCAGTTTTCTCATCTGTAAAATGGGGGTAAGAATACCAGAGTTGTTGTGAAGACCAAATAACACAATAATTTGACATGCTTGCCATGGGGCTCCTAGGGATATAGAGGTCCTGGTTGGTTGGGTAGAAGAACACACTGAATAGTAGAGTTTCAGGGTGATTGTGATATTGACCCTGGCACAAGAGCAGTTTGCATGTGAGAAGGTAATGACCTCTTAGCTACTTTGCTACAGGCCACTCTAGTCAGTGATGAGGTGCAGCGAATGTGCCGGAAGTATCATCAGTTATGCTGTGGCCCTGATATTTCTCATGCTGCTGGGCTTATCTGTACTATTCTATTCTGAGAGGCTCATCAGGAACTGGAAAGATTTTGTATCATCAGATTGCAGACCATATTGCTAAGATCTTGGACTCAGTCCTTCCAAAAGGGGGTGGCAAAGCCTGGGATTTCCCATCTTGGTTCCCTTCCATATTCAGTCACTCCTTCAGGGAGCTGTTACATTGTTTATTTGCTCTTTTGCTGTGGTTCTGTTTTTGCTTTTCTTTTAACTTCTCTGTTTACTCTACAATGCTGCTTGTGGCAGACTTTTCATACTCCCCCAGGTCAGGGTTGTCCAACAATGACCTTGAGTCCATTTAAAGGATAGAAGGTACCCTAGAAGACCTTTAGGACCTTGCTAAGGTTGTGTGTCACAGGAGCAACATCTACCTTATGCAGACTAGGTCAGTTTTTCCTTAAAAGTAATGAAACCATTCCTGAGACTTAATTGGTCCTGGGGACTAAGTTTTCTAAGTGCAAAAGGACAGCGAACAAACAAGGAGTGGGTTCACTCCTCAGATTTGGCAAATGATGCTGACCAATGTTCCTCCATGCACTTCATCTTTGTCAGATGGTAGATAGTTTTTGAATGACTCATTTTGTTTCTTTTTAAAAATAAATGTTTAATTTTTCTTTTTTCCCCTGTAGAAGTCATAATTTTATTTATTTATTTTTTTTTAAAATTTATTTTATTTTTAATTTATGGAATAAAGCAAGCATTTCTACCACATAGTTCAATAAAAAACACAATTGTACATGAAACTGCAAATCTACCATGCTACTGTACTATTCGCTATTCCTTTCAAATACACAAAATTATCATGTAAATTTATTTTTTCCTTTTTTTCCCCCTATTCCAGAGATGACTACCATTAGACACAAATAGGTATATATACGTAAATATACATACTTCTATTTATTAGTTCTTTATCTGGATGCAGATAGTGTCTTTTGTCAGCTGTCCTTTATAGTTAATTTGGGTAATTTGGGTACTTAAAATAGTCAAAATAACCTGTTCTCTCAAAGTTGTTCTTAAAACAGTATTGTTGTTACTGCATAAAATGTTCTTTCGGTTCTGCTCATTTCACGCTTCATTATTTCATGCAAACCTTCTCCCTTCCACTGTAGACACTCCCTTCAACTTAGAATGGAAGGAAAAGAAAATATCCATTAAAACGCATATAGTCCAACAAATTTATACATTGGCCATGCCCCAACCCCTTTATAGACATATATTCACATATATATACATATTTATATGCATATGTCTCATTTTGTGTTCTGTGTCCTTCATTTCTCTGTTAGGAGGTGGGTAGCAAGTTTCATCATTAGATGAATTGCTAGATTCATGATTGGACATTACACTAATCAGAATTTCTATGTCTTTCAAAGTTGTTTGTCCTTATTGTTGTTACTTTATGAATTGTTCTTCTTGTTCTGTTCACTTCACTCTGCATCAGTTCATATAAATCTTCCCAGTTTTCTTTGAAACCACTCTCCTCATCATTTCCTACAGCATAATCATATTCTATCACATCCATATGCCATAAGTTGTTCAGCCATTCTCCAATTTCTTGGCAGTTCCTCAGATTCACATTCTTTTCTGCCATAAAAAGAGTTATAATTAATTTTGCACATCTTTAGTTAGAATTTGTTGTGTTTAGGTCAAATCCCTTCCTTAATCTACATTCGCTCTAATCAATCTCTCTTAATCTACGCCCTTCTCCTCTTTCCCTCCTTTGCCCCTGTTGAGTGAAATGTATTTCTTTGCTCAACTCTGTGTGTGTTTATGTATTCTTCTCTCTTTGACTAGTTCAGATGAAAGCGAGGTTCAAAAGGCAGCCATTCTCCACCCCTTTTAAAATGTTTGTATAGATGTCTATTTGTGCACCCTGATTATGTGAGATAATTTTCCCTAATCTGCCTTTTCTCTTCCTCCCTGACCCTCCACAGAGTATTTCTTTTTCCCCTTTCTGTCCATTTTTCTCTTAAGATTATTGAGACATAACAGAACCATGCCCAAGTCTTATCTAATTAGATTCTCTCTATCACCCTGGAGGATGATAAGGTTCAGAGAGGACACATGTATCATTTGAATGTAAGCACTTTATCTTTATTTACTCCATCATGATTGATTATTTGTGTTTACTTTTTTGTGTTTCTCCTAACTCTTGTGTTTCATCTTTGAAGTTTCTATGGAGCTCTGGTCTTTTTTTTTTTTTTTTTTTTTTAATCAGTAATGCTTAGAAGTCCTCCATTTCATAAAGGTCCATTTCCCTTGCCCTTTCCCTCATGGAATTAGACTCAATTTTGCTGTGTAAATTATTCTTGGCTATAACTCTACATCTTTTGTTTTCAGTAATATTACATTCCAAGCCTTCCATTTCTTTTATTTGGTGGTTGCTAAATTGTGTGTGGTCCTAATTTGAATAGTTCCTCAGTACTTGAATTCTTTCTTTTTGCAATCTTGCAGTAATTTTTCTTTGACCTTGAAGATCTGGATTTTGGCTATAATACTCCTGGAAGTTTTTATTTTGGAGGTTTCTTTTAGGAGATGACCAGTAAATTCTATAACTTTACCTTCTTATTTTAAGAGGTTTGGGCAGGTTTCTTTTGAGATTTCTTAAATTTGATTACCAATATCTATATTCTTCTTTTGGTCATGACTTTCAGGTAGTTCAATGATTCATAAATTATCTCTGCCAATTTTATTCTACAAGTCAGTTGTTTTGATATCTTATGTTTTCATCTATTTTTTCAGTCTTTTGATTTTGTTTTAATTTTTTTTTTGTTGTTTCATGGAGTTCTTGACTTCTATTTGGTCTATTCTAATTTTCAGGGAGTTTTTTGCATGGACAAGGTTTTGTATCTCTTGCACCAAGCTAATTTCTTTTCCAATTCTTTCTTCCATAACTCTCATTTCTTTTCCATTTCTCATCACTAGCTCTTATTTCATTTGCAAATTTTTAAAACTCTTCTTCAAGCTTGCTGTCTTTCTTCCAGGAATTCTGGTTGAATTTATGCTTTAGTTGTGTTTTTCTTTGAAGTTTTGTTTGTGTTTGTTTTGAAATAATTCTTTTCTTCTGGGTTTGTTTCTTGAACACCCTGTCACCATGATAGTGGGGTTCCTTTTTTGTTTGTTCCTCCAGGCTACTTCCTGATTTCAATCAGGGTTGGACACTCCACACTTCTGGAGAAATGTCTGGACTGACCCTGTTTCTTCTTTCTTATGACAGTTCAGGCTGGGGCCAAGCAAGCTTTCAAAGCCCCTAAAGTGCTCTGATGTATAGCAAAGCATATTTGCTGCCTGCCCTGGTATGAGCTCTGCAAGTTCCTGACCTGGGTTTGGATCACCAACAGTAGACTGCTGCTGGACTCAGGCTCTATCAGTCAGCTAGAAAGCTCTGCTGGTTCAGAGTGTTAGAACTGTGGACTTCCTTTAGTTCTGGGACTTCTGCCTTGGTTTTTCCTCTGCAGACTTCAGATTGGGCTAGAAGCTAGAACTGAGACCCTGCTTTGCTCCTGGGACCTAAGCCATATAGCAGTTGCTTGCTTCTAAACTTGTTCCTTGCTCACTAAATAAATAGTTTAGGACCTAAGGCTCCCTCCTACCCTGAAATGCCATTCCTGGACACAGTTCTGTCCTCCTCATTCTGCCCTGGATCTGGGACCTGGAACTGGGTAGTGGGTGACAAAGCTTCTAGCTGGCCCATGTTCTTCTGCTCTGAACTCCTCTTGCTCAGTTCACAACCTCTCCCTGGAAACTGGAGCACTTTGCATGGGAATTTTTGGTCAGTTTTATCTCTGGTGTCTGCATACCACTCAGACTGTCTCTTCATGTTGACCTGGTCTGAAAAAAAATACTCAATGGGACTTTCTTATATTTCCCTATTGGGATTCAGTATGGTACGTTTTCTAAATCTATTTAGAGTGGTTTTTTGGGGGGGGGAGGATAAAGGGAGAAGCTCTCTGTATTACTTCCTGGTACTCTGCCATCTTGGATCCACTTCGATTAATTCTGTTTCAATCCCAAATCGGAACCATTGAAACTTTTTGGGCATGGCGTGGTTTATTAGCAACATGTGGACAGAAACGGATGAGTGAGTTGTACCTTATTTTAAGTTTTTAAATAATGAACTAATTTTTGGGTTTAGCTTAAATTAAATTTAACACTGTTGAGGGCAAAAAAATGGTATTAAGGCTTTGGTATTGTTAATTCCGGCTATGATAAAAAATGCCTTAGAATAGGGCCCTTCTCTAAATTCAACATTCCATCTCCTTTCTCTGTACAATTCAATTCATTCCATTCAAAGCACATTTTTAAAGTTCCTACTATGCATCACACACTGTGCTAGGCCCTGGGGACACAAATACAAAAAGATAATAATCCCTGCGTTCAAGAAGCTTACTTTTTTTTTGGAGGGGGAAGGAGATAACTATGTATATAGGAAATTTAATATAAAACATATACAATATGATTTCTAAGGAGAAAACACAGGTCTAATGTGAATGGAAGTTTCTTAATAAAACTGAGGTTCCACATATAATGGAAGAATAGATTTGAGGCTGACGTGGATGGGTAGGAACTAGGCAAAGGCGAGTGGGCCGAGGCATCTTACAGCTCAGAATTACAAGTGAAGTCACAGTATAGTAGATTGTAACACTCTTTATAGCAGTAATGGAGATATTGATTTGATTACCAATATCTCAATAACAGGTGGAAAGCTGATGTGCGTGTGTTGGAGGGATGGTGTTAGGAGACTGAGAGAAGATGGTAGCTTTGGCAGGAAGCAGGATAGTGATACCAGGTGCTGCCTGATGGCCAAGGTAACAGGTTAGTGGAATTCTGGGGCCTGGCTGCTAATAGAGGGGTGAGGCATGCTTGAGTTATACATCTTTCTACCCTTAGCTCAGTCAGCCATGCCTTAAGGCTCATTCTAATGCTGAACATATTATTTAGGGTTATGGGGGAAGGGCACAAAGACATATTTACATTGATAAATTATTTTGAGCTCTATGTTACAGATAGTTTCAGAGGTGGTATTCTAATTGTCTAAGGTAAAAAAATCAGATCCAAGTCTATAAACCAGGTCACCATGCTGCTTTCTGGGTGCTTCTGAAATTCCAAGGATACTTACAAAGTTGTTATTTTGGAGCAGCTGGTGGCACATTGGATAGAGTCCTGGGCTTGGAATTAGGAATATCTGAATTCAAGACTGGCCTCAGACTCTTGCTAGCTGTATGACCTGGGTAAGTCCTTTAACCCTTGTTCTCCTCAGTTTCCTCACATGCAAAATGTGTATAATAATAGCACTGACCTCCCAGGGTTTTTGTGAAGATCAGATGAAATAATAATTACAAAGCACTTAGCACAGTTCCTGGCATGTGGTAATTGCTAAATTATGCTGTTCAGTCATTTCAGTTGTATCTGACTCTTTGGGACCTGATTAGTGGTTTTCTTGGCAAAGATACTGGAGTGGTTTGCCATTTCCTTCTCCAGCTCATTTTAAAAATGAGAAACTGAGGCAAACAGGATTAAGTGACTTTCCAGGGTTCCACAGCTAGCAAGTGTCTGAGGTCACATTTGAACTCATAAAGATGAGTCTTCCTGACTCCAGGCCTAGCACTCTACATACTGCGCCACTTAGCTGCCCCCAGATTACAGTTTAATTAGCCTCTGTTCTAGAGACTGCTCTTCCAAAAAAACTGCCAAATGTTCAGGGCTTTGGAGTCTCCCAGTTTCAAAATTTCCAACCCTCACCACTCTCCCATAGACGTGATGGACAAGGGCAGTGAGAAATGGGAGGAGAAGTAGGCAGAAAGCTGAGAGACAAAGCTAAACCCAGTGGGCAAGGTCATTTTTCCCCCGCTTAGCCATATTCCTGCCTTTATTACATGTATGTGGCCACAAAAAATTTAAAGCCTTTTCAACTTTTGATTCCCTTATATGTATTTAAGAAAATATGCACACAAATGTATTTACATATAGAGTAGAAACTTGTTATAACCTTGGTAAAAGAAAAAAAGATAACAATAATAATAACTGATATTTATACTTATAAAAATAACTGACATTATATTTACATACATTTTATGTAACATATATCAGGAATATATGTTGTTTGTCCTTCATGCTTAAAGAGGACCAAAATGATGTCACAATGTTGGGGTCAATGTACAGTGTGTCTAGCTGTTGCTGATAATACCTATAAAAATTTGGAAAGCTCTACTACATGTTGAGCACAAATAGTCCATATAACCATAGGGAAGATATGTATGTGTGTATGTGTATATATGTATGTGTGTGTGTATATGTGTATATATATATACAAATATATATGTGTATATATAACCATAGGGAATATATGTATGTGCATGCATATGTATATGTGTGTGTATATATATGCATATATATAATACATATATATAAAGCCATAGGGAATATATATATAATAACAATAATTAATAATAATAACTAGTGGTTATGTAGCACTTTAAAGCTTGCAAAATGCTTTACAAAGATTATCTTATTTTATCTCACAACAACCCTGGAAGGTAGGTGCTATTATTATCTGTATTTGACAGATAAGGAAACTGTATCAGGCAGAGGTTAAATGACTTGTCCAGTCACACAGCTAGTAAATATCTGAGGCTGGATTTCTGACTTCAGGTACTGTACTCTATCCATTGTGTCATCTACTCTATCCATTGTGTCATCTAACTGCCTAAATATGTATGTATACGTGTACACAATACATACATCTATATCTATTTATAAGTCATTGCCTTTAGCAATTTGCCATTCAAAAGTAGAGAACAATGTCATTTCCACAAATAAATTGATGTAGAGGCAGTGTGATTTAAACCCAGGGGTCTTTCTCCCTCTTAGCCTAGTGGTAGTCCCACTCTCAGCCTCTCTTGCTCAAACTACTCAAATGGATCTGTGATGTCTTTGATGCAGGATTTCTCGCTAATGATTCAGGTGGCAATCCATCTATGCTTGTCCATTTTGTGCACCTGTTGTCTACCTTCTAGCTAAAGTTTGACACAGGTGGGTCCATCCAATATGCTGGAGACCTTCCTTGCTTTCTTTCATCATCATAAGGCTAACAGGGGAACACTCTTGACACCTACCCAACACACCTGTTCCTACCATTTGACCATCCCATTTTCTCTTTCTATAGTTCAATTCTTTAGAATTTCTCATTGGTTATGTTACAGCTTATTCACAATCACCATGTGCCTTTCCACTGTCCTCTATGGCAGTGCTTTTTAAACTGTGGGTCATGATCTCGCATAGGGTCACTTAAAATTTGGCAACAGTATAAAGGTTTCTGAATGTGCAAGGACCAATAATTAATTCAAAATCAAATGCATAATGAATCTGAGGTGTTTCTGGCAGCGCTTGCCCGTGTTACATCATGCAACTTCACTGCAGCCTTGATTCTGAACACAAAGCGTGTGCACTTTGCACCGTGCACGCCCTCAGGCCATGCAACACCACTAAATGCTACCAAAACTGGTTGCTAGTGGAAAAAGTTTAAGAAGCCCTCTTCTATGGGATACTCATCTTCAAAGACTTTCTTAATTAGTTAAATAATATCCATGCTATGCCTAATAACCATAAATATCCCCAAGGTTCTATCCTGGATCCTTTTCTCTTTTCTCTCTGTACTCTCCCACTTCATGATCTGCTTAGAGATGATAACTGAACCCATGGGAGCTGATGATTCTCACATCTACATATCCAGCCCTAGTCTTCTTCGTTCCTGACATCAGCAAATGCCTACCAGTCATTTAGAACTGGGTGTCCTATAGATATCTCAAACTCAAAATGTCCCAAACAAATCTCATTGTCTTCCTCCACCCCAATTCACCCCTCTTCTATAATTCCTGTTACTATTGAGGCTACCACCATCCTTCTGTTCAGCCAGGTTTGCAATCTTAGCATCACCCTTGACACCTCATCCTTTCTTTTTTTGCTCACCTCACACAATTGTCATCTTGGAATTTTTTTCCACAATAGTTTCTTTCTTTCATATACATCCCCTTCTTTCTACTCACACAGCCTCCATCCTAGTTCATGGTAAAAATCCAACTAGAAGGCCATTGCAATAGTCAGGCTTATCACCTCTTGCCTGACTATTGCAATGGCCTTCTAGTTGGATTTCCTTCTTGACCCTGCTCCACCTTCCACACAGCTGCCAAAGTGATTTTCTTAATACATAGCTCTAACTTTGTCAACCCCACCTCTCCCAGCCGGTAAACTCCAATGATTCCCTATTACTTTCAGGATTAAATATAAACTCTTCTGCTTGGCATTTAAAGCTCTTCACCATATGGCCCATTCCTATTTTTCCAGTCTTCTTATGTATTACTTCCTCCCTTACACACACTCTGAGGTCCAGCTCTATTGGTTTACTTGCTGTTTCTCAAACACAATGTTCCATCTCCTATAACTGTACTTTTGTGATGCCTGTCGTTTAGTCGATTAGCTGCGTCTGACTCCTTGGGACCCGATTTGTGGTTTTCTTGGCAAAGATATTGGAGTGGTTTGCCATTTTCTTCTCTAGCTCATTTGACAGATGAGGAAACCGAGGTAGACAGGGTTAAGTGACTTGCCCAGGATCACACAGCTAGTAAATGTCTGAGACCAGATTTGAATTCAGATCCTCCTGACTCCAGGGCTGGCTCTCTATCCACTGGCCAACTAGCTGCTCATGCTGCATGTTACCCCAGTCTGGAATGCTCTTCCTCTTAACCTTCAACTCTTGGAATCTCTGACTTCTTTTTAGATACTGCTCAAGTACTACCTTCAAGAGGAAACCTTTCCCAGTCCCTCCCACCCCTAGGTGCTAGGATCTTCTCTTCAAAGACTACTTTGCTCCTTCTTGGTATGTATCTTGTATGCACATATTTACTTATCATCTCCCCATTTAGAATGAAAGCTTCTTGAATGAAAGGGCTGTTTTTGCCTTTTCTTTAGATCCCAGTATATAGGACAGAGGTTGACACACACTAAGTACTTAATAAATGCTCGTTGAATGATTGTGATTGGTGACTGTATTGATCATGGTTGGTTACTATATGTTCTATCACACTTACATATGTCATACATGTATACACATATACATATATATCTATTTATCTCCATACTTTTATCACTTATATTTATGTCTTTTATATTATATAAATGTATCTTTCATAGTTGATTTCATATGATATTTGCAGTCATTTTTATAAAAAGTTAGATATCGGGTCAGGAATGTAGCCACCTATCATAATAACTTTTTTTTTTAAGGGGAAAAATCAAATTCCACTTAAAACACTTTTATTGAAAGCATCTTTTTGAGGAATGTAATCCCTCATAAATTCAAGGACTGTCTTTCTAGATTTTACTTGTTCTTCTAGCTATGCAGTACCTTTGGTAGGGAATGAGGGCTCCCCCCCCATAACCTGTGGGCTAGCCATTATTTTGTAGGTCTGAAGAAATCAAGGAACAAGGGGCTATGTTTCTTCTTTACCTTCTTCCACTTTTCCTTGTACTTTACCAGAGGGCCTGCTCTCCCCCTTTATGTCCATCTGTGGGCTGAGGCACTTTGACAGGCCATCTTTTTCCCATTAAGAAGTAAAGACAACATCCTGATGGAATGTTTGGGTGTGAGCTTGAAGGGGACCAGTTGGTGCCTGCCCTGTAGATCTCATTCTGACACGGGCCAGCCCACAGCAGGAGGCCTGATGAGAAAGCTGTGTGCCTTGTGGGGTTCCATGTGATGCTCTCTTTTCATATTTCCCAGGCTAACCCATGCAGAAGCCCTAGCAACTGAGCTCTGCAAATGAGAAACTACCCTTTTATATATGAGGAGGGCTGGTAAGCATAGGAGGAGGATCCAGAGGGGGTAAATGACTAACCTGTTTAAATGCTGTGTTTCACTTCAAGACGCTGACTGGGCTCAATATCAGATTAGTACAGCTTTCCCATTGTGACATCTTGATGTCTGGAAATGACCTAGCTTTGAGGTCTTGTCTAAGTTATACGTCAACATGATATGCCCCAGTACCATCTTGCAATGTGTTGGTTGCCAAACACCTGGGAAGTTGTGTGTGTGTGTGTGTGTGTGTGTTTAAATGCACAATTTATGTGCCTTCCATGGCTTCGGGGTAAATGTCTAACTTTTTCTATGGTACCGATCACTAACAGCACAGGTGTTTTATAGACACCCGTATGTGTAACAGCAGCTAGGGGATCTTTTCAAACTGGCTGTTCTCTCTCCAGGCAATTACTAATATACAAATGACTCTTTGCCCACACATGCTGAAAATTCTGACTGCCCTAACAAGCTCTGTGTCTGAAGCGTTAGAGGAAGAGGCCAGAGTGGCCTGGTGTTTCTGCTTACTGAATCCCCAGATATGAGGATTGGGGAGAAGCCCAGGATGGGCTCTGAATTGCAATCCTTTTCTTGGCTGGAGAAAGCCAGTGTTCAGCATCTAGTGGCTGAGTCCCTTTGAGACAGCTATTTCTAATGCTTCCCTTGAGGGAGAAAGAAAAAAAAAACAACCAAGTGGCCTCATTGAGATGAATAATGGCTTGGACCAAGTTCAATAAAGCCTTATTTAACCCCATTAGCATTTTCAGCTATTTACCTAGTGCTCGGCTTCTTCACTTTGGATAAAAGGGCCCAAGGGAAAGTTAACAAAAGTTTATTAGGACTGCCCTGATTTCTTGGGCTCTCCAAAATGCATCCTGGGCATGGTAAAGATGTCATTGTTACTTTTTTTTTTTGAAAACTAATCTACTGGCTTGATGGGTGGGGAATAAGACTTGTGTTGTCACTTTTGAAATGGTTAGCCCTGACAATATTGATTGGGAAGATTCAACTCTGAGACAGTCTGAGTGGCCCCGATCTTTCCTTCAAGAGGCCTCTCCTAGTCATGGAACCCTCAGGAGACACTTCCACTGCCCTGTCTTTTCCATGGCACCAGTATGATGCAGTCTTGCCCTTATGCCACTCCCCAGGGAGGAACCCTGGGTATAGCTAGTGGAAATAAGAGAAATGAGATGAATAGCTTCATGGAGTCCAAATCTAATTTAACGATAGGCAGAAAGGATAGAATAGCCACTGGAAAGCTGATTGGGAAAATTCCCATGATGCCAGGTTGCTTGTTAGAATTTCCAGGAGTGGCAGGTCACTATTAGTCCCTCTGGACCCATGGAAAAAATACAAAAAATTCAGTTTCTTCATCAGGACAAATGTCCTGTTGCTTTTAGGAGTTATTATTCCCAGTATACAGGGAATTTCCCTAGTTACTAGGGAAATAAGTCCTTATGAGAAAATTCAGGATTGTGCACTAAAACATTTTGAAAAGTAGCAACACTGAAACCAGCAAGCTGCCTCTAACAGCATTTCCCAGAGAGCCAGGGAGGCCTAGAAGAAGCAGCTTTCAAAAATCGTAAATGGATAAAATAAGTGTTCCTAGGAAGTCAATAGAAGAAGCCCCTTATGGGTGATGAACCCAAAGGAATGTTAATACCTTGCATACCTGCTGGAAAAAAAAATTAGCCACAATGGTATACATTTTCTGCCAGTTATCTCATGCAGGCTCTGTTTTGCTCTGCTGCTTTAGTGAAACAGATTTAGTCCCTTTGGGCTATCCTGTTTTACACAGTGTTTGGTAAGTGAATATTAACAGCACATAAAGAATCAATGTCTCCATTATAGGGGCACCAGCTGAAATTGTTTCCATCTATTTTGAGTTGGATTCGAGAAAGGGAGAGAGCACAGGGTGGGAGTAGGAACTGATTACTTCCACTAAGTCAGGTAGCCATGGGATTGTGGGATTTATACAGCACCTATTGACTTAGAAATTCTTTCACATAGTTATGTTTTTTTTTATGTGAACTTTTTCTTTTTCTTATCTCTCCAATTGTCTTTCTAAATACAAGAGGACTGTGACATTACTTACCAGAGCACAGTTGAGAGGTTGTGTAGGACAGTGGACAGAAAGCTAGCCTTGGAATCAGGAAGACTTGTCCCTGAATCATCCTCACTGCCTGACCCTGTGCAACACCCTTAGTCTCAGCGTTACAGCCAACTCTAAGCCTGTAAATTGCAGAATTGGTGCTAATTTGCATTGGTGAGGGGGTTTCCTCACTGAACTCCCTAGACTAATGAAATCGTAGGTCTGAATCTCCTACAGGACAATCAATCCATTTTATGAGGTATCCTGAAGTAGAAATACACTTTTTACATTGCTGAATACCTCCTATGAGAATTTTGATTCTTACTTTCTGGAATCCCCTAAACTGCTCATTACTTCTCCTCTATAACAGATACATTGTGAAGTCGGTAGGAGACACTAAGAATAATGCATTATATTGCTTTTCATTTTCTTTATTTTTCTTGCCTTTTTCCTAACATGACTAACATAGAAATAGGTTTTGCATGACTTCCCATGTATAAAGGGTATCATATTGCTTGCCTTCTTAATGGGTGGAGGAGGGGCTGGAGGGGAGAGAATTTGGAGTAAAAAAATGTTAAAAATAAAATAAAAGAGGGATAATGGCAGAAAAAGAATAATGCTTTAGATGAGAGTGAGGGTGCCCGTTTGTGACAGTTCATCTCATATATTCAAATGAGAGTCGTGTTTTTAAATAGTCACTTGGAATGCGAAATCCCAATTTCAGCAGAGATGCTATACTGCACAGAATGAATGGATTATAGGATTTGGAATCAAGAAGACTTATCTCTGGTACTTACTAGCTATATAATGATGAGTCAGTCTCTAAACCTCTTTAAGCCTCAGTTTCTTTATTTGCAAAATAGAGGCAATTATCTTTGTTATACTTATGTTATAGGGTTACTATGAGGCTCAACCATGTATGAAGTGTTATATAAATATCAGTTATCATTGTTTCTGGAATTTCACCTTTGGAATTACTTTCAGAGTCAGTGTGAAGGCTACTGAAGAAAACATGTTATGTCATATCTTGATTTTTGGCCTCCAAATGACATCGTTCACCTGGATCATTCACTTTGTTCACAAGACTTGATGCCAAAGGACTTCTGAATGGTTAAAAAAATAAAACTACCTTCAAAGGATGAATATCTTTCACCATTGAGTGTATTCAAAAGATGGCCACAGGCCTTGAAGGAAATCCCAGAAGAGAGGTTTCAAAAATATTTGGAATAATGACAGTTTTTGTTAGAATAAGTGTATAGTCTCTCAAGATGGCTATTCTGAAGGGAATAGAATTATTTGGATACATGTGTTTCAATAAATTTTATTTTAAAAAATTCACCACATTATTTTAAATAACATTTTATAGATCCAGATTTTTTTGAATACTTTATAGGAGCATTTTTATATTGAATTTTGTATAAGTGCCTAAAATATATCGATCATTTTATTACTGCTTGTTTATTCAGGCGTGCTTTGATACCTCTTGGCACATATCTTCATTAGCCTCTAAGTGACTCTATGATCCAGTGTGTATATGGATATGGATAGATCATACATATGTGTATATATACACACATATGCACAGACATATATCTACATCTAATCTATATCTAAATCCACTGGTTGGTATAGCTAATTCCCAGTAAGGAAATGGGAATTTATTAATTATTAATCGGATCAGTCACTTGTTCTGCAACTTACAATTTAGAAGGACACTTAGAGAGTTTAAGTGACTTTCCCAGGGTCTCTCCCATTGCAAGTATGTGTCCTAGGTGGATCTTAAA
This sequence comes from Vombatus ursinus, assembly GCF_900497805.2. NCBI lineage: Eukaryota > Metazoa > Chordata > Mammalia > Diprotodontia > Vombatidae > Vombatus > Vombatus ursinus. Next base: position 5,198,086 of record NW_020950417.1, on the reverse strand, counting down.
TACAAGTCTTGACTTTTGAGGTCAGCATCCTATTTACTATACCATTTTCCATACTTATGTTTTAATTGCATTTCATAACTTCTAATAGTAATTAATGCTCATAGTGTTTGATATCAGAGATACTCATAGTGGTTCAATAGAATTTGCTGGAATATCATGGTTACTTTTCCTCAAGCCTCAGTTAGGTGAGTCTAATACTCTGCTTGTATGCCTTTTGATCTATCAGACTCTAATACTGGAAATCTGGTAGCCAGTGATGTGATTCTGAAGTTAGAAGCCTATGGCTGGTTTATAATATCATTGTACATCAGAAACAAAGGTGACCTCTCTAACTTTTTGTGGAGTTTACTTTGTATTGATTTCTATCCTTTAATAATAAACATAAATCTTAGTGTATCACCCTACCTGTCCAATATTTCTGTCTTTCAGGGAGCACATATTGATTTAGGGCTTACTGTAGCAGACAGCCTTCTGATAAATGGAATTTTATTATTTTGGAATTATTAACGTGGGAGATAAATTCCCAAGTTTAGTTGCCCATAAAGCTCATTTGGATTGTGCTGACATCTAGTTATCAGTATTTTCTGGCGTCTGTAGTTTAGGAGCTTGACAATGGAACGTCCTCTGGGTCTAGAAGATCAGTGGAAATTAAGAAATAGGGAATAGAGAAAATGTTCTGTAGAAAAAATTAGTGAGGGAAAGAGAGAAGAGACACACAGAGAGAATATCTCCATACACAAAGTAGGACAAAAAAGAGTGTGGAACAACTAATCTCTATTTGGTATAGCTTGCTTTTTTAGGGGATTGGATTTAGTATGGGCATCAGATAAGCAGCTTGGTAGTAGAATCTGCAGCCAATGTGACCACTGCCTGGCCCTTCTCTTTGATATGTGAATCACAGAATTGCAAAATCTTAGAGTTGGAAGGTTCCTAAGAAACATCTAATCCAACCTATGCCAGATCAAGAATCATTTCCAAAACACCCCTAACAAGGATTTATCTAGTCTCTACTTGAAGACCTCCAATGAGGGAGTAACCTATTTATTACCTCCACAGGTAATCCCTCTTTTGGACTTTAATTATCAGAGATTTTTCTTTTTATGATGCCCAAGCCTGTCTCTCTACCTCATTCACTCACTGCTCATGGCTCTTCCTTTCTGTGGCCAAGCAGAACAAGTTTAATCTCTTAGCCACATAATATCTCTTCAAATACTTGGAGGCAGATAATAATGTCTCCCCAAGTCTTCACTTCTCCAGACCAAAAATTTCCATTTCCTTTGATTGGTCCTTATGAGACACATTCTCTGATCCTCTCATTATCTTGAGCATCCTTTTATAGCCATGCTTTAGTCTATCTATGTCTTTCCTAACGTGTTTCCCAGAACTAAACACAGATGTGGCTTAGGAAGGTGGAGTATAGTGGAATCTTTCTCACTCTGGATAATACTATACATGTCCATGGAGTCTAGGATGATGTACTTTTTGGCTGTACTATTGATGCATATTAAAATAGGAATCCACTAATGTCCTAAGATATTTTTCATGTAAACTGTTTTCTAGCTATGTCTCCACCAAAATGTAATTTTAAATTGATTTTTAAAACTCAAATGTAGAGTTTAGATCACTCTCATATTTCATCTTCCTAATTTGATCCATTGCTGTAGGCCATTGATCTTGTTTGGGATCTTGGCTCTGTTATCCGATGTGTTAGTGATCTTTCCAAACTTTGTGTGATTTGCAAATTTGTAACACAAGCTTCTTATCCTTGTATCTAAATATAAAATTGATAAAAATTTTGCATGTTACCAGACTAGGGCAGGCTCCTGGATCCCTCCAGTTGAGATCATCCTCCAAGTTGACATTGACTCATTAACGACTACTCTTTAGGTCCAGTTATTCAACCAGTTCTAGATCCACTCAATTGTCATAGTATTTAAACCACAATTTTTGTCTTGTTGACATAGATAACATAAAAGACTTTTGTCAAACTCAGAGCTGGAAGTAACTTGTCATGTGTTGCATCCTGGCCTCAGAGCGATACAGAGACCTGATCATGTGCCACATACAAGTATTGGGAACATAGACATGTCCAGATTTGGTGTAGATCATGTTATCAAGAGTCTAAAGTTAGAAATGACTTAAGAGACCACCTAGTCTAAATCCCTTCATTACAGTGAAGGAAATGGGGACCTCAGGGAGGTTAAGTGACTTGCCCAAAATTGCACTGATAGTAAGAGTTAGAAGTCTGATTTGAACTTAGGTCTTCTGACTCCAGAAACTAGTGTTCTTTCCACTGTAACTCACTGACTACTTTTTCAATAGATGGAGATTCTAGGAAACTTGAGCGCTGCACATATTACCAACATAAACTAGGGGAAAAAACCTAGGCACCATAACTAAGCTAAACTTCTACGATTTTCATCTGGCTTCTCTCACTCTCCCATGTTCTACGTTGTAGACCTTACAAAGTTTGGATTGGTCGAACAATGGCGTACCAGCATACTAAACTAGCTTAAATACCTGCACTTCCCTAAACCAGGCATAGAAAGAGTTTTTTAATCTAATTTCTCATGCATGTTCCCAGCTGAGCTCCTCCACCCAGTCATTCTCACACTGCTAACACTCAATTCAGACACGTCTAAATTGGACTTAACTATCTTAATTCCTTGCCATGACCTTTTGTAGATTGAAAAAATGAGGGTGCTTAGCTGGCTTCTTGGCGTATAGGAAGTATCATCAATGTTTTGTGCTCCTATTTCTAGCCAATTTAGATGTCTATAAAAGTCAAGTACTTTTTTTTTGAGTTGAAAATAAAAATAAGGGCCTTGGTTTTCTTCTCTCCTCCCATTAGTAGGAATGTGTGTGTGTGTGTGTGTGTGTGTGTGTGTGTGTGTGTGTGTGAGAGAGAGAGAGAGAGAGAGAGAGAGACAGACAGACAGAGACACAGAGAGACCCAAATAGTCTCAACCCATGAACAAGTCACTTTTCTTTGAGGCTTAGCTTCCTCACAGAATTGTTTTGAAGAAAATACTTTTAAAATGACAAAACCTTATATAAATGTAATTTTTTGTTGTATTTCATGCAAAATTATTATTCACGTTGATTTAGAGATTTATAGTTTACAAAGTGATGCCTTCAGAAAAACCCTATGAATTAGATTTATTTCCATTTTTAAGATAAGGAAACTGAAGCCCAGAGATGGAGAGTGACTTGTGTAAGGAAAGAAAGATAGGGATCAGAGTTAGGACTTGAACCCAGATCTTATCTCATGCCCAGCACTTTTTCTAATACTTTTTTGTTGGAAAATACAAATCATTAAAATGAATCTTTTGAAATGTGTGGTGTAGAGGATAGAAAGATGGCCTTGGAGTCAGGAAGACCTGAATTCAAGTCTTGCTTTGGATGCATACTGGTAGTATGACCTGGGGCCAATCACTTAACTCTCCAGTGCTACAGGCATCTCTGTAAGACTCAAAGTTGCAGATAAAGGTGCTGACCTTTGTTGGTAGATGGAGTAACCTTATCACAAGTTCCTCATAACATTGATATCGTAGATCATAGAATCATATTCCCAATTCAAATGGTGTCATAGTAGATAGAGCACCAATCCTGGAGTCAGGAAGACCTGAGTTCAAATCTGATCTCAGACACTTACTGACTGTGTGACCCTGAGCAAGTCACTTACCCTATATATTTCTCAGTTTCATCATCTGTAATAATAGCACTTATCACCCAGGGGTGTTCTGAGGATCAAATCAGATAATTTTAAAGCACTTAGCATAGTGCCTGGCACATAGTAAGCACTATACAAATGTTAGTTATTATCATAATTATTATTATCAAGTTTGTACTGATTGTCAATAGAAAACATTTACCATATTTCTTGCTCTCAAATTACTTAAGGTAGGTAATTATGTCTTCCAGTCTTTACTTTTACCACCAGTGAAAGGACTGAAAGTTTCATGTATATAGATTGATTGCACAGACTTTGCCAGGAATCCAAAATAATGCTATTACTAATAAAATATAAAAAACCTCATATTTGTATAATGTATTACAATTTACAAAGCACTTTCTTCAAAATAACTCTGGGATGGTTAGTGAAACCAGTCTTATCCCTGAAACCATTGAAACAATCAAATGTCAGGGCCAGAAGGGACCTTACAAATCATTTAGTCTCACTTCTTCCTTTTCCAGATGAGAAAATTGAAGTTCAGAATAATAAAATGACTTGTGTGAAGTTACACAACTAACTTTCACAACCGGTATTCCAATCTGAGTCTTCTAATTCCGAGTTATGTGTTCTTTGTGTATTCCAGTACACCACAATGCTTAGGTTGTTAAACATGTGTTGTGTCTTTAATGACCCTGATAGTCTAGGCTGCCGTGGGGTAAATGAATCTACCTGTCCCAAAACTGAATTCTATCAAACTCTCTAGGCTTCTTATGGAGCAAGGGTCTCATCAACCTGGAAAGAATTCTGCTCTATTTCCTTTTTACTTCCTGCGTTGACTGGTCTAGAAATCTTTATCTTAGTTTTTGATTAAAAATGGGAAGAATACTAAACATAAGCATATTTCAAAGTAAATTTATTTCCTTTAGTGAATTATTCCATAGCTCTAAAATTGTCCCCAGTAGTTTAATTTACATTGCTTTAATTAATTAGTAATCAAATTGTTCCATATACATGTTTGTTGTTTGTTGCAAAAGTAAAAGTTGCAGTCGTGTCTGACTCTTTGTGACCACATTTGGGATTTTCTTGGCAAAGATACTGGAGTGATTTGCCATTTCCTTCTCCAGCTTATTTTGTAGATAAGGAACTGAAACAAATAGGGTTAAGGGACTTGCCCAGGGTCACACAGCTAGTCTTCATGATTCCATACACATATATGTGTATGCATACACAATATATAATGTATATTAAGGAAAAAACAATCACACTCAATATATATTATATATGTATAATATATATTAAGGAAAAACACACTCTCTATATAATATATATTAATATACATAATATATATTAAGGAAAAAACAATAGTAACTACAATGTCATTTTCCTCCTTTGGTTACACTAAAAGAGATTATTAGAAAGAATGAGGAGAGATTCTTGGTACCTGTGGTCAAAAATGTGAAACTTCCTACTTTAAGATGCATATTTGTACCTTTGATTCTGTATAATATTAAGTCTTTCATAAGATCATATAATTTGTATGTACAGGCCCAACGATGGACATAGATGCAGGTATTTTCCAGAAATATGGGCAAGCCTCTTAAAGGACAAATATTTACCAAATATTACCCATCATTAACTTCCTTCCATGTCCTGTTCCCACCTGTCAATGGTACCTTTATGTTTTGAATCTAATTTTGAATTTTCATGGGGGTAAATCTCTAGATTTACCTTTTCTGAAACTTAACCTTAGCCCCCTCCATGCTTCCCTTGCTTGAATCTCCGTGCCAATAACTTGGTTTCATCCTTAATATTATCACAGGCTCCCAAATGCAACAGTACCACTACCTACACTATGCTCTATTCATTTACCTGCAGATCATAGTTTGTTTCACTCTTTTGAACAGGTTGCTCCATTAAATCACTAGTCAAGGTATATGTTTATACTGCAGGCACCATGTGAACCACTGAGGATACAAAGAAAGGCAAAAATAACAACAACAACAATAACAGTCCCTCCTGCAAGGAGCTTGTAGTCTAAAGGTGGAGACAATATGCAAACAGTTATATGCAAGCAAGATAAAAATCGAATAAAATAGGGATAGTCTCAGAGCAAAGGTACCACTCATATTCTGTCTCAGTACTGAAGGACTCAGGGACTTTGGGGTGATGAATGAATTACTTTATTGGCTCTTTGGTTACATGAGAGTTACAAAGAATGTCTACATCAAGAAGAGTGCTACTGAGAAGTGATTCCCCTCAATGGGCTTTGAAGGGAATAACCTCCCCTTTCATCCTCTACTCTGTCTTTCTGTCCCTCTCTCTGTCCCTTTATCTCTGTCTTTGTCTGTGTCTCTGTCTCTGTGTGTGTGTGTTTGTCTGTCTCTGTGTGTCTGTCTCTCTCTGTATCTCTCTCTCTCTCTCTCTGTCTTGACCACCTACCAATTATGTCAAGACTTCCTTTAGAGGTGGAGGAAGGATGGTTCATTTTTCTCTCTCATGACATGTAGGGCTGGGGCTTGGCTAGGCAATCTGAATCTAGGCTTAGCCACCTTTTACTTTTTGTTTTTTTATTTCTTGAGCATAGATTACTAAATAGTCGTCTCAAGAGGGACATACTTAGACTTGGAGGAATGAGTTCGAGAGTTAGAGCTGAACCAACAGAAGGAGTTTCAGAGGATGCCGTGAGTTCAAGTTTGAGTCCAAACCTTGGCCTTATTTTACAGAAGATATGGATCTTGAAGGAGCTGAGTTAAAGGTGAAACACTGACTCAGCAGTCCCACAAATTACTTCATGTTTGACATTTTAAGCCTCAACCTCCTGGGAAAGTCTACTAGCTGTTATAAGTTACTGTTGCTTGTTTAAGCCCTTGTTAAATGCATGCTTGTGAGTTTCTTGTATCAAGTACATCTTTTGTGTGAAAGGATTAACAGCTGTCCTATATTTACTTTGTATATCAAGTACCTTCCTACCTCTTTTTTGAGAGACTCTAGATATGAGCTTAAACCTCGATTTTATGTAATTTTCTTTTTTGAGAGACTCTAGATATGAGCTGAAACCTCGACTTTATGTAATTTTTGGAGAGACCTCGATTTTATGTAATTTTCCTTAGTGTTGTGGGATGGGGGCTTGATGAGCCAGAGGGTGTGAGAAAAATACCTCCCTGGCATATTTCTTTTTTTATTTTTATTTCTTTATTTCTTTATCTATTTATTTATTCATTCATTCATTTATAGGCAATCGGGGTTAAGTGACTTGCCCAGGGTCACACAGCTAGTAAGTGTCAAGTGTTTGGAGCAAGGCTGAATTTGAACTCAGGTCCTCCTGACTTCAGGGCCGATGTTCTATGCACTGTGCCACCTAGCTGCCCCTCAACATATTTCTTTATGGGCTAGCATCCCTAAGGACTTGGAACCCAGTTCAAGTGGACGCCCATTAGTGGAGAGGGAGAGGGTGACTTCTCCAGCCTCTGGTTCTAGCAGCAGTTTCTTTTTTTTTTTTTTTAATAAGAAAAGGGGAACTGAGGGGAAAAGGTGGTTGTGAGAGATTCCAAGACAACTTTTGCTTTGGTATTTAGTACCCATAAGCAAGGTGAAAGGTGGGAAGGTTGATGGGAAAAGAGAGCCAAAATAGGTGTATGCATAAATAAGAACTAAAGTGTAACATTATAAGTCAGTTTTAGAGACACAAGTAACAATATTATTATAATAGACCTTAGGATAGGCTTTATCCTGTATTTCTTGGTTTTTCTATGGTCCCTTATTAATCTTCAACAGTGAGACAAGTCAAAAATGTCTTTTAACTGTCTAGTTCTTGAATCTTGGCAAGCTGGTCTTTTAAAGAAGAGAGATGTGTGGCCGACCCATGCCTATTAAAGGAATCTATGAAGAAGTCTGCATTCATATTACATTGCTTATTTCCCCATGTTCTCTTGTGCATTAAACATCTTGATATGCTCACACAGTACCTGATTGAGATTTGTTCTGGCTCTATCTAGTCTCTTCTGTATCCTTGACTATTCCACTCAAGTTACTGATCTAAGTTTGGACTTCTCAACATCTGTTACTAGTAATACCTTTCTTTGTCTTTGGGGTCCTTAATATCCATTTCTGACTGTGGTTTCATCATTGATACTCTTGGTTGTCTGCTTATATACAGCCATCTTTGGTTTCTGGGATAATGGAATCATAGAATGGCAGAATCTCAGAATTTTAGACTTGGGAGGGACCTCAGTGGCCCTTCCCATATCTCAAAGAGAATCCTTAGTGCTTAGCACAGTGCTAGGCACATAATAGACACTTAATAAATGCTTGTTGACTTGACAATACAAAATACTCAACTAATGATCTTTCAATCTTTGCTTGAAGGCTTCCAATGAAAAGGAACCATTTCCCCTTCCCAGAGACAGTCCATTCCATGTATGGCTAGCCCTAACGATTAGGAAATTTTTTTTTTTCCTGATATGGAGCCCAGATTTTCCTTTGTAGCTTATACTTGTTCCCAGTCCTTTAGAGTCAAATTGATCAAATTTAATCCCTTTTCTATATGATAGGCCTTCAACTACTAGAATAAAGTTATGAAAGAATCATAGGACTTATGCATCAGAAGGGCCACAGTATCCATCTAATCTAACCCATACGCATAACAAGTGACCTACCACTCATTTCCCTTAAGTTTTCTCTTCCCCAGGCTAAACAAGCCCTGTTCCTTTAACCAATCCTCACAAGGCATGGCCTTCACCATTCTGGCTGACCTCTTCTGTACACTCACTAGCTTATCATTGTCATTCCCAAACTATGGTATTCAAGACGGAACACAATGGTGGAGACAGAACCATGGATAGAATGTGGTAGGACTATTACCTTCCTACTCCTTGAAACCCTTGAAATCTCTCTTAATATAGCCTAAAATGACATTAGCTCTCTTGGTTGCCATTGTACACTAAGTGGATGGTCCAATAAAACCTCCAGATCTTTTGCAAGGCAATTACTATCTAGTTAAACCATTTCCATCCAGTACTTATGAAGGTGATTTTAAAAACCCAAATGAAAGCATTTATACCTATAGCTATTGAATTTTATCTTCTTAGATTCAGCTCAATATTCTAGCCTGTCAAGGTCTTTTTGGAGCCTGACTCCATCATCTAATGTGTTTCCTATTCTTCTTAGTTTTGTAGTATCTTCAAATTTGATAAACATACCATCTATACCTTTATCCAAATCATTGATAAATATTTTAAATAGAATAGGTTGAGCGTAGATCGCCAGGGAACTCCACTGAGGCTTTACTAAGGTTAGGTAGCTGAGTGAGTAGAAAGCTAATCCTGGCACCAGGAAAACCAGAGTTCAAACCCAGCATCAGAAACGTACTAGCTATGTGATGCTGACTAAGTCACTTAACCTCTGTCTGGCTTAGTTTCCTCCACTGTAAAATGAGGATGATAATAACACCTACCTCCCAGAGTTGTTGTGAGGATCAAATAAAACAGTATTTGTAAAATATGTTTAGCACAGTGCCTGGCATAGCAGGTGCTACATACATGTTTATTTCCTTCCCTTTCCATTCTTTCTCCATCCTTCCAAGTCAATATGAAACATTAATGGCTATTCTTTGAGACCATCCATTCAACCAGTGTCCTAGTATTTTTTTTTAATCCTCCTCTCCCCTTATTCACCTGAAAACTCCTATAATGCCCGTTGTAGTGGACTGTGATGTTAATAGCTTAAATACTGACACAAATCTTGGGTTTTCAATTACTTCTGCTCTGAAAGGAACATCTCATTCATCAACATTATACCCATAGGTGTATTTTCTTACTTTAGAACTCTAAGGATTCTTGATACTAATTCTAACCCCTTAGTAAGCAACAATAATAACAGCTCATATAATAAAGTATTTAGGGTTTACAAAGTGCTTTTCTAATAACAGTTTTGTGAGGAAAATGTACAAATATTATTATCCCCTTTTTACAGATGAGGAAAATGAGTTACTGTGGCTAAAGACTTCCATAACCTGGTGGTTCTCATTCTGGTAATAAATCTCTTTTAACTTAGTCTGGGCCTTATATAGAAAGACATAAAATTCTACAATGCCTTTTTCAAAGAGAATTTTACTCTTTTACAAGATAAATGAAAGGATCTATTTATCACCAATACCTATGGGTCAAAGTCCACCACCTCTAAACACATTGAAACTAAGAATGCAAAGAATTATTACTAAGAGATTAATACAAGAATTAGGAAGATGAATAGCTGGGGATTGTGGGGGAGTTTCAGGCTTTCCTGAAATTTTATTTTACGAGCTAAGTGATTTAAAAAAACTGTATCATTCCATTTTTCCTTATGTTTATAAATCTCTTACTTAAAAAAGGTTTTTACTTAAACCCATCTCTTAGACAACCCAGGCCTGCAGATGTTACTTCCTTCTATCCCCAGGTGATAGATTATTTCTGTTCTTGTAAGAGGTAGTTGTCTTAAAGCTGTTGAAATAGGCTGACCCTCCCTGTCTTCCTTGATCACTATTAGATGACTAATGCTCTTCCTTATCATATCTGTCACCTTGCTCTTTGCCATCACTGCCAGACTGCTGACAAGAGAAGACAGCCAACAGCAACTCTCTACACTTCCCAGAACCAACAACAGGAAACTACTCACCCTTGACAGAATAATTATCTACTAAAGGTGACTAGGCCAGCTCAGGTTCAGTCTTGCTGTGGAGTTTAAATTTATATTTCTGGGTAGTCACCTGCGCATTTCAAACTATCACACTTCCTTCTTCTCATTGACTCAAAAAGAGCGGCTGTGTTACCTGATCAAAAAAGGAGAGAAAGTGTTTACAGCACACACTAGAAAAGGCACCGAGACTGAAGCAAAAGAAGGCATCTCTATACAATGACTTGGTTTCATTCGATTTAACAAACACTGCCTGTTTATTTAGGTTGTAGATTGAAAGCATATAGGGCCTGGGCCATGATAACCTTTGATAGGTATGCACAGTGAGGCTCATTCCTTGGTATCCAAGGTATGTGAACTCCCTCCTGAAAACAAATGGTCTTCTGTATCCTCTTGCTCAATCCATGTCTGGATGGAATATGGTGCAACGGAGTACTTTCAGACAGATTTGAAGATTTCATTCTGACCTTGTGTTGGGTTCTGCACTTGCTCAAATTAAGCCCAACAGACAGAATCGCAAAAGAAAGACTTTTGAAGTAAGAAGCCCAAATACCAAATGAACATATGTCAAAGCAGTGGGCATGATGGTATCACTATCTGCTTGGTGAATCATGGTTGTGAGAAAATACTGGGGATTTCAACTGCCCTTTGGGGAATTTGGCCTTCTATTTTTCTCCTGGTGAAGCAAGAAAATCTTCTGCAAAAAGAAAGTTTGCAAAGTGAGTCCTGTGAGATGTACTGAGCATTTTATTTCTACTGAAATTTTCCACCTCTTTTTTTCATTCGAAAGCACCTTTGAGTGTTTTATAAATGTAAATAATTGTCATAATTTGGTAGTTGCATAAAAAGTCATGGAGGAGAAAGAAAATGCTCTTTGGTGGGGAAGGGAGTGTTAAGATTGTTAAGAACTTTTTATTGTTCCTTTCTTTGGACAGTGTCTGGCACATAGCAGGTATTTAATCCACTCTTATGGACTAATTGAGAGATCAAAGGCTGTGTGCTTGTATTTGTGTGTGTGTATATGTGTATATAAGAGGTGCTCCCTACTAGAGTGGATTAAAACTAGTTAAATAATTAATTCTGGAGCCTGGATTATGGTATTTGCAAAACCAGTGAAGTAAGGCTTACCCATATGTCAGTAGATACCAGGTTTTTTGTGTTTTTAGTTCAAGTGAATTTGGATGGAGACAGGAATGATGGCATCTTTTCATGAACTGAGAACACCATTTAATAAAGATTGGGCAGGGCATAGGGTGTAGCAGGTTTAGGTTGTCTAAACTATTGCATCAATCTAAAATGATGCTCCATCACTCCTAATAGGCTCAGGGTAAGGTCAATGAAGATCTCCCATGATTTTCTGGAGAGGTGCCTTGCAGATTCCCTGATTGGACTTCTTGGCAGGGGTTCAGGGACTGACTCAGAACATTAATTTCCTTACTCTTCCTTAGAGGTTGGGATTCGCAATTACTAGCAGGGAGGAAATTTGCCTTTTCTGAAGAAGTAATTAAAAAATGCATTTTCTAGAATTGTTTATACAGTACCTTTGAAAGGTTCATGTTCACAGCTAGGACCTGTTTCCTATGGCTTGCTGCAGGTACTGATAGCCAGATCACCCTTTATCACTGTCATTTGCAATAAAAGCCTTGTGAGGGTTCTCAAGAGCAAGGAAGACACAGGATGAATATAGAAGAGGATGCTATGCATAATCTAAAATTGCTGATATATTAAAAGGAAGGGCCTCAAATAAAACAAGCTGAGTGACCTTGAACGTGCTGGAAGAATCTAATCTGGTACGGACCATTCATCTTTTGGAGTACTTTGGAAGCATTTCTTGTGATATAATTCAGTTTCTTGGATAAGATAAAAGTAAAATCTAAATGCCAATTTATTATTATTGTTATTATCATTATTACTGTATCCAGGCCTGTGATTTCATTTGCAGAGAGAATTCTCACTGATACAGATGGGCAACTTTTGTGTAATTTGTAGTCTTTGAGAGAGGTACCTGTAGGCCTGAGAGGTTAAGTGATTTGCTTGTGGTGATACTGCAGGTATCTGTCAGAAGTCAGGTTTGAAGCCAGTTTGGTTAGACTCTGAGGCCAATCCTCTATCCACTAAGCAAACCTGTAATTAATTATACAAGCATCAAATAATTGAAGATAAGCCAGAGTCCTTTTTAAGTATTTAAAAAGGAATATTCTTGTAGATGTCAAATTCATTTCTGGGACTACATTAGTAGACTTTAACATGTGAATAAATATATTCTGTACTGTAAAAAACATTCAAGGAACAAATCTCTGAAATTCAACCAGTAAATTCTTAGTCTTTTTATGGTGGAATGACTTTTAGCAGATGAAATGTGGGCAAAATAAAAATGAAAGCTCAACCTGAAAGTTAGAGGTCTTAAATATCTCAAACTGGATTTCATTGTCTCCTTAGCCATTCTATTTCCAAGAAAGAAAAAAAATGTAGAATAAAAACTCAGCCTTTGAATTTTTGGTTTGATGAGTATATTTCATTGGCTGACCCATGCAGAAATCTTCTCTTCATTTTAGTTATGAATCTTTTTTAGGTGCCATTCATTTGCAAAACAATCACCCTGCATCCCCAAAATAGACACAGGGTTATAGTAATACAGTTATCCCTTCCACATTGTGACCTTTCCCCTTTGTGGTTTCACTGTAGCATGGATCGGCATAAGAAATTAAATGGGAATTTTGGGGGACTTTTGTGGAAGCCCCAGATGACATGTGAAGGCCAGCAGAAGACATGGAAAAAAGTTTAGAAACTCAGAAATGCATAAAAATATATGTATACTGTTGCATAATATCAACCCAAATTTTAAAATAAGGTACTATAAATACCTCATATAAGAAGAAATTAAGATTTCTTCTCTGGTATGAAGGGAAGGTCCGAAAATTTTATACAGATTTTCCAGATCATGGGGACACCATGATGATATAATTGTGATATGGATATGTGGAAGGGATAACTGTACCTCCTAATTCAGACTAAGAGGAAAATTAGTTAAAATCTGAATTAGTTAAAACCTGAATCATTGAGTACTTAGAGGATTTGTGTTATTTCAGTGCTCCCTCCAATGGAACACTATTAATAGACAGTTTCATGAGTTTTTGTGACCAAAATAATTCATTACCGGGTGACCAGCCTTTTGGTGATAAGCATCCCTGAATTTGCCTAGCATAGTCCCAGGTGAGTAGACGGAAAGTAATCTAAGAATTGCCTTCTACACAAGGTGATGCTTGAGCTGAGTCTTGAAGGAAGCCAGAAAATCTAAGAAGCTGAAAGCTACTGACCCCCAGGATGACTTCTCTGGCTCTGTCCTGCCCACCTTCTTACATTGGGAAGACTTCAACCCCAACGACATCTTCCTCTGATTGGTGAGTTCCTCCCTGGACCCTCCACTGGACGAAGTACCCACACCAGCCAGGTTCACTTCACACCCAGCTCATTCCATGACTTCCCAGACTACTTTTCTTCCTTGCTTTCATGTAGCTACCTACCTCTGCCCTTGCTTTTCAGCTCCCTTTTATATTGTCTTTTCCTATTAGAATTTAAGTACCACGAAGGCAGGAATAGTCTTTCTTTTTTATTGCATTAATTGATATTTCCAGCACTGGACTTAGTGAGAAGGCCAGTTCACCAAATTCTATTTATGCTTTAAGATTTTTAAGGACTACCTTCTTCATTAATATTACAACTAGCATTTGTATATCTCTTTCAGCTGTGCAAAGCATTTTACAAATATGATCTTATTTGATCCTCACAATAACCCTGGATGGGAGGTGCTATTATTATCCCAACTTTACAGATGAGTAGACAGAGGCAGATGGAATGTGTCCAGGGTCTTGCCGAATAGTGTCTGAGACTATATTTGAACTTAGGCTTTAAACTCTTTGGGGCAGCTGGGTGGTGCCATGGAAAGAACAATGGATCTGGAGTTAGGAAGACCTGAGTTCAAATCTGACCACAGACACATACTAGCTGTGTGACCCTGGGCAAGTCACTTAACCCTGTTTGCCTCAATTTCCTCTTCTGTAAAATGAACTAGAGAAGGAAATGGTGAACCACAATATCTTTGCCAAGGAAACCCCAAAGGGGGTCATGAAGAGTTGATCATGACTGAAACTACTGAACAACTTAAACTGTCACATGTTTCTCTGTCCTCTGAACTTCAGTACCATTTTATTTTATACCACATACTTTTGCTCTTAATTATACACTTCATTCCACAAACATTTATTAATTACCTATTGTGTGCCAGGCACTGTGCTTGGCAATGGAGACATAAAGACAAAAATACAACTGTCCCTGCCCTGAAGAAAATTCTACTCTCTTATATTGTTTATTATTAATAATGTTATATGTTATTTTATTATATTATATCATGCTATATTAAAATATTGCTTGCTAATTGCTTTATTTATAAGTCTTTTCTCCATGACTAGCTGTAAGTTTTTTGAGAACCAGAATAATGTCTTATACTTCTTTTGTATCTACTTTAAATGAGCCTCTCATTTGTAGGGTTGAGCACACAGTAGCCACCCAGGTCTTCTGACTTTAAAGTCAGTGCTCTTTCTAGTGTAGGGTGCTACTGTTCCTTAGCTCCTCCTACAATTCACACTAGTGTTTAGTTTGGCAGAGTTTTTTTCTCCTTCTCCAATAGCACAAAAGTAAACTTTTAGTCAGCTTATGTCCAGACTAACACAAATTCTAAATTACTGTGGTATAAATCAATGAGGTTTTGCCAAACTAAGGGATTGGTTATGTGGGCTATAAAATAGCATTTTTATATTGCCCTAACAGTGATATAACTGGAATATAGTTAAAATCCTAGTTAACCTTTCCTTGGCACCCATTAGTCTAATACTCTTATTTTCTTTATGGGGTTTTGGCCGTACTTCACTATTAGTAGTTTTATTCTCAGACCACTAAAGCCATAAAAGGGGAAAAATGCTAATGTGAAGATTTTCTATGTAACCTGTGTCCTAGACTTCCATTTTTTTGGTCTTAAATGGATAGAATTTTATCTTATGGCCTTCTTGTGACTCACTTCTGGGCTTCTCTTGGGAACCTCAGAGCACTTGTTTCTAAGTCTCTCTATATGCAGGTAAAAGGGCCCTCATCGAGTAAATCTTCACATTAACAAATATTGGATACAAGAAAGGCTTTATTTCATCTGGACAATGCAAAACACAAAAGGACTCACAGGAACCCACAAAGAATGAAGACAAAGTCTCACAACTTCACCTCCAGGGCCCTAGAGCTTACCAGTAGTTGAGATTCCACTGTAAGAAAACATACTTGCAGTTTACGAAGACAAGTCTTCACCTTCCATCAAACTCTTTGCCTCCCCAAGGGACTTATACAATTCTTGTAACTTACAGTACTACTCTAAGGTTTTAGGGACTCCCCCAGACAATAGTTATGCTCTTGCTATTACTAGAGAATCAACCTTATTCCCATAAGACCTGAACTGTAAGAATAATTAGCAATAACAGGAAGGCAACATTCAGATTTACTTTGTGTGGTTCAGTATTCCTTTCATTCTTGTGCCTCTTCATCTAGGAGACTGAGTCCAGGAACTTTCGCCATTCTTTCAGAAGGCTGTGTACCTGAGTTAGATTCATATTTCCACTGCTCTCGTCTGGTGCCATCTCTGGGTTCCTTTCTCTCCAGGTATCATGTGATAGTTTCTGTGGGAACTCCCTAGTCTCTGAGGCCAAGAGGTTCCATTTTTGCTTTTCTGTAGCTGCCATTTTGGGGGCTGAGAGGAATTCTGGGTATTATGTCAATGTGGTCTTCTCTCTCCTGCTATTCTGGGAATCATAGTCTGCTCCCCTTTCACTTCTCTTTTCTGTGTTTAGTTCAAATGGTGTTCTTGTGGATTTGTCTATTCCCCTTTATAGGGCTAAGCCTCAAGGAGCAGTTTAGATTCACAATAGTCAGACCCAATCAAATCAGGAATGCCAAGAATCAACCTATAACATTTAGTGAGGTTCGGATGGGTCAACAAGTGCCTAATTTGGCCAAGAGCACTTTCCATCCTATCAAGGCAATAGGATCAATGGGGATATATAAACCTGCGAAGGAGACAAAGTGATAAGCACTGGAGATACAAAGAAAAGCAAAAACCAAAAAACAACACAGTCCTTGTTCTCAAGGAGCATACATTTTAACTAGGGGGACAACATCTAAAGATAAAACATAAGATACATATACACAGAGTGGAAGAAGGTGATCTGAAGGACGGAGTCTTGAAAGGGAAAATCTTTCCATTGCCATGGGAAGTAATCTTAGAGATAATTGCCTTCTACAGGAAGTGATGCTTGAGTTGGGAAGACCTGGAAAAGGATCCTGCAGAAGTCTGAGTCTTGAAGGAAGCCAGGAAAACTAAGAGGCAGAGATGAGGGGGCAGAACATCCCAGTCAGTTCTATATTTTCTCTTTTGTTTATGTTTGTATTTTGTTTATCTTTCTAAAATGGAGAGAGGAATTTTGAAGTCTGTCAATATTGTGTTTCTGACCATGTATTCTTGTAGCTCAGTTAATGTTCCTTTTACGAATTTGAATGCAAAGGCATTTGGAGCACATAAGTTTAATGCTATATTGATTTGCGGTCCATGACTCCTTTCAGTATAATGTTGTTTCCTTGCTTATCAGAGCATCCCAATCACAGAGAATAGCTAATGTCAAGGTCCAAGGTAGGAGATGAAGTATTGTGTGTGAGGAACTGCAAGTAGGTCAATGTAGTTGGACTGCTGTTGTTGTTTGTCCTTTATTCTCAAAGGAGACCATGGCATCAGGAAGGTGATGCCACGACTTGCAAGTGAATTGGATTTAAGTGAGGGAAGGCTGTGTAGAGTCACCAGTCTCACTTTTTCCTCTAGAGCCATTTGGGTTCAATGGCTAGATATAGAACAGAATGACTGGAGATGGCCCCAGATACAGTGGGAGACCTTGGCCTTTTTAAGCTAAAGTCTTTCCCAGGTTTCAGTTTGACTGAGCAGTTGGATTGTAGTGTTCATGGAAGGAAATAAAGTCTAATAAGGTTGGAAATGTAGTAATGGGCCAGCATACGAAAAATTCTCAGACCTTTGAAATCTAATTTCATGCAATATCTTTGAGGTATAAAGACTCTAGTAAAACTTAAATGGGAAAAATCTTTGTAATATGGCAAGTCTCTTTATCCTCAGTGGAAACTCTACGCTGGGAAGAGAACATAGCAGAGACATATGATTGGAAATTGTGATTTAAAATGAAGTTCTTAAAAGACAGTAGCTTTTGAACAGATGGAAGAAATTTACCATCCCTAAACCAATAAATGGATTAGAGCAAATCAAAGAGAAAAAGGCTGCTCCCCCCCCCATTTTAAAAATTCTGAACTTAACAAATGTGCATTTGTATTGTGTGTTGTCTGGTATATTCTCATCTATATAACTCCTCTGATTTCTGTTTTGTATCAGGTTGGATAAAAGGCTTTATCTACTCTTTGCTATGTGTAGTCTTTGTGTAATGGATATTTAGTGGAAAAGAGTCAAGCCTTGGACATCTAGCTTGGGTCACTTCTGTCCATTTAAGAGATAGTGATCAGGTTCAGCTTGAACTTTAAAATAATTTCCTCTAGACTAATACTCTTGGTATGTGTGGAGGAGATAGATATAATTCCAACTCTGAGGAGAGCAAATTGAACCATCTCCTATTCCCCTCCTGGCAGGAATCAGTTTCCCTTCAATAATGGTGGGTGAAGGACACTATTCCTTTGAATGAGCCACATTCAGACAGATCTATGTGGATAAACATAATTTACACAGGCAACATAGCACACACACACACAAGCACATCTTATACATTGATGAATCCAGGATTTATGTTTAGTTTGAAGAGTTAATTTCTATAGGAACTAAATAACATAATATAACTACTATATAATTTTTTAAGTCTTTTCAGCAGTCATAGGCTTCTGATCCTTGTTCAGTATATACAGGCATGTGAGTGTGTGTATGTGTGTGTGTACATGCCAATGAACATGCCTCTTGTGATGATTGATTTAGATTGTAAGGGGCATTAGAGGTCATCTGGTTTAACCCTCAAATTTAAAATATGTTTATTTAATATTTTTATTTTTTCCTCAATTGCATGTAAAAACAATTTTTAACATTCAATTTTTGAAATTCTGAGTTCCAAATTCTCTCCTTTCTTCCATGAAAAAGCAAGCAATTTGACATAGGTTATACGTGTATCGTCAAGCAAAAAATATTTCCATAACCCTCAGATTTTAGAGATGATCAAAGTATGGCCCAGAAGTTAAGTGACTTTCCCAAGATTGTACAGGTGGTAACTAGTGAAGCTGGGATTCTAATTCAGGCCTCTGACATAACATTCATCATTCTTTGCATTATACCACTGCCTAGGGCCACATAACTGATAAGTTTCACAGACCAGATTGTAATCCACGTCTCTCCTACCTCTAGATCCAGCTTTCATTCCATTGTAGCTCCTTCTACAACACCTCCCCATAAGCCTCAGATTCTGCATCCATAAAATGAGGGGGTTGGACTCCTTGATCTATATGGTCCCTGCTAGCTCTAAATCTCTAATCCTATAGTGGGGTAATCATAGTAATTAACAATCACATTCCCTCACTTTGGAGTTTGTAAAGATGGACTTGGCATACACAATCTCTTTCTATTCTTATATCAACTCTTGCTCTAAGTACTAGGGGCATTAGTTTCCCCGTTTTATAGGTGTGGTGACTGAAGCTCAGGGAAGTTTTGGCAGTACTCATTAGATGAGTTTTCTGTTGTAGTAATGTGTTGAGAAGGGAATCTCTCTTGGACATTTCCTGTGCTTTGTCTGATGAAAGGCAGTGCAACATAATGAAAAGATGGTATGTCATAGAGTGAAGGAGCATGGCGTAGTAGAAATAATATGGTAGGCAGAGATGACCGGACATGGCTTCTAACTGTGTGACCTTGGAAAACTACTTAATTTCTCTGGGGTATTTTCTCATCTCTAAAATGATGGGGCTTGTCTTATCATTGAGTTCTTTTCCAACTCTAAAATCTATGATCCTCTGAAAGACAGAAATCAGGCTCATATGAATCAAAGGTTAAAAGCCTAGGGGAAGATAAGTCTTTTGTGCTATATCTGAGCAATAAATACTATGTAAAGATCAGTTTAAATTTTAACAAAATTTTTATGACTTGGTAAACAGAAATGGTTTTGCCAAGGAAAAAAATTTCTATTCTTTCCTCTCTCTCTCTCTCTAGGAAAGCTTGTAATTTCAGATGTCTCCTAGTTAAGGGCTGGAAAGGAAGGCAATAGAATGTATGCCTTAAAAGCTAAGTGAGTCTCAAAGTCCTACTTCTAGAAATAGCTTGATAGCAAATCAAGGTTTCTTTAAAGGTTCACTCTGAGAAGTTAGTTTTGTCATTCAGAAACTTATGTGGCACTACTATGGACTCCTAAAAGTTTAATTTTAATTTAATTTAAAAGTTTAATTTTTAAAATGTCCTTAAATTAGAATAAAAAAACCCCAGGCTGTTTTCAATTAGAAAATAACTTTCACGAGGTCTGACAGAAGTTCTGGTGATTTACTTTCAACAGCATGGAATCAGTCTATTACATCATCATAATAAGGGGAAGGCCATATTTAATTAAACCAGGGGTGGTCAACGTGTGGCCCAGAGGCCACATGTGACCTTCTAGGTCTTTGGGTATGGCCTTTTGACTGAGTCCAAATTTTATAGAACAAATCCTTTTATTAAGGGGATTTATTCTGTGAAGTTTGGGTCAAAGGGCTGCACTTGAGGATCTAGGCCACAGGTTCCCCACCCCTGAATTAAACCCTACTCTTCAGATCATAGTAATTTGTCCATAAGCTCACACAGGCAGGAAGTAGAAGAGCTAGGATTTGAACTCAGGTCCTCTGATTCTAAATTCAATGCTCATTCCACTGTACCATGTTGTCTCTTTTCCTCAACCCCTCAACTTTATTATCTGGATTTTAACCTCACCGCTTTTTTTTAGAAGGTCACCAATGATGTCATAATTTCCAACCCTAGTGGCTTTTTTCCCATCCTTCATCTTTCTTGAATTTTCCGCTGCATTTGCCATTGCCCCTTCTTTTTTCTATATCCTCTTCTAATTTTCACTGACACTTCATTAGATACTTGTCTGACTATCCTTCCGTCTCTTCCTTCCTCACCATCACCTTGATTTAAGTAGTCACCAAGGCTCTGCCTTTGTCTCAATAATTTCTTCCCTGGTGATCTCATTTATTCCTGTGTTTGTAACCCTCATTGCTACAGGAAGAGGTTCCAAATCTATACCTCTAGATAAGATTTCTCTTCCATTCTAGAAATAGAATTTCTATCTATGAATAGGACATCCCCATACTGATACCCCACAGATACCCATCTCCAAATACCTCAGCTCAGACTTATCATTTCCTTGTTTAATTTTGCTTTGCTTGCTGATAATCTTATTCATGTCAATGCCATTGCCAATCTTGCTCACTTGCAGCAGGGTGCCATAGTGAATAACTTACTGGACTTAGAGTCAGGAAGACTTGTGTTTGAATCCAGCCTCAGACATTTACTGTCTGTCTGATCCAGAGCAAGTGATTTAAATCTCAGCCTTAGTTTTCCTCATTTGTAAAATGGGAATAATGATGGCACCTACCAAATAGGGTTATTGTGAGGATCAAATGAGATAATGTTTGTAAAACACTTTGTAAACCTTAAAAAGACTATGTAAATGCTAGCTATTATTATTGTGCGGAAAGCTAAGTGGCATAGTGGATAGTGCTGGTCCTGCAGTAAGGAGACTCATCTTCCTGAGTTCAAGTCTGGCCTCAGATCCTAACTAGCTGTGTGACCCTGGGCAAGTCACTTAACCCTGTTTGCCTCAGTTTCTTCATCTGTAAAATAATCTGGAAAAGGAAATGGTAAACCACTTCAGTATCGTTGCCAAGAAAACCTCAAATGAGGTTACAAAGAGTCAGACACAACTGAAAAACAACTGAACAAAAATTATTATTGTGAGGACATACATTTGTGGTGGTGTTTTATTTCCTTATGTTAGGCTCAATGTTCTCCTGGTATGAAGTAAAATGACAAAGAAGAAGCTGAAATTCAACAGTGGATATATAAATTTCTTATTCAGAATCTATGGAAATTAGAGAAAAAAATCTATCATTCCTTGAATGGGATTCAGTTCAATCACAGGAGCAACATTTATTTATTTTCAGGTAGTCTAAGACATATAAGCAATATTCAACTGAAGCCCTCAGGCTTTAGGTATAGGGTGCTTTCTGACTTTGCTTCCCCACAAAGAGGATCTTAGCACAGTGCTCACTTTCTCTTCAAAATGAGTCCAGGCACTTAAAACAAAATCAACCTACCCCAAAATAATCTTAAGAAATCAATGGCCAGAGTATTCTCAGAAATGAATGTATTCCTCTTCTTTCTTGTAGATTCTAAAAAGGAACTAGCATCCTAACCTCTATGGCCATGATTTAGTTTATCAATCTCTGGTTGGCTAGGTCATTCTAATTTTGCATCTCTTATTTGAAACAGGCTCATGCGTGAGAGCACATGACTGACACACGCATACACAGACACAGTCTATCCATTGTCTTAAAGCCAGGTGTCTACATTCTTTCACTCTGCTGGGCTTGAAGAATGTCCATCTTTAGAATACCAGACTCTGAAAGTCAAATATTTAGAGGTCAATGCCACCAATAACCATTGGTCTGTCTTATGAAAGAATGCCAATGTTTGCTGTGCTTTTTCTTTTTGCCCTTGGGTCCACACTGATTAGGCTGCATGTTTTCTGAAAGGAGATAGATGATGGAGGAGGGAGGAGAATCCATTTGTTAAATTAGAGGGATTCATGTTCACAGCAGCACCAATCTGTGTTTATTTATTTTCAGAGGCCCAGAGTGTTTACCGTGCTGCCCAGGAAGATTCAGATGCCTTCCTTGTCTCTGTATAGGGGATGTCCAATTTAATGCTTCAGAAACTTGTCCAAGGTGACTTTGAACCCATGTGGTCCTGAATGGCTATCCAAGCATTTAGAATGATTAGACTTTTTCAAAAGAGAAAGGCTAAGAGAGTAAAAGAATAACACTAGGTGGGGCACAAGCTCTAAGCCAGGTCCAGTCTGGAAATGTGAAATGAGATTTCTCAGCCTCTGATGGAAGGTTTGGGTGAAATCCCAGCTGACATTTAGGTTTCTAGATTCATTTGAATCAATATGAGGTCCTCAAAAATGAGCTTTTGTCCAAATACCACAGTTTTCGAGTAGAGTAAAAGATTTTTTTTTTCCAAGACAGGCATACTCACTCCATAACTATGAAGTTCATAGCACACACTATGGTACTATGAACAAATAAAAAGGCAAGGACTATAGCCTTGGACAGCATTTCTATCATTTCTTGTTCTGTTGCTGCTTCTCAGTGGGAATTCTAATGATGTTTTCCCCTTTGCGTTGAAGTTTTGCCAACTGTAAAATTAGTATATTATTACAGATTTTATAGTGCAAGTTGACTTTAAAATTTTTAAAAAATCTTCCCCCAAATTTGAGTTTAGTCTTAAGATTTGAATGTCATCATCCCAGTCCTCCCTATCTAGTCTCTGTTTGCCAATACTACATTTTTTTGTTATTTATCTTTTTGTGTATGTGTCCAGTATAGCCAATTATAATTTGATGAGCATTTTTAAAACACTTACTATGTGCATAACACTTTGTTAAGTACTGGGGAATCAAAGGCAAAACAAAAACAATGCCTGCCTGCAAGGAACTTACATTCTATTGGTGATTACATACATGATAATTAAGGAAGGAGAGGGCGCCAACAATTAAGGATGCTCAGAAAATGTTCCAGTAGGAGGTGGTGGGTGTCCTGAGATTGAAAGAAGCTAGGGATTTTAAGAACCAGAGGAATGGGAGAGAGTGCATTTCAGACATGGAGGATAGTATGTACCAAGGCGTAGAGGTGGAAGATAAATGTTAGGCCAATTTGTATGTCGTAACTACTGGAATCTTATGAGCTCCTTAAAGGCATGGATCTTGCTTAATACCTCTGTATCAACAATGTTGTATCAACAATGCTTGGCATGGTGCCTTAAACATAGGTAAGAACTACACAAATGATATTTCTATAGTTAATGGCAATAATAACAATAGTGACCAATTGTATTTCCTTTCATCACTGACTCTTCCCCTTCTTTAGGTCAATGTTACTTTGACCGTGTCAGAACTGGGAAGCAGACTGCAGGACTCTAGAAAATGAGGGGATGTAAACAAAGCAGTGATGTGTGAAACACGTCCCTCCACTGACCTACAGACAGGACTGGAATAGAGCAAAATAGAAATAAAATCAAACCAGGGATCCAAAGCAGCAGAAGGGGATGTTGGAATTGGTTGAACCAGCTGCTCCAGATGAGGACTGAAAAGAAGGTGGAGGGTAAAGATTTGTATCGATCAACCTTTCTCCATGGACTCTATATGGTTTGGTGTCGGTATTGTTGTTCAGTTGTTTCAGATACGTCTGAGTCTTGGTGACCTCACCTGAGGTTTTCTTGGCAAAGATACTGCAGTGGTGGTTTGCCATTTCCTTCTCCAGCTCATTTTATAAATTAGGAACTGGGGCAAACAGGGTTAAGTGATTTGGCCAGAGTCACACAGCTAATGTCCGAAGCTGCATTTGAACTCAGGTCTTTCTGACCCCAGGCCCTGTGCTCTATCCACTGTGCCACCTAGCTGCTCTTCTATATGGTTTAGCAGGGGTGGAACTGCAGCCTCGAGGCGAATCCCAAAGGATTTTTGAAAGTTTGGATTCAGTCAAAGGGCCACGCTTGTGGCCCTCCAGGCCTCGAGGC
The DNA here is from genome assembly GCF_900497805.2 of Vombatus ursinus. Taxonomy (NCBI): domain Eukaryota; kingdom Metazoa; phylum Chordata; class Mammalia; order Diprotodontia; family Vombatidae; genus Vombatus; species Vombatus ursinus. Next base: position 5,173,832 of record NW_020950417.1, on the reverse strand, counting down.
TGCAGGTTCCCCACCCCTCATTTAGGGAGATGTAATTTTGGGGACACAGAATTACTATGATTGATTTCTGTTTGCATAATACGTAATAGTTGTTGGTCTGTTCATAAAAGGTCATTTCAATACAATTTTATGTGTGTGTGTGTGTGTGTGTGTGTGTGTGGGGTGTATGTATAGAGAAAGGGTTAAGCTTCCTGAGATGCCAGGCTATGTGATTTTTCTAGGGTAGCAAATGGGAGTCAATAAGAGCATGACACTTTCTTTTTTTTATTAATTTATTTTGAATCATCAACAATCACTTCCACAAGTTTTTGAGTTTTCAATTTTTCTCCCCCTCCCTCCCTCTCCTAGATGGCGTGCAATCTGATATAGGCTATACATTTGCATTCCTATTAAACATATTTTCATATTAGTGATGTTGCAAGAATTAGAACCAGTAGGAGGAACCACCAGAAAGAGGAAACAAAACACAACAGAAGAAAAAAAATAGCAAATAGTATGCTTTGATCTGCATTCAGACTCCACGGTTCTTTCTTCTTCATGGATAGCATTTTCCATCACAAGGACTTTGGAGATGTCTTAGATCCTTGTATTGCTGAGAAGGGTTAAGCTTATCAATATTAGTCATTGCACAACATGGCTGTTATTGTGTACAACGTTCTCCCGGTTATGCTCATTTCATTCAGCATCAGACCATACAAGTCTTTCCAGGTTTTTCTGAAGTCAGCCTGTTCATCCTTTCTTATAGCACAATAATATTCCATTACATTCACATACCATAACTTGTTCAGCCATTCCCCAATTGATGGGCATCCTCTCAATTTCCAATTCTTTGCCACCCCAAAAAGAACCGCTATAAATATTTTTGTACATATAGGTCCTTTTCCCATTTGTATGATCTCTTTGGGATACAGCCCCAGAAGTGCTATTAGAGCATGACACTTTCAAAAGATAATCTTTTTGAACCTCTGTCACTTTTTTTTTTGGTTAGGCAATTGACTTAAGTGACTTGCCCAGGGTCACACAACTAGTAAGTGTTATGTGTCTGAGGTCAGATTTCAACTCGGGTCCTCCTGAATCCAAGGCCAGTGCTCTATACACTGTGCCACCTAGCTGTCCCATCCTCTGTTACTCTTGACTGAAGAGTTAGTTACTTGGGGGAATTTCACAATATTTCTTGATTGTTCCTAAATATTATATATGGGAATAGATCAATTTCATTTCAATTCAATTCAAAAGTGTTTTTTCAAGCACTTACTATGCACTATGCCTAGTGCTCAGAGACTAAAATGTCATAGTTCCTACCACTGAGGACCTTACATTCTACTGGGAGGAAACTATATGTACATAGATAAATAAGCACAAAACATATGCAAAGTAATTTGGGGGTGGAAGAAAAGGGAGTGATAACAACTGGAAGAATCTTGAAGGAGGTGACAAGTGAGCTGAGACTCAGAGGATTTTGTGTTTTCTCATTCAAGCAATAAAGCACCATTGAAGTTTCTTGAGCAGGCAAGTGACATAATCAACCTTGGGCTTTAATATCAATTTACCAGAATGCAGGGGATAGATTAGAGATAGGAGAGGCTAGATTCAGGGAGACCAATTAAGAGACAATTGTGATATCCAGGTCACAAGACAATAAGATGGAAAACTAGACATTTTCTCTAATCGTTACCACCTCTCAAATCTCTCTAAAATAAAAGTTATGTTCCAGAGATCAAGTAATTTAACTGTCTCCATGATCTAAGACACCAAGAACCAAAAAAATGTTAAAAACCCTATGAATTAACACATAACTCACACTTACTCAATACCCACTCCCCCCACCATCCACCAGGATCTCAGCATCAAAGCTGTACAAGCCAAGGCTTACAATATAGTATAACTTTACATCTTGACACCGCTCATCCCCACTACCACAGAGACCCAAACTCCAAACTGCAGAAATTGGCTAAGGCCCCTGAGCATCACAACAGAATTCTATGTTACAACAGAGCTCTGCAGGAGAGTGGCAAAACAGAGGAAATGGGACAAGACATGTATCTAGACTTATAGAGCTCAGTTCTGTACTCTGTCCCTATCTCCTTCCAGTGCCTAGAGATTCAACTTTGAAGTGACAGAAATTTTCCCAGGCTATGATATCAGCTACATAGTAGTGATCTATACAGCTAGGCCAGAGAACTGAGGAAGAGAGGAAATGGGGTTGGATACTGTATGTATGGAGTTGTGTGGTACTCCATTTAACCTGAGGAAAAGAGTTAAGCATTCATCTGGGGACAATTCTGCCACACACACCCATTACTTGGGACAGAGACCTATTTTGGTGAACAATTCATTGTTCAGTGTGGGAGAAGGCTGAAAAGCTTTGAGAGCTAGCTCCCAGTGAAACCATCGACAGAAGGGAGGGATTCAGGAGGTGAGCAACAGGGGAAAATAAGAAAAAAATTATTGAAATTACTGATCTCAAGAGGAAGAAAACTCAAACACCTTGAGGATAAACAGATAAATTGACAAGGAAGACATTAATAGCAGAAGGAAAAGTAGCCTCTAGATCTAGTAAATGAGTTCAGATATCTATGAATAAATACTGCAAAACAAGGGAAAGTGATTCAGTTCTTGATGAAGTAGAGGACCCTATCGATTTTGAGGAGAGTATGGAACCACAGCACAGCATTCTGAGTGATTTAAAAGAGAAATGAGAACTATGAATTTATGGGCTATGTAGAAGAAATAATTCACAAAAGAGAAAAAGTTAATCCCACGGTGGCATATATCACCAAAGAAAGAAAAGAGGGAATGATTTGCTAAAAATGCAAATACTTGGAAGTAAAGAACCATCTGGAAAGAAGAGGTGTGAAAAGCAATGTCATTAAAAGAAAGTATACTCTCCAGACAAGCAGAACACCTCAATGACAGGATGTATAGAGACAAGTTAAGAAGTATATATCTCTCTGAAGTAAATAACAAGTTCAAAAATCTGAATACCATAATGGAAGAAATAATATAAGAAAATGTCCCAGAACTTCTGAACATAGAAAACAAAGTGTCAGTCAAAAGAATCTATAGATTACCCTCAAACAAATTCAAGGCTATAAACTCCAAGACACATATTTGTTAAATTTAATAATTCTATTGAAATATAATAAATTTTGCAAACAACCAGGAGAGATACTCAAATACACAAGAAAGGAAAATTGAATAGTGCATGACTATCCTTCATTCACTAGAAAACCTAAGAGGAAATGGAAAAATGTGTTCCGGAAAGCAACGGAAATACTGAAAATACAGCAGAAGGGGAGCTATCCTGCAGATCTGAACTTCAGAATAAATGAAAAAAAGACGAATGTTCTATAACAAAGAGGCATCCAAAACATTCTTAGAAATAAAACCATACCTGAAGAGATTATTTGCTTCTAAAACACCTCAGAAAACAGAAATACAAGAAAGGTAAGTGAATATGGCAACCAAGGACAACAATAGCAACAAAATAAGAGAGAGACCATTCAGAGACTTCTTTCTAAATGCAGGAAGATGCAAAACAGAAGTCATACAGAAGCAATGGTGGAGAAACAGGAGGGTATAGTAACAATCCATGTGAAAGGTGATGGGAGTTTGGATTAAAGTCAACCAGTCAATCGATAAGCATTTATTAAGCACTTACTATGTGTCAAACATTGTACTAAGCGGTGGAGCTACAAAGAAAGGCCAAAGACAGTCCCTGCTCTCAGAGAGCTCAGAGTCTAATGAAGCAGACAACATACAAACGACTATGTACAAACAAGCTACATGCAGGTTAAATTCAAGATAATCATAGAAGGAAGGCATTAGCATCAAGGAAGATCCAAAAAGAATTGTTATAGAAGATGGAATTTTTTCTGGGGCTTGAAGGAAGCAGGGAAGCCAGGAGGCAGATGAGGAGGGAGAGTGTTCCAGGTATGGAGAACAGCTAGTGCAGGGCTCTTGTGAGTGAAAGGAAGGGGATGTTTTGAAGATAGAGTTGACAAGACTTACCAATTGAATGGACATAGAGGGTGAGATAGAGAGAAGGTTTGAAAATTATTCCTAAGTTTGTAGGTAAAAGTTAATAGCAAATAAAATTATTCTGATTAAAATTATGATGATGCAAGGTGGAGCACTACCATAGCAGAGCTCACATGGAACAGGGACCCTCATCATAGTTCCAGGGCAGAAAAGAGTGCTTGTGGCCACTCACAGATCAGAGCTCAGGCCAGGAAAGTAGTAAACATCTCTTCTTAGATCATACCACCTTGGAAGAACTGAAAACTTAGGGGTCCCTAGAAGTATCTCTGAAAACAGCTGCACAAAACTCCTGAAGATTGGGACAGTGCACCCTCTACCCTGGAAGCAGAGCTCCACTTTAACAAAGAATTAAAAGTCAAGAAATAGATGGGGAAAATGAGCAAACAACAGAAAAAAAAATCTGACCATAAAAACTTACTATGGTGACAAGAAAGATCAAAATGCACACTCAGAAGAAGACAACAAAGTCAAAATTCCTGCATCCAAAGCCTCAGAGAAATATATGAATTGGTCTTGGGCTATGGAAGAGCTCAGAAAGGATTTTAAACATCAAATAAGAGAGGTAGAGGAAAAATTGGGAAGAGAAATGAGAGTGATGCAAGAAAATCATGAAAAAAGTCAATAGCTTGGTAAAGGAGGGAAAATGTCAAAGAATATAATACCTTAAAAATGGCTGAAAAAATTGTGGCATGTGATTATGATGGAATACTATTGTGCTATAAGAAATGATAAGCAGGATGCTCTCAGAAAAACCTGGAAAGACTTACATGAGCTGATAAAAAGTGAAAAAGTACTATGATCCAAGACAACTCTGAAAAACTTACGATGAAAAATGCTATCCATCCCTAGAGAAAGAACTGTTGGTGTCTGAATACAGATTGAAGCATGCTTTTTTTAACTTTATTTTTCTTAGATTTTTTTTGTCTATGTTTTCTTTCACAACATGACTAATATGGAAATATGTTTTGCATGACTACACATGTATAACCTATATAGAATTACTTGCCTTTTTCAATAAGGAGGTGAGGAAGGGAGGAAGGAAGAGAATTTGGAACTTAAAGTTTTAAAAATGAATGTTAAAATTGTTTTTTACATGTAATTGGGGAAAATAAAGTACTAAGAATTAAAAAAAATAAAGTCTCTGATTTTGATGATTACAGGATCTTATATTCTGGAAGGGACCTCAAAGGCCATCAAACTCTGCCCATTGGTTCACTGGATTATTAGATTGTAATTTCTTGTTAATTACAGTTACTCCACAATGACTCTTTTCTTTTTCATTTTAAATTTCCTCCAATCTGAATATATGGTGTCTCAGATAATTTTTATTGCTATTAATGAGGTAATGTAACCTACAAGGCTATCTCAATTGCTCTGAAAACTAGAAAAGATGAATGTGTCAACTGGAAAACATGGAGCCCCCTGCCCCCCACGCCGAAGATGCTAATTTGAAGACAAATTGGTCTCACCAATCTGATGTCAGCTCCCGATGACAGAATAAAATAACTCAATATTTCTTTTCAATCTAATGACATTCTGCTAATCCATACTGAAAAACTGCAGAAAGTTTTCAACAACTGTCTCCACACTCCTCTCAGCATATATAGAGTATTTTAGATAGATTGATGAACTTATCTAGTCTGTTTTCTTCCACAAAGAGCATAGAATCTATTAGAACTATTCCCCTTTGCTAAAGGCTGAGACTTACTACAGTTGATATTGATGTCCATCAGGTTGTCTAGCCGGTGGGCTGGGGAACATACCAAAATTCTACTGCAGTTCATTAGTTGATGGTGGGTTTCTGCTGACAAGAGTTTCACATTAAATTATATGTTTCTTTAACTTGCTGGTGCTTAAAATTTTTCTTATCAGGCTCATGTCTAATGATATAATTAGCCACAGGTAATAAATGCTTACTCTACACAGCTATCTACCAGTAATATTGTCTTAGAAAGAAGTGCATTAGATTTTCTGAGGACATCATATTAGGAAGTAGTAGAAATTCATCATAGCACGAATAATTATGTTACTTCTGTTGTATTGTGCTTTGGTAAGACCACAGCTTGAATATTGTGTTGAGTTTGGTGTTCCACGTTTTAGAAAGGACGTTAATAAGCTGGTAAGCACACTGAAGAAGGTAAGCAGGATACTGAAGATTGTCCATTTGAGAACTGGCTGAAGGAATTGGGGGAAAGTCTGACTTGGAGAAAAGAAGACGTAGAGGACATGCTTGCTCTGTCCAAGTGTTTGAAGGGCTGTCGTGCAACAAAAATATCCATCTGCAAATTAGATAATAACATTTGTAAATCACTCTGCATGGTGCCTGGCCCACAGTTGACTATATAAATGCTCCATCAATGTTTTAGCTGCAAAACCAAGTAGAAACCCTTAGAAGTCCACTGATGCCTCCTTAAGTATTTCTTGAGTTCCCCTTGGAAATGTTGAATTAGAAGTCATAAGACTAGAATTCTAGTCCTGGCCCCAACACTTTAAAACCATGACCGTGACATGCTTCAATTGTCTGATCTGCAAAATAGAGTTAATACTAAAAGTTATGCTTGTATCATGGAGTTATGTAAATTCATAAATATTCATAAATTCATAAAATTCATGAATATTTGTAAAAGGGCCTCAAAAACTTGAAGGCAATATCCAAATATAGTGCAAAGAAATACACACTGGATTGAGGGTCTGAGGGTCAATTATTGGTCTTATTCTTTACTGGACACATGACCTTGGGTAAGTCATGTTACTTCTTGCAGTGTCAATTTTCTCATCTGTTAAATAAGTGGGGGGATTGTACTCAATTGTTGCTAATGTTCCTTCTAGTTCTAAACTGATTGATCCTATGATCCTATTATTTTAGAATCATTAGCAATAGTCTAATGAGATGCCTTTCTCGTGGCAGGGAGAATTAAGTCAAACTACAGCCAAGGAAATATGTCTATGTTGCCAAACAGCAGATTTTTAACAGAAAAGACAATGCATGGCGATCAATCCATGTGGCAAAAGGTATATAGCCAATCTCTCCTAGAAACTCTCCTCTTAATTTATATTAGATTTTAAATTGAATTACAAAGTGATCTATCAACAAATGAGGTTCTTCATGTCAATTCATGTCATCATCTCATCCCCATTTTGTGCCAAATGGATATGTTTTTGTTCAAGTTATCTACAGAATAACTATCTTTTGTATATTTCTGTCATCATTTCTTGAAACACCTGGACCTATTTTATAGGCTCATTACTGGCAAGAGGAGAATCATTACAATGATAGCATATATAAACTACACCCCCAACCCTCCACTCACACTGTCAGTTTAGGGTTCCAGACCTGGATGTTACACGTCCCCTAGTGTTCTAGGCACAGTCCTGAGAGGTTAGATATTGTTTTCTAATGTTATAGCTTGTGATAACTTCCCAGATTGTCATTAAATATCAATTAGTTAGCCAGACAATTAGCTTTTAGAAAAAGATATTTTTTATTAATTTATTTTGATTTATAAATAATCAAATTTATCAATAATCATATGCTTTTGAGTTTAACATTTTTCTCCCCCTTCCTCCCCACCACCCTCCCCAAGACGGCACACAATCTGATATAGGCTATATATTTACATTCATATTAAACATATTTTCACATTAGTGATGTTGTAAGTAGAAATTAAAGCCAATAGGAGGAACCATCAGAAAGAGGAAACAAAACTCAACAGAAGAGAAAAAAAACAACAATTCGGCTTCCATAGTTCTTTCTTTGGGTGTGGATGGCATTTTCCATCACAAGGCCCCTGGAGATGTTTTAGATCCTTGTATTGCCAGGAAGGGTTAAGTTTATCAATATTAGTCATCACAAAACGTGGCTTTTATTGGGTGCAATGTTCTCTTGGTTCTGCTCACTTCACTCAGCATCAGACCATACAAATCTTTCCAGGCTTTTCTGAAGTCAGTCTGTTCATCATTTCTTATAGCACAATAGTATTCCATCACATCCATATGCCACAACTTGCTCAACCATTCCCAAATTGATGGGCATCCTCTCAATTTCTAATTCTTTGCCACCACAAAAAAAGCTGATATGAATATTTTTGTACATGTAGGTCCTTTTCCCTTTTGTGTGATCTCTTTGGGATATAGCCCTAGAAGTGCTATTGCTGGGTCAAAGGGTATGCACATTTTTATAGACCTTTGAATATAGTTCCAAATTGCTCTCCAAAACGGTTGGATCATTTCACAACTCCACCAACAATGCATTAGAGTTCCAATTTTCCCACATCTTCTCCAACATTTATCATTTTCCTGTTTTGTCATGTTGGCCATTCTGATAGGTGTGATGTGGTACCTCAGAGTTGTTTTGATTTGCATTTCTCTAATCAATAGTGATTTAGAACATTTTTTATATGACTATAGATGGCTTTAATTTCTTCATCTGAGAACTGTCTGTTCATATCCTTTGACCACTTATCAATTGGGGAATGGCTTGTGTTCTTATAAATTTGACTTAATTCTCAGAAATGAGGCCCTTATCAGAGAGACTGGTTGTAAAAATTCTTTCCCAATTTTCTACCTTCCTTCTAATCTTAGTTGCATTGGCTTTGTTTGTGCAAAAATTTTTCAATTTAATTTAATCAAAATTATCTATTTTGTTTTTCGTAATGTTCTCTATCTCCTATTTGGTCATGAATTCTTCTGTTCTCCATAGATCTGACAGGTAAACTATTCCTTGCTTTCCCAGTTTGCTTATAGTATCAGCCTTTATATCTAAATCATGTACCCATTTTGACTTTATTTTGGTATATGGTGTGAGATTTTGGTCTATCCCTAGTATCTGCCATACTCTTTTCCAGTTTTCCCAGCAGTTTTTTTTCAAAGAGTGGGTTTTTATCCCAGAAGCTGGGGTCTTTGGGTTTATCAATAATATATTACTATAGTCATTGACTACTGTGTCTTGCATATTTAACCTATTCCACTGATCCACCACTCTATTTCTTAGCCAGTACCAAGCAGTTTTGATGATTGCTGCTTTATAATACAATTTAAGATCTGGAATGGCTAGGCCACCTTCCCCTGCATTTCTTTTCATTAGTTCTCTTGATATTCTGGACCTTTTGTTCTTCCAAATGAATCTTGTTATTATTTTTTCTAACTCTAAAAAATAATTTTTTGGTAGTTTCATTGGTATGGCACTGAATAAGTATATTAGCTTAGGTAGAATTGTCATTTTTATTGTATTAGCTCGGCCTACCCATGAGCAACTGATGTTTTTCCAATTATTTAGATCTGATTTTATTTGCGTGAAAAGTGTTTTGTAGTTGTGTTCATAGGGTTCCTGGGTTTGTTTCAGGAGGTAGACTCCTAAATATTTTATAATGTCTACAGTAAGTTTAAATGGAATTTCCCATTCTATCTCTTGCTTTTGGGCTTTGTTGGTAATATATAGAAATGCTGATGATTTATGTGGGTTTATGTCATAGCCTGCAACTTTGCTAAAGTTATTTATTATTTCAAGTAGTTTTTTACTTGATTCTCTGGGATTCTCTAAGTATAACATCATGTCATCTGCAAAGAGTGGTAGCTTTGTTTCTTCTTTACCTATTCTAATGCCTTCAATGTCAAAAGGATATTTTCTAAAGTCATATAGGGAGAACAGTTGGTACAAAACATTCCCTACTACCAGTCTCCTGACACCCAAGTCTGTGACACACCCTCCCACAAGTACATACACAGTACAGAGGAAAGTGGGCTCAAGCAAAAGGGAAAACTGATAACCCCTGGGATTCCCTTTGCCTATATCCTTAAGATGTTCCCTTTAGGGGTAGTGTAGCTTTCCTATGAGGCTCCTTGGAGTATCTTGAATGTGCCTTTCCTAATGACATCCAGCTTGTCTTTGCCTTGTGATCCAGACATTGACACCAGCTGCTACTGTTCCAGGGATGCTATTAGGATAACAATAAAAAAGTCTAAATCCTCCAACCCTCCAAAGTTCACAAGGTCCTCTTCCTTTAGTCAAGAATGGTGGGTATGATGGTGACTGGAGCTGGGTTGCTTTCCCTTCCCCTCCAAGTGATTCCTCTTTCTTTCAGAAGTTTGGCTAGAGGCTTCTACCACTGAGCCTTTAGATGCTTGAATCTATTAGTTCTGAACTAGCTTACTATTCTATAGGCAACTCATAGGGCTTGACCAAGTTTCTTCAACCTGTGTAATATCATATCAGTTCATCCAGTGGCTTTCAAAGACATCTATATTGATAAAAGACTTTTCCTATTTGATCTAAAGCCTATGATTGATTGATTAATTCAGTACAGAAATGTTTTCACTTGATTAAGGTATCAGGGTGCAGTATCATGTTACATATTAAGTGGGGCAGGATGATTTTCTAGGTGACTCTTCATCCTTACACAATGAAGAATAATAATAGCCTCTACTAGGATATTAACCTAAAGTAATACGGCCATTTTATCTAGTCTGTTCTACATCTACTTCAAATCACATTGTCAGACTTTGTGCTTCTTTATTTCTTCCCCTGTGCCACCTCCCAGACTTCCTTGCCCTCTCCCCATCAATCCACAAACATTTCTTCTCTTTTTGCCCCCGTTCTTGATCTTCTTTTGCATTGCTTATCGCCATGGTGTACCCAACTTGCTTTGAACACATGTCAATTGTTATCCTTAAGATATAAGTTCCTTAAGGGCACAGAGTGTTTCTTTTTTCTTTCTTTATATCCCCAGTGTTTAGCACAGTGCTTAGCACATAGTAAGTGCTTAATATATGTTGAATTAGGAGCAGCTAGGTGGTGCAATGGATAGAGCACTGGCCCTGGAGTCAGGAGGACCTGAGTTCAAATCTGGGCTCAGACACATGATACTTATTAGCTGTGTGACTGTGGGCAAGTCACTTAACCCCAATTGCCTTGCCAAAAATAAAATAAATATTGAATTGCATTGAGGAGTAAGTAGAAGCTCTAACAGTCCATCACTCTCTCCTTTCATCATCAAATGTTTATTGAAATTCTAAAGGACACCTATAATTATATTAAGAACCATAGGATTTATCAAGGCAGATTATAATGAAGACATAAGTGTAATGATATGCCATATTTTACATTAAAGGGCATTAAAGGGAAGAGATGGATCAGAAACTGGTCTAGGAGGTTGGCAAGTTATGACTCAATTAGGGAAATTTTGGTGAAGGTAGATCCTGATTTATAACTTGAAAGAACAGTATATCATTTTGGTAGAAAGAAGCAAAGCTGTTACTCCATGACTATAGGATTAAAAAATAATCTTATTAATGCTCTTCAAAAAAATCACTGTCACTTTCCAATGATACCCACATCCATGCCAGCAGAAGCTCCCTTGATACAAAGAAGTTACTTAAGCTAAACAAACCAATACAGTGGTCATGTTTGATAATGGGTACCTACACCTGTGCCTATAGTCTACCATTTTATCTCCCGAGAGGAGGGAGTCATTTACATTTCACCCCAGTCTTCTGAAGCCAAGATTGATTATTGCATTGACCAGAGTTATGACAGCTTACAAAAGTTGTTTTCCTTTATATTGGTGGTCATTGTATAAATTGTTTTCTTGGTTCTACTTACTTTGCCCTGTATGGATTCCTAGAACTCTTCCAAAGTTTCTATGAATTATTTATATGCATTGTTTTCTATGGTACAATAATTTTCCACTCAGTTAATAAACACTTATGAAGCCAATAGTATGTACCAGGCACTGTGCTAAGCACTGAGAATACAAAGGATAGTAAAAGATTGTCCCTGTCCTCGAGAAGCTCAGAACCTAATGGGGGAGATAACATGCAAATGACTGTATAAAAAAGTTAACATAGAAAATAAATAACAAATTCAATTATATTCATATATCACATTTGATTAACCATTTCCCAATAATGAATACCCATTTTGTATCTGGTTCTTTGCTACACAAGAAGTGCTCTTACAAATATTTTCCACATAAGCCTTTCCTTCTATCTTTGACATCCTTGGGTTATATAACCAGGAATGGTATCTAATGAAATTCTCCAACCACAGTCTTAAAGATAGAAGTAAGAAGGGAGGTGCAATAGGAAGGAAAAGCTAATAAAATTTGATATCTCTTTTTCCCTTTTCCTCCCTTTCTCCACAAGGGGTTGAATGGTGAGGTAATGGCTATCAAGTTGTGTGACCGATACAAACAAGGCAGAAAAAGGGGAAAACGCCTCATTGAATAAATAGGGTGGAGAGCAGGGAGAGAAAGAGAGTCAGTCAGTGTGTGTCTTTGCGTGTGGTGGGGGAGATGCTATAGAAAATGAGTGATTGTGGGAATGCCTTAGGCATTTATTTTACTTCACTGGGTGTGGTTTATAACCTATTACATAGGAAAAGAGCATCAGGACAACTTGGCTTGGCACATAAAACATGGAAGCATGTAATAGGCAAATATGAACAAAAGAGGGATGGAAATACAGCTCCTTTGACAAAAGTTACAAGTGTTGAAATGCATTGACTGATGACAGATTATATGTTGAAATAGCCATAAACATTTGTTTCAACACAATCTTCTCTTGTCATATTTTTACTCAACTATTTATCAAAAGACTAGACCCCCAGAAAGTATTCTTTCTTTTAAAAGGGAAGAAAGAGGTTGGCAGAGGGTCAAGGAATTTGATTGGAGATCAAGTATGATAGTCACAAGCATTTAGAAGTAAGGATCAAGATGCTCTGATATATTGGTGCCATAGATCAGTGATCTTTTCAGTACGGGTGCTCTCTCCCTTTAGTGATGCTCACCACAATCTATCCATGCCTGTCTGACTTTCATCTTTATCCTCATGTAAATTTGCCACAGGGGATCCACCAAATGTTGGATAGTCTTATTCTAGTTCTTTTGACATTGAGAAAATACCAAATGGAGCACGAAGATTGTCCAAGGCTATCTCTTACTCTCCTTATGTCACTGGTTCATCTTGTTATAAAGATCTTTACAACTCATTTGTACTTTTTTCTCAGTTATTTTCCTCTCTCTGAAGAACCAAGAATGTAAATTGATGAAACCGTTTTCTTAGTCCTTTGAGGTATTCTTAAAATCCAGACCATTTAGTTTTAACATCAATTTCTTACCAAGCTTCCTTTAAACTTTCTTCTTTTCACTGATACTTGCTGTTTTACGAGAGGATAGTGCTTAGAATCTTCTACTATTCTCCTTCTTAAGATGTTATAAATAAGTTTAAATTTTAAATTGGTGTTATCCTTGACTGTTATTTCTTTTCACTGAGAAAGAAGATTAAGTGCTTACTTCCTGAGGTGGTTATTGCTTCTTTTCTTTTTACTTTTTTACTTTTCTTTTTACTCTTTATAATAATATACATTATTAAAACTTTTTCAGTAAATAGTTAAAATTGGTGGTAATATTTATTCCTTTGTCATTTCCCATTTTGTAACATCAACAGAAATCTATCAGGCTAGAGTTGTTTTAGTGGAATGCCTTATTTTTCTTTCATTTTTTCCCTTTCTTTTTGCTTTGTGCTAATTTTGATTTTTAGTCTAATAAGTTGGTGTTCTGACACCACATAAAGAGATTATTCATGAATGAAACCTATATCAATGAAGCCTACAGCAATTTTCTGTTTATTAAAACATAATCAATTTCATTTATTTTTATATTATTTGATGCTCACCATTCTTCAGAAAGTATGAACATTATATAGGTTCAAAGCATCTGGGTAAAGCCGTTGGTGTATTTTCTTACTCCTGAACCATATTTTCTAGCATTTTTCTCTGTCCATATGTATCTACTTTTATATGGAATGAATCAATCAATTAACCAGTCAGCAAGTATTAATTAAGTGCCTACCATGTTCTAGGCACTGTGCTAGGTATAGGGATACAAGTAGAAAGAATGAAATCACTGAATATCAAAATACATATCTCCTTAATTTGGTAGATATCATCAAATTAGTCATAGAATCCCTCTGTTTTTTCATCCTCTACAACAGATGTTGGTATTTAAGCTGCTATTATTATTGTTATGGTGGCTTAAAAAAACAAATGCTTATCATGAGATCTGTAATTCTAGATGTCCAAATATGCTATAAAATGATCTTACTTTTTACCTTTTGACAATGTATAAAGCCAGCTCTACCATCTCCTTTATTTGCTTCTCCAAGGAGAACCTGTGAGGCAGGCTTCCATTTAGCTGTGAATTACTTTGTTTTATGAATTCATTTATGTAGAGAATGTCTAGCTCAATATTATTTAATTCTTCTAGTAGTCTGTCTATTTGTTGGTTACTGGACAAGGACCTTACATTTATTTATTTTTTTAATTTAAACTTTTTTTCTGAACTCAACAAACATAAATGAACATAAGCATTTACAGACAGAAACATAGAAAAGAAAACTTGTACTTGAAAACACAAACCTCTATTACATATGGCCGGGATTGAAAAAAAACATAAGAAATTCAACATGTTAATTTCAATATTGTCCAGTTTCAATACTGACCAGTGATATAAGGAGAGTAAGAGATAACCTTGGACAATCTTTGTGCTCCATTTGGTATTTTCTCAATGTCAAAAGAACTAGAGTAAGATTTCCCAAACATTTGTTCAATTGTGTCTCCTCCTGAACCTCTTTTTCTTCTTCATGCTTTAAAAATGCTGCAATGATCCTCTTTTCTTCCTTTTTTTTGTGGGGAGAGGGAAGCACTATTGCTAGGATCTTCTAAAATATGTGATTCTTAGCACCCTGTGCTGCCTTTTCCACTCTTGCCATAGTAAGTAGAAAAGCAGAAAGGAACTGCATAGGACTAAGGACAATTTTGTATTTTTCTTTGTTTCATGGGTTGCCATGGCCAAAGGATTCATCACTAAGTCATCAGCCTACTATGATGAGTCTCTCCATACTTAGGCTGATTCTAGGAAAGCAGATATCACCTGTAACCAGCAGTAGAGACATAGGGCAGAACCACCAGAAAAAGCAAAAAGAATAAAGGATGCAGATCTACTATGGTAGGGAAGGGAAATGAAATTTTAGAGAGAGAAAGAAATCTCAAGTTAGAGCCTGAACAGACTACTGAGGTATGGCTCTGTTAAGGATTTGGTAAGCAAATCTGGAACATTCTGTAAGTGACTGACACAGAAAGGGAGTAGAAAGGCTTAGGATCATATCAATTGGTGTGTTAGATATTACATGCCAGACATTGATCTAAATGGACATTCTTTAGGATTCTAAAGTACTTTCCCTTCCTCAAGGCAGATCTCTGCAAGTAAAGGATGTACTCAGGGGGGTGCTGGAACCAGTTCAAATGGCTTGAAAAAGATAATTGTTAAATTTTCGGTGTATGCATTTATATCTCTGAAATTAGCAAGGGTTACAAACCAGGGTTTGATTTATTGTTTTCTTGATTGTCTAAACTTGAGAAAGTTATGGCGAAAATGTTAACAATGCACATTAAACTCCAATGTATTTTGCATACATTTTTTCCAGAGGGATAGTTGTTAAATATTTACAAGCACACCCCTGTACATATGCCAAATATCTTTAACTTCTTGCTTTATGGATTTACTACTCATGACTTAACCTAAACTTTTTTTGAGACTTTCATATCTGCAAACTATATCACCTCTTGGGTAAAAGGATTCCATTTATTTATTATCTGTTATATAAAATGCTATGCCAAAGTACCATTTTGTTTCATTAGACCCTAAACATTTTAGCTTCAAGCACTGAGGCTTGGTTCCCTTTGTTGGAGAGATATAGAATTTGATGAAGTTCATGTACTGTTTGTGATAGTCTACTTGACATTGATGATAGTATCACAAATGTTGAGTTGGAAGGGAACTCAGAGGCCATCTCATCCAGCCCCTTGATTCTATGGATGAAGAATGGTGGCCAAGAGAAGATGTGACTTGCCCAAGGTCACGCATAAAAGGAAAGGGTCAGAACTCATTCTCTGAGTCAAGAGCTAGCTCTCATTCCATTGTAACATGATGCTTCTTCTTTCAGTCTCTTCCTGCAGAGAAACCAGCTTTATTCTGTTAAATTATGTTTTAATTTTTGTGATTTAAAATTTTAAAAGAATAGGCTGCTTTTGAAAAACCAAAAGGAAAACTGAAAGGATCTTTCACTAAGATTTAGAAATCTGAGAGAAAGCACTGGAGTTACATTAAGTTCACCCTTGAGAAGTTCAGCAGCCACTCCAGGAAATAAAGAGAGAAGAGAGAGGAAAAGCATAGGAACTGGGTGTTCCAATAATCTGTAGGTACTACTTATGTTGGGAAAGTTTCAAAAGCTAGTTGAGGCCTTCAGGTTAAGTGTGAAGGACAGTGAAGTGATTCAGAAGCAATTATCACCTACAGTCAGCTGAGTGTAGGCTCAAATTAACAGTGGCCACAAACTAAGAAAAGAGAAGCAACCCATGGTTCCAGAAAAGGATTTAACCATTAGTTAGAAAACCCAAAACAATAGCAGTTGAGTTAGGGACAGATCCTTCAATATGTACTTAGGAGTATTTTGTTTCTTTTGTGTTGGTACAACCAAAGCATCTCCTTATTTGTATTCTGAAATAGAAGCTAGCTGATTTTTAAAATCTAAAATTTCATATATATATGTATACATATATACATATATGTATATATACATAAATAGATGGATAATAGATAGACAGCCAGATGGTACAGGAGATGGAAGGCTACAATTGGAGTCAAGAACACTTGAGTTCAGATTTGGCTTCAGACACTTGCTAGTTGTATGACTCTGGACAAATCACTTCATTGCTATCTGCCTCAGTTTCCTTATCTGTAAAATGGGGATAACAATGGCACCTGTCTTCTAGGGTTATGAAGATAAAATGAGAGAATTGCAAACTTTAAAGGCCTATATAAATACTAGTTATTATTATTGTTATGATTCATTATTTCTATATAATGTATAATTATCATCATAATATAAGCAGCCCTGCATCAGAATCTTGCCTGTGTCAGGGTAATCATGGCGATTAAATCATGTCCCCCCCCAAAATTTCTTGGGAATACACCCAGAGCCCTCCCCATTTCAGTTATATGACATTACAAGCTGACAGAATCCTAGGACGGTTTCTCTATTTCCATGATTATTCCAATGGAAGGTCAGATTCTGATGCAGAGATACACACACATATTTCAAAACATAAAAATGTATATGAGCATATTGAACAATCTGTCCTTCCTTTTCTTAATTTTTCCATGCTTAAAGTAAATTTATCCACTGAGCCTGTATTTCTTTGAGGAATAGTATTGATAAGGGAGAAAAAAAGCTTTACTTAGAAATACTCTGAAATGTATATCCTTTTTTGAAGTGATGGAAACATTAAAATTCTCAGAAAGAAATGACTTCAGCCCCTGTGTCATGTAAATTGTTCTACTCCAGACAAAAAAAGGATCATTGTGTAATAGATGTTAAGAAAAGGGACCCATGGAAGATGAAAGATATGGTCGTGGGATTAAACAGGAAGGGACAGATGAAGGACATAGTACAAAATAGTAGTCAGGTATAGTGCTTCCTGCAACCATCCAAGTGCTGAAGGGAACCCAAAGTAAAACTGTTATAAATTCCTCAGGCCAGCAGTGTCCAAATGTTATCTATTGATTTCAAGGTATTGAAGATCTGTGGGTAGCTTTTACCTACTTTGGAGCAAGTAAAACCAACAGAAGAAAAAGGATAACATAAATCTGAAGTTGATGTAATTAATTAGCAGTCAGAACTCTCCAGGTAATTAAATTGAATTCAATAAGTAAATAGTGGGCTTTTTTAGAGAGGAAAAAATCATATCTGATCAATACATTGAGAAAATACGTGCAAATAGATAACACCACTGAACCTCCCAGCTCTTCAAAGGGGTAAGGTAGGGTATCTTTTCATATCTCTTCATTTGAGTCCCATTTGATCTTTATCATTTTGTTTAATCTATTTTGATTTTTTGCTGTCAGTTGTTTCCATTTACATTGTTATAGTCACTGCATATATTGTTTTCTTGGTTCTGCTTACCTTACTCTACAACAGTTCATATAAGTCTTTCCATCCTTCTCTGTATTAATCAAATGCATCATTTTTTAGAGCACAGTAACATTCTACTACATTCATGTACTGCAATGAGTTTAGCCATTCCTCAACTGACGGGAGTCCATTTTGTTTACAATTCTAAACTATCACAAAAAGTGCTGCTATAAATATTTTAGACTATATGAAGACATTTTTTTCTAATCGCTGTCTTCTTTGGGTTGTTGTTCAGTCATGTATGATTCTTATGACTCTAGGGTTTTCTTGGTAAAGATATTGCAGTGGTTTGTCATTTCCTTCTCTAGGTCATTTTATAGATGAGGAAACTGAGGCAAACAAGGTTAAGCAACTTGCCTAGGATCACACAGCTAGTAAGTGTCTGAGACCAGATTCCCCCCCACATTTCACACTGTTTTCTTTAAAAAACAAACTACGCAATAAATACTACTCATCATTTTCAAAGCTACCCCACTTTTCTGTGCTTCCTTCTAAGTTTTCTTTTGTTCTCAGCTGTGCACTTTTAATTTTTTTCCCTCCCTCCCCAACCTACCCCAGAGAAAGCTACAATTAGACACAAATATGTATGTGTGTATATATATGTATATATACATACATACATACATACATACATATATATATATGTAAAACCATACTATACATACTTCCATGCATCAATTCTTTCTCTGGAAATGAATAGCATTTTCCTTCATAGGTCCTTTGTAGTTGATTTGAGTATTTATGATATTCGAAATGAATTAGTCATTCAAAGTTGTTCTTATGACAATATTTCTGTTACTGTGTACAACGCTCTCTTAGTTCATTTCACTTTTCATTATTTTGTGTTGTCTTTCTATTATTATTTAAACCAACCAGCTCATCATTTCTTATAGCACAGTAGTATTCCATCACAGTCATAAACCATCTGAGGTCACATTTGAACTCAGTTCTTCCTGACTCTAAGCCCCAAACTCTATCCACCGCACCACCTGGTTGCCTGTTGCGGTTCAAGCCCAGTTATGGAGTCTCAGGGTCAAAACGTATGGAAATTGCAGTCACTTTATTTGCCTAATTCCAAATTGCTTTCCAAAACACCCAAGTCTACATTTCTATCCCTTTGTTCCTCTCTTCCTCCAGCACAAACCCTTTGCTCCAACAAGACCAGGCTATTCACTGTTCCTCAAATATGCCATGAGTAGAGTAGAATCCTAGGATCCTATATCTAGATCAGGAGGGGAACTTATTCCTTCATTTGACAGATGAAGGAAAGAAGATTCAGGGTCATTAAATGATTTGCCCAAGATTACAGAAGCAGAAAGTGCCAGAGTGGGGCTGGAACCCAGGTCCTCTGACTCATGAGCCTCTTTCCACCGTACTTTACTGCCTCTACTATCTTTCCCTCCTTGTCTTTGTTCATTTCCTAGCCTGACAAACCTCTCTCCCCACCTCCTTCCCATCCTTCATGCAGCCTTCTCTGATCAGGTCAACTCATGGAAACCTTTTATGAATTTTAACTTGTAGTACTCTCATCTCTCTCACTATAATATCTTCTCTCTTAAAATCATGCTTCATATTTTGTTGTGGTTCTCAGCTAATATTTGTAGGATTTAGAGTTGAAATGAACCTTATAGATCATCAAGTCCAACTCTTTAATTTTTTAAACATGAGAAGCTTTTTAAAAATTGTTTTCTTCAATTAACAAGCATTTAAAAATTAATCTTTTCTTCCCCCTATTGAGTAACTTTAAAAAAATCTTGAAAAGTCTAAAGATGAGAAACTAAGACCCATGGAAGTCAATTGATCAATCAACAAGTCTTTATCATATGCCTACTATGCATCAGGCACTGTCATAGGTGCTGAGGATACAAAGACAAAAGTGAAGAGTTCCTGCCCTCAAGGACCTTATAGTCTAACAGAGGGAGACAAACATATGCACATATAAATACACTTAACATAATGCTAAGGACACACAGAAAGTACTTAATAAGTGTTTTATCTACTTGTCTTTCTGTCCATTTGTGTCTATCTATCTATCATGGAATATCTCCTATCTATAAAATTTGCATAATTGGGTTTAATCTGTTTTGAGGATCATACCAGATTCTACATATATACACACATATGTATAAATATATATGCATATATGTGTACATACATACACATATATACATACATAACACATACACATATAGCACTTTGCAAACCTTAAGTCTCTGTATATGACAATTATTAGCTATGATTATGGCAATAGGGATGACGAGAAAGAACAAGAAGACTGTTTTGGCTGGACTGCTGCACACTTAGAAGAAAGTAATGTGTAATAAGGCTGGAAAGAGAGGTTGAAGTCAGGTTATGAAGGACCTTATGTGACAAAGAGAGGAATATCTATTTGATCATGCAGGTAGCCAATGGCTTATGGAGTAGAGGAATATTCAGTACAGTTGTGTGGTACAGTTGAATACCGGCTGAGGTTCAGCCCTGACTGTTTCTCTGCCACATATTCCCTACGTGACCTTGAGCAATTCACTTAATCTCTTTGGTTCTCAATTTTCTCAGCTATAAATGGAAAGGGTTGGACATTATCTGTAAGATCCCTTCCAGTCCCAAATCTATGATCACATATTTTGTGCTCCAGGTAAATCAATGTGGCTGCTGTGTGGAGGATGAGCCTTGAGGCTATGGTTTTGATTAATTGGCCATTTTACTAGTTCAGCCAAGAGGTGATGAGGCCCTGAATGAAGGTGGTGGTTATGTGTCAAGAGAAGAGGATGGATATGAGAAATGTGGATATAGAAATGACAAGTTTTAGCAACTAATTGGATGGGTGGGGTCAGAGAGTGTGAGGAATGAAGGAGAGTAGTGTACTGTGAACCCCGGAGCCCAGAAGAGTAGGGTGGTGCCCTCCACGAAAACAGGGGAATTTGGAAGAGGAGTAGGTCTGAGAAGGAAAGATAGTAAGACCCATCTGATACATGGTTGTCACATCTCTGGGAAATTCAGAATTGAAATGTCACAGAGGTGACAAAATCTGGGATCTGAACTTGGATCTTCTAGGTCCCAATCCAAAGTTCTTTCTATTAGTACATGACACGATTTTGTTTTAAGTGATGAAAAAGACCCTCAGCAAATATAGCAAAGGATGTTTCTCTGCATGTTTTCTTGATGTGCAGCCGGCTTATGTTCCTGAAAAAATAAGGGCTCTGACTTGGTAACAGACAGGCTAGCATTAAAAATACATGCACTGTAGGAGACTGCCTGAGAAACCATGAAAAAAACAATTCAGGAATTAGTTTCTGTCGACAGGCTGGTGGGAGGTAGCCGTTTAAAACCTGAACAAACCACCTATGACCTCTAAGGCCTCTGTTTATATAAGATTGGTCCTGGCAAAGGAATACATAACAGAGAGCTTCCATGTGCTTCTGCGTTCCTTCAGAAACCTATGGGATGAAAGGCATGGTATGGACAAGCTGAATTTTAGACATAAAATACTATTTTATTAGGAAAACACCAAAGGATTATTGAACAAGATTAATATTTAGATAACCTTTGATGCAAATACAGACAATCTAGAAAAGGAGATGAAAGAACATTCCCAGAGTATGTTGGATACACAACCACAGAAATCTTTATGGGTGAGCATAAATTATGGCCCTATTTTTTACTTGTAGTTGACTCTTGGTCAGTGGGCCCCATTTACCTTCTTCCTCAGCACCCAAGCATTGTGACTACTGCTTTTATCAGCATCTCCCACAATGTCTTGGTATTTGGAGGGGGCACTCACATTCTCTCTTTTTTTTTTTTTGGTGCCTTGG
Source organism: Vombatus ursinus (assembly GCF_900497805.2). Classification (NCBI taxonomy): domain Eukaryota; kingdom Metazoa; phylum Chordata; class Mammalia; order Diprotodontia; family Vombatidae; genus Vombatus; species Vombatus ursinus. Next base: position 5,151,954 of record NW_020950417.1, on the reverse strand, counting down.
TTTTTTTTTAAAGTTAAATAGTATTATATTTTTTTCCCAGTTACAGTGAAGAAAATTTTTAGCATTCATTTTTACACGATTTTGAGTTCCAAAATTTTCTGCCTCCCTCTATTCTCTCCTTTCTTCTGAAAATAGAGGCAATTTTTTATAGTTTACATGGGCTATCACATAAAAAAATATTTCCATATTAATCACAGTTGTGAAAGAAGAAACAGATCAAAAGGGAAAAAAACACAAGAAAGAATAAAACAAGTGAAAAAATATGCTTCTATTTGCATTCAGAGTCCATCATTTCTTTATCTGGATATAGATGGCATTTTTCTTTGTGAGTCCTTTATACTTGTCTTGGATCATTATATTTCTGAGAAGAATTGTCATTCATAGTTGATCACACAATGTTGCTGCTACTGTGTATAACATGTTTCTGGTTCTGATCATTTCACTTTGCATCAGTTCATACAAGTCTTTCCAGGTTTATATGAAGTCTGCCTGTTCGTCATTTTTTATTGCACAGTAGTATTCCATTACATTTATGTAACACAGCTTGTTTAGCCATTCTCCAACTGATGGGCATCCCTTAATTTCTAATATTTTGTCACTACCTAAAGTGCTGCTATAAATATTTTTGCATATGTATGTCCTTTTCTTTTTTTTAATGATCTCTTTGGGATACAGACTAAATAGTCGTATTGCCAGATCAAGGGGTTTGGCATGGTTTGGTTGCTCTTTGGACATAGTTCCAAATTACTCTCCAGAATGGCTAGATCAGTTCGTGACTCCACCAACAGTGCATCAGTGTCTCAATTTTCCCATATCCTCTCCAACATTTATCATTTTTCTTTTTTGTCATATCAGCCAATCTGATAGGTGTGAGGTGGTATCTCAGAGGTGTTTTAATTTGCAATTCTCTAATCAAAAGTGATTTAGAGCATTTCTTTATATGCCTATAGATATCATTGATTTCTTCATCTAAAAACTGCCTGTTCATATCCTTTGACCATTTATCAATTGGGGAATGGCTTATATTCTTATACATCTGACTCAGTTCTCTATTTATTTGAGAAATGAGGCTTTTTTCAGAGATAACTTTCTGCAAAAATTACTTCCCAGCTTTCTGCTTTCCTTCTAATCTTGGTTTGCATTGGTTTCATTTGTACAAAAGCTTTTTAATTTAACATAATCAAAATGATCTATTTTACATTTTTGTTATGCTCTCTATCTCTTGTTTAGTCATAAGTTCTTCCATTCCCCATAGATCTGACAGGTAGACTATTCCTTATTCTTCTAATTTCATCACGGTGTTACCCTTTATGCCTAAATCATGCACCCATTTTGACTTTATCTTGGTATACATTGTGAAATGTTGGTTCATTCTTTTTCTCTTTATCTTTCCATACCCCATCTTCCTCAGGGGCAGCTGGACTAGGTTATACTAATTTCACCCTCCCCCCAAAAATCTCCAAAAGGGAGAGGTGGGGGTGAAAAGAAGGGTGAAAGTAGTTGCTTTAATTGTCTGGTTATAACACATCTTCTATCACTTGAACAATGAAAGGGTCAACCCTGCCCTGCAAATCAGTATCTTCCTGCAAAAAGATAGAAGTAGGGGCAGGTGTCTGAGGAAAGGCATGGTCCTATAACAATAAGTACAGTCATGCCAAAGCCCAGAAGAAGCTATAAGAATTAAGATTGGCAAAGAGAGCTAAGGAAAACAAAAAGACTTTTTGTATTTTTTATTATGTAACTCTACTGGAGGAAAGGGGAGGATCAAAAAACTATAGGACCAGTGCTTGGGGTAGGTGGTTCAATGATAATGAGTAACTAAGAGGGAGCCGAGTTTCTCGAATCTTATTTTGCTTCTCTTTCCTTTGCTAAAGAATGTTTTCTTTTGGAGGTGAGTGGACAAAACAAAACAGAGGAAAAAGGCCAAAGGAGAGTTGATATTTAAGATATATGGAGAGATAATGGAGAGTACCTAGCTACTCTTAATGATTTCCAGTCACCTGGCCAGACTTAGTGTGGATAATCAATCAACTTTAGCCCTGCTGCAGCTCAGAACATCCAAACTCAAATAATCCACCAGTCTCTGAGGTCTCCTAGGTAGCAAATACTATAGGCATATGCCACCAAACTCTCCTTTCCATTTGTAACTTTCATGGAAATTTTTCATTGCCAACAGCAAACTGGACATACCTGAGGACTGTATGTAGCAAAGAATTACTTAGTCAAGCAAAATCTATTATGAAATTGTTACAAATTCAATTTCTAAAACATGGATGTTTCCCCAATAGAAACAATGTTATACTGGTAGGAATTGTTTACTGGCTCATTAGAGGAGAGGTTTCTGGGAAATAGAACAAAATGCTCATTCATTCATCATTGTTTCTTTTTCCCTCTCATTTCAGATGAATGGCTATGATCTCCATTCATGGGAATATCTAGGTTGTTACAAAAGCAACCTTTATTGCTAACTCACTTCAGCACTCAAATGTTAACAACTCTGCACAAAACAAAAGGAACGGTTATCATAAAAGTGATTAAATCAGGGGTGGGCAGGTACCAAGTTGCTATAAAGCCAGCATCAAAAAACCTCTTTTTGGCATGAAATGCAAACTTGTTTGTGATAAATAAGGATCCTATGGCCTTTCATTGTAAAAGGAAGCATGGTAGTAATCCCAGTGTCCTGGACAATTGCCTACGTGGACACCTCAATTACAGTTTGTTTACCTACGTTTCCCTTCACTTTCAATGGCAGATGATATTCTTCCATTGTTGTGTAGACTATTAGCAGTACTTCATATTGACTGAGTCTCTCTCTCCAGAGGCTCAAAATACTGACCATGTAGCATATTCTCATTAAAATTCTCATGAGACAAGTGGAAAAATGGAAGTGCGAAGTGACAGGAAAGAAAGCTAATCACAAAATATTGTTCAACAGGTCAGCCATGAATGGAATCCAGGCCTCTTGGTTCAATGCCCTACAGACTTAAATGGCCATGCTCCCCCATCCCCTTTCACAAGCCCCCAGTTCCTGGTTCCTCTTCCCAGTCTCTTCCTCTTTAGGGTTTGTCATAACCAACTTGTTTCATTTCTAAGTCTGCTTAAACAGAGTTTAAGTATTACTCAGGAGAAAAATGCTACATAAAAGTTTCCAGCATTAGTTGTTTATGACATAATATGTCACTTTGGGGGATCTTGGTTTTCTGCAACGTGTATCTTGTCATGTGTGTTTGAATGTGTCTTCAGCTCCCAGTCATCCATCTCCTATAATGGCCTAGTCAAGGCTTTTAACAGTAAATCACTAGAGAGGTGATTTATTGAATCCCAGAGTGAAAAGCAAAGAATGTAATGCAACCAACTCAGAAAAAAAGCTATAGATAAAGAACTTGTCAGGGGGAAAAATGAGATAGAAAGCAAACAGTCAGGCGTAAATATATATTTTATTTTCTCATGCTCCATTTAGCACACGACCAGCTGACCAGGTGAAACACCTGAGTCTCCCAGCATACTTTGCCTATGGTCACAGTTCCTCTCTTTGTCAACGCTGCTTCCTATGCCAAATAAAAGCTCTCTTGTCTTCAGCCTCAGAAAAGAAAGTAAGTTATCTCTATACTCAACCTGTTGTGAACAGGAAGGGTCCAGTAGAAAGAGCTCTGGATTTGTAATCAAAAGACTCAAAAGATCCTGGTTTTGAGCCCGATGGTGCCACTTGTCAGCTTTGAGAACTTAAGCAAATCACTTCACCCCTTAGGCCTCAGTTTCTTTCATCTACAGAATGAGATGGTAAGGCTGAGTGATCTTTAAGGTATCTTCTCTCTATAATATTTTTTTGTGATCATGGTCTAATTTAAGGCTCTTGGATACGATGTGAATCCTTTCATTAATGGTTAATTCCATTTTGTCTTTTGCTATTCTGGTACCTTTAAGGTGACATCCTCCAGAGGCCAGTGAAGGAGAAGAAGAAGAGGATTTTATAGGTGGGGTTATAAATTCACAACCAACAGAAACCTCTTAGCCTTTCATGCAGAAGGATCACGCCAGCTCTGAATGGGATGACTTCTAACAGAAATAATATTCAACCCACAGAGGAGAGCTTTGTTTGGGGAATATGTCATTTACCTTGAAGGGTTGTAATTTCACGGATGGCTTCTTTCTGACCTGGTAACCCCAGAGATTAAAGTGTCAGGGATTTGACTGAGGTAGAATTACAGCCCCTCCTCTTTTTTTTCCTTATTACAGTCAATATGGTTACTAAGATGCAACAAATGTGGTAGTTCTATTTTGGTGTGATTTCCTGATGGTGTTAAGGTTTATAACAGTGCAGTTTCCATACAGTCTTCTCAGAATTGAGGAGACTGTACATCACTACCAGTGAAGTATAGGAAGGAAGAACTTGGGGAAAGTTGGAATTCAACATGACCAATAACATACTTTTTACACATACTGTATATGAATCAAAAAACCTCAATCACTTAACAATGTAACCTTTGAGGGTTGTTTTATAACAAAAAGCAGTATTTTTTGTTTATAGCAATAACACATAGATGCATGTGTATAGCATATGTTTTTGCCAATCAAAAAAGTATTGTCAACATTTAGCTATAACATTTGTCCACATTTATGTATATATAAAAGAAACAACCTGGCCTTGTTGACAGAGTTCTGGGCTTAAAGTCAGGAAGACCTAAGTTCAAATGCTGCTTTTCTCATTTACTAGCTGTATAATCCTAGACAAATCACATCAACTCCGTGTGTTTCAGGAAATTTGCTAGGATTCTATACTAAGTTGTAGATAGGGAATCTGCATCAGGGAAGGGAATTCCCACAACCAGAGTTTCCCATCCAAAGAAAATCAGATCCAGTAGTAATGCTTTATGTAAAAATGTGTATATTTACATTTTTAATGTCGGTATTCACAATGTTAATTAGGAGTAGGGTTTAACCATTGTCACCAGATGGCAGAACAAAAGTGAAGACACAGGTTTTATGCAAGGGTGACTTGTACCAATAAGAATTTTTGAGCTTGAAGGAATCATGTGGTCTCAGAGTTGCAAGGGACCTCAGAGAGGTTCTAGTACAAGCCCTATACAAAGCATAAATTCCCTGTACAAGATACTCCATAATGGACTTTAAACCCCTGCCTAAAGACTTTATTGTCAGAGAACTCACTATCATCCAATATGACCCATTTCATTTTTGGAAAATCCTAATTATTAGAAAGTTCTCTGTATAGTGAGTCAAAATTTTCTTCTTCTTCTTCTTCTTCTTCTTCTTCTTCTTCTTCTTCTTCTTCTTCTTCTTCTTCTTCTTCTTCTTCTTCTTCTTCCACCCATTGATCCTTTCTTATTTTAGGGAACAACTAGAACATATCCATATCCTCCTTTCACACATCAAACCTTCCACTATTCTGAAAAATGGTTATAGCCCACCCTAAAATCTCTTCCTCTTCAGGATAAATGTCCTTAGATTAAAAAAAAACACCTGATTTTCATTTGGCATGGTTTCATGTCTGCTCATCATCTTACTTTGTTCTTTGGACATATTTAAACTTGTCAGTGTCACTACTAAATTTACAGAATTTGGATATAATACTTGAGACATGCTCTGATGAGGGCAACACATGGTGGAACCAACGGTATACTGGTGAATACTCAACAACTGACTCTCTGGGAATTGGGGGTGGAAGGAAGAATACATTCACAATACACTTTTTTTTGTGAGGCAATTGAGGTTAAGGGTCTTGCCCAGGGTCACACAGGTAGTGAGTATCATGTGTCTGAAGCCAGATTTGAACTCAGGTCCTCCTGACTCCAGAGCCAGTGCTCTCTTCACTGAGCCATCAAGTTGCCCCCCACAATACACTTTTAAATTTAATCTGTGCCATTACCAATTTCTTCATCACTTTCCTAAGTCTGTAACAATCAACAAAACAAAAAAAATTACCCTTTATTTGTAGCATTTGCTGATTTCCAAGATGTAAATGCTCACACTAAAAATTTAAAAACTTTTCTCCTGAGCTGGTCTGAGCTGGCTCCAGCACATGCCTGAGTATAATTATCACCTCCTTCACTTTGGATGCTACCCTCAGGTGAGTTAGACAGACTGCTTTAGCTTTTTTTTTTTTTTTTGAAGGGTTTGCCACAACAGTATGAGTCCTGACTCATACTGAGCCCAATAAAAATCCAAGGTGTTTTCACATGATTTGTATTCATGCCACCTTCTCCCATCGCCATACAAAGCTTGTGCTGTTGAATTTTAAAAAGAGATATATTGTATTGATATCTTTCTTTTTATAACACCTTCATTTCTGAATATATCCCACTTCCTCCCTCTACTTAGCAAGTCCCTTCTTTTCAATTTTAAAATGAATTTACTTATTTTTTATAGAAATGTTTAATCTGTCCCTCTAACTGCCCCTGTCCTAATTGAGCAAAAAAATTAGTAAAAATTCAAAGTGCAGCAAAATAGATTCCTTCACTGACTGTGTCCCCAAATCTCCCTTGTTCTCAATTTTAAAATGAATTTACTTGTTTTTATAGAAATGTTTTATCTGTCCCTCCAACTGCCCCTCTCCCAATTGAGCAAAAAAATTAGTGAAAATTCATAGTACAGCAAAATAGATTCCTTCACTGACTGTGTCCCCAAATCTTTATCTCTCTCTCTATTCTAAATTCATTGCATCTCTGGCCAGAAGTGAATTGTGTGCTTCATTGTCAATCTTTTGGACTCATAGTTTGTCATTTCATTGACCAGAATTCTAACGTCTTTTAAAGTTGTACTTCTCTATGTTGTCACTGCATAGATTCTTCTAGTTCTGCTCTCTTTGCTCTGGTTCATAGATGTCTTCCCATTTTCCTCTGAAACTGTCCATTGTCTAATAGTACAATAATACCCTGTTACATTCTTGTACTGTCATTTGTTTAGCCATGTTGCAAGAGGAGGACAATCCTTTGGTTTCCAATTTTTGGCTACTATGAAAAGAGCTATTATAAATTTTTTTTGACAAATAGGCTATTTTCCTCTTTCTTCAATCAGTTTGGGCCATAGGCCTAATAGTGTTATAGATGTGTCAAAGGCTAGGTTATAGTTCAATAATGTTGGAAGTAGAGTTCTAAATTCAAGCCATTCCTTGTAACAAATAATAAAAAGAGGAAAAAAAACAGCTCAGCAACACCAATGCATCAATTATGTTTGACGCTAGTATATATTGTATTCTATACCTAGAGTTGCTTACTTCTGCAAATAAGGGAAAAAGGTACATTTTTTTCTCAGATTATCTCCAGGGCTAAGCTTCATCATTATAATTAAGAGCATTCAATTTGCTTTTATGCTGTTGCTATTTTCTGTTGTTGTAATTAGTCAACAACAAGCATTTATTAAGCCTGCTATATGCCAGGCCTGTACTGAGAAATCAATGTGTAGATTGTTTTCTTGATTCTGCTTACTACCATCTGCATCAGTTCTTTTAAGTCTTCCCATGTTTGTCCAAATACTTCATATTGACTTTTTCTTACAGTACAGCAATATTCCATTACTTTTATGTAAGGCAGATTATTTCCTTGGTCAATGGATATCTACTTTGTTCCTATCTTTTTGCTTCCACAAAAAAATCCTACTAAAATATTTTGGTAAATATGGGACCTTTCTGTCTTTGGCTTCCTTAGAGTATACATCTATCAGTGGAATCTCTGCATCAAAGTATATGGATATTTTTAATAGTATTTTATTTTTTCCAATTCCATGGAAAGACAATTTTTAACATTCATTTAAAAAATTGAGTTCCAAATATAAAAAATGCTCTAAGTATATGATATTTAGGTCACTTTTAAAAAAAGAATAATCACAAATTGTTTTCTAGAACATTGGAACAATTCACAGATTGATCAATAATATATTAGTGTGTCTTTCTTTCTACCACCTCCATCACCACTGACTATCCCCATCTTTTATCATTTTTTCCAGTGTGCTGGTTATTAACTCATGGTAAACAATGGAGTAGTTTGACTTGTAATTTTCTTAATATTAGTGATTTGGAACAATCTTTCATATGATTGCTAATAACAGCTAGGCAATTGAATTTTTGAACCCAAGGATAAGACTTTATATTTATCACTATTAAATGCCATCTCATTAAATGTAGTCGATTGTTTTGGCCTATTGAGATCTTAGATCCCAGTCATTCAACATATTAGTTATCCTAGCTTTATGTCATCTGCAAAACTGACAGGCATACCATATCCTCATTGAAGCCACTGATTTTTTTTAAATGCTGAATAGAAGAGGGAAAAGGACAGAGGCCTGAAGAAGTCCCTCTAGATTTACAGTGATCCAATAATCATTATTTTGGGGCAGTTACAAAGCATTGCTAAATCCTAGACATTTGATATTGCTCATTACAATAGTCTTAAGACTTAAAAAAAAAGGAAATTAAATTTCCCTGACATGATTTCTTCCTAATGAAACTACAGAAAGAGTCAGGAAGACCTGAGTTCAAATGTGGCCTCAGACATTTATTGGCTTTGTGACCCTGGACATGTCACTTCTGTCTGTCTCACCTTCTTCACCTGTAAAAGGAGATTAATATTAGTGCCTACTTCCCAGGGTTCTTGTGAGGACCAAATGAAATATTTGTAAAATGCTTTGCAAATCTCAAAGCACTATATAAATACTAAATGTTATTTCTAAATCCTCAAAAACCACTTTTGAAGTAAATGTGGATATTTAACATAAGGAAGGAAAAGATTCAGGGAGAAGATACAGTTGTTATCTTTAGCTATTTAAAGGGCAGTCTAAATGGAAAAGGAATTAAAATTTGTTCTACTTGGTGTTGAGAGCTGGGTTCAAATTCTGCTTCTGATTTACTCTGGCTATCTTGTAGTTGTGTGTGTGGTTTGTCCTTCATTCTCCAAGAGGGCCATGACATTAGGAAGCCATGACTTGCAAGTGAATTGGATGACAGTGAGGGAGGGCTGTGCAAACTTACCAGCCTCACTTTTTCCTCTGGAGCCATCTGGGTCCAGTGACAAGGTATAGATCAGGACAACTGAAAATGGCACCAGATGCAGTGAGAGACCTTGGGCTTTTTAAGCTGAGGTCTTTCCGAGTAACTCTGGGCAAGGCTGTAAGTGTTTGAGACAGAATTTGATCTTAAGTCTTTCTGACTTTGAGCTGAACACCCTATCTATTATAGATGATTAGCCATTGCTCATGCCTCTGGTTTGGATTCCTTTTTTCCTTAGAGTCTTTTTCTTCTTTGTTTTCCTCTCAAGTATCCCCCTTTCCATCCCTTCACTCCCTACACATACCAAACATCCGCTTTGATATTCTAAAAAAGCAAAGAGCTGATCCTTCAACTTTTTGATGTTTTTTTAAAAGGAGATAAATTTTCATCTGGTGGAAACATACTTTTTATTTGCTTGAGGAAGAAACACAACTATTTGGGAGTTGTTAGCCTAGAGGGATATAAGAACTGAAGCCATGAAATTCTTTGAATGGTTCTGCCAATTTCCAAGTTGCTGGGGCTTGCAGTCTACTCTTTCATCTGTGATCTTTTGGATATTTTACTTATTCTCTCTGGGCCTCAGTTTATTCAACTGTAAATTGAGATTACACAAGATTTCTAAAGTGACTTCCAGCTTTAGACCTATCATTCTATAAGTTATTACTGACTTTTTTCTTTCAAATTCATTATTTGAGTCATTATTTTCTCCAAGTTCTGTTAATTTTCCACTTTGCATTCACCCCATCCTTTCTGTTCATATCACCAACAAATTAATTAAGGCTCTAATTGTCTCTCATCAAGATTATTACTGTAGTCTCCTAACTGTACTAACTTCTGGAAATCAGTCTCTACCTTTTCTAATCCATCATTTGCAGAGATGCGGAATATAATGTGTTGCTGTACTAGCCATAGCAAATTTATTCCTTTTGGTTTTCCCTGGCACAAGGAGAAAGGGTAGGAAAAGAGTTAAATTCTATTGCAAGTCCATGGGTCTACTTAGTGCAGCCCTGCCCACATGGTGGGCAGTTGGGAAGGGGGCATTGAAATAGCAAATTAGTGATCAGGAATTATCCTTCTCTGCTGTCAGTTTATTAGGTTTTTTTTTTTACTTTGTTAGAGCTCTTGGTGTCTTAGACCAGCTGAAGCTGCTTTCCCTCTTGTACAGAATTCCTCTTTTGGAGAAGTTTAAGACATTTTGAGAATCAGAGAAAATGTCTAGTCCACCAACTTGGTGGTCACATGACTTGGTGACCTAGAGATTATGATGCCAAATAAAGGATTTTATATTTGATCCTGAAGATAATAGTATGCCACTGGTGTTTATTGAATGGGAATGGGTGGGTGACATGGCCAGAATTGAGCTCCAAGAAGATCACTTTAATAGCTGAGGGGAGGATGGTTTTTGCATCATCAATATGGCTATTCTCCTCAATGGTACTGATCACAAGTCATCCATACCTTGTAGCTCATGACTCTTCTCCATGAACTTTTATTAATTCTTTATGGGGGTTTATATAATATACTGGAGTTTTTCCTCTCATTCTCATGATATGGAATTGATATCATTCGGGCATGCTATGTATTCAGTGGTTTGTCCTTGCTCTGGTTGTATGGTCAGAGTTGATAGAATAGATTAAAAGACTGTAAAGGCAGATATCAAGGGGCAAAACCTTGAGATGCCATCAGTCAAACAAATGATCAGATGTAGGATCATGGTATTTTAGAGATCTTAAAAATCATCAGTTTCCTCAAATATAAAATGGGGAGTTTAGTACATATAGTACTTACCTTATAGGGTTTGGTGAGAGGAAAAATTATAAAGCAATATTTAAATGTGACCTAAGATGCCTCTTTCTTCTTTGTAAGCCTATCCTATACAATAGTTCAACTCTTTTATTTTATGGATGAGAAAAATGTGACTTAGGGAAACTTGCTTAAGAAAACACAGCATGTACTGGCACTATAAGCCAGGTCCCTTCATTCCGAAGTGGGTATTCTTTTCATTGTACTGTGTTCTCTTCTTCACACACAGAATGGGGAGTGTCTATGTTCTGCTTTGCTTTTCAAAGGCAAGGATATTTCTGCAAATTATGTTTGCTCATATAGTCTATCTTGTGTCTATTGTAAGGAAAAAAAAGTCTTCCCCACCCAAAGACAGCATACTGAGAAGGGAATACTTCTATTGCGTGGACATATCATAAGTAAGCAGTTTCATACTGAAGCACAATAGTGGTTCCAATGGACCAGGATCCCATGTACTTTCCATTGATACAGGCAGAAGGGACCTTGGAAGCCATCTTTTTCTGGGCCTCAGTTTCCTTATCTGTGAAATGAGAGAACACAGAATTACAGCATTTCAGATGAAAGGGACTTCAGTTACCATCTAGTCCAATCCCATAAGATATATGACAAGCAGTAGAGTGGAAAGAGGACTGGATTTGGAATTAGGATACTTGGGTCCAAATCATTTAACTGCTCTGAAGGTCAGTTTCCTCATTTGTAAAATGAGAAAGCTGTTCCAGGTGACTTCTTAGATATTTTCCAGCTCCAAACACTATGACTCCATCTTGAGCTCCTTTAATAATTCACCATCCTTTAATAATTCACCAAGTTTCATAGCTCTTCATTAGACTAATTATTATTGAATGGGAATGGGTGGGTGACATGGTCAGAATTGACTGAACTAAACTAATCTTGAATTCTAATAAAGAGCTATGAAACTTTCTCCAAATACATTCTGAAAATATTACTTAAATACTTGAATGAATCAGTAAACTCATCCCTGTAGGTATTTCTTCCAATGATACACATCAAATCTCATCTCTGCCTTCTCATCTCATATGCCTCATGTCCACTTTCTCCCATGGGGGATCCATTCGCTATCTCTCTCTCTCTCTCTCTCTCTCTCTCTCTCTCTCTCTCTCTCTCTCCGTGTGTTCCTCTCTCTCTCTCTCTCTTTCTGTCCCCAGCTGGGAAGCTAAGTAGTACAATGCATAATGGGTTGATTCTGGAATCAGGAGAGCCTGAGTTTTCTAATCTAGTCTCATACACTGATTGTGTGACCCTGGGTAAGTCACAATCTCTGTCTGAGGACAGAGGTTATGGGAATAACAGGAGTACTGGGGACAATAATAGCGCCTACCTCCCAGGGTTGTTGTCATCAAAGAGATGATATTTGTAAAGTGCTTAGTACAGTGCCTGGCACAGAATAGACACAATAAATGTTTCTTCCCTTCCCTTCCTTGAGTTCTTTTGATATAAAGGATCAAGTAAGGTTTTTATTGATTATCACTTAAATCAATTATCCATAACTCTTGCCACTCTTTTGATCATCCTTTTATTGGATGATATCCTTGGAAAATATCATATTTTAAGTCAACATTTTCATGGAATGCTTACTACTTATAGTAGACACTTGTAGATATTAACTGCATTGGGGATCTGATTCCAGATGGTACAGTGACACTTGTAAATCTATCAGTAGTGAAACTTCAAACCTTTGGAAACCATGCTTCATGGGTCATTGACTTCTTATAAGGTCTGCTATGTTCCACTGTATTAGTATAGCAGCCAAGGCTTACCGGCCAGTTAGCTTTATCTACTGGCCATGTTGTCATGCTTTGTATTTGCTAATCACAAGCATCTGGTTTTAGGACAAGAATAAGCCACTATAATCCTCCTACTCACAACATGAACAATCCCCTTCCTCCCCAATTAATTAAGATGCTGAACAGTTCTGTAAGAAGTTAATTAAGGCCTTTCTCCTTCCTCTCCAATTCACCTCTTCCAGGCAAAACTCACATTTCAGGTCTACCTCACTTTATGTAATAGATTTGTTTCTGGGGAAAAAAAGGTTTGTCAGTTGAACTTTTGAAACTTAAACATTATTTAAAATGTTGTAGGGGAACTCTATTAAAAGGGACACCTTTTAATAAAGGAAATAATTTTTGATAATATAAATGGTAACCTAGAATTCATTGAGGTAGGTTGTGTTACATTATCTTAAAATGGGGCCCACCTGCAACCAATAAAATGAAGGAGTATACAAGTCCCATTCTGAACTGATAAAGCCAAGAGTTTTCTGAATATCAGCTAGTTATTTTATTTTTTTCTTTTTTAATTAATTAATTTGTTTTTAGTTTTTAACATTCACTTCCATAAGATTTTGAGTTCCAAATTTTCTCCCCATCTTGTCCCTCCCCCCATCCCAAGCCGGCATGCATTCTGAATACCCCTTCCCCTAATCTGCCCTCCCTTCTATCTCCCCCTACCTTCTCTTATCCCCTTACCCTTCTATTTTCCTGTAGGGCAGGATAGATTTATACCCCATTGCCTGTATATCTTATTCCCCAGTTTCAGCTAGTTATTTTCAAAAATACACAAGAATCCCTTTGGGATTGAGGTGACTACTGGTTTTTATAAGTACATGTCTCTCCTCACCCTCACTCCCACCAGACTGACAGGTCAGATCAACCGTAGGGGACAGTACAGAACCCTGGAAAGACAGTTTGCACTAGAGTCAGAGGAACTGGGTTCTAGTCCCTTTTATGACACTTATTATCCATGTGACCCTGGGCATGTCACCTAACATACCCGGGCTTCAGTTTCTCATTTGTAAAATGGGGGATTTAGGCTAGCTAGCTTCCAAGGTCCCTTCTGCCTGTAGATCTCTGATCCCATGGACATCACATCAAATCAGTCTATTCAACAGCTATGTCTGATGGTCTCTGTGAATAGCTAAAGCCAAGGAGAATATTATTCCAAGTTTATTTCTAGGAACTCCTGGAGTTTTTTTTTTTTAACGTGGGAATCTATTGCTCCTTTGTAGAATGGGATGAGATAAGTACCACATCTTTCCTTGTTCTAAACACCCTACAGTCAATCAGTCAGTTAACAAATATTTATTAAGGGCCTTCCATGTGTCATGGACTATACTAAGCAATGGGATAAAAAAAGGCAAAAAAAGTTTCTGATCTCAAGCAACTCCCAGTCTAACGGGAATGACAACATGCAAACATCTATATATGAATTAGTTATGAACGTATGAACAGGATAAACTGGAGATAATCAACAAAAGGTGAATAATGGGAACTCAGTGCATAGCAGTATAAATCCAGAGCTGAAAGAGACCTCAGAGGTCATTGAGTTCAACCCTTTTATTGTACAGATGGGGAAACAGAGGTCCAGACAGGTGAAGGGACTTGTCATGTAGGTAGTAAGTTTTGTTCAGTTGTTTCAGTCATTTCTGACTCTTCAAGACCCCATTTGGGGTTTTCTTGACAAAGATAATGGAAAAGTTTATCATTTCTTTCTCCAGCTCATTTTAACAGATGAGGAAACTGAGGAAAATAGAGGCAAATGACTTGCCCAGGGTCACACAGCTTGTAAGTGTCTGAGGCCAGAACTAAGGTCTTCCTGGCTTCAGCCCTGGAGCTCTAACCATTGAGACATCCAACTGCCTCAGGCAATAAAAGTAGCAGAGCTTAGATTTGAACCCAAGTCTTCTGATTCCAAATCCATCACTCTTTCCACTGCACCATATTATACATGGAGTGAATAAATTTGTCCAAATTCATTTGCTATTATCAAAAACAACAGATGTAGTTACCACTGATCTATTTGGGTCTTGCCTTGTCTTTCCAGTTAACATCCAGGCAATAATGTAAATTTATGAGGGATAATAGTTATAGTTAATATTTATATAGTATTTTAAGGACTAATTGTAAAACTAGAGATTATTATTATTATTCCTCATAAATACACACATATGTGTATATATGTATATATACATATATGTACATATATATGAAATCCCATTTGATCTTCAGAATAATTCTATGAGATATGCACTATTATTGCTCCGATTTTACAGATGAAGAAGCTAAGTCTGAGAGAGTTTATGTGAGACAAACCTAGGGTCATGCTAGTAAGTATCTGAGGCAACATTCAAACTCATGTCTTACCAACTTGAAAGCTGGCATTTTATCTACTTAACTATGGATACAGAGACTAAACCACTTTGTAGGAAAAGCTCCTGCTTTTTCTGTAAGACCCTCACCGTCCAGGTGGATGATGGAATTATGAAAGCAGGGCACTTAAAGAGTTAAAAGTTCATGTATATCTCCTAGGCAAAGACATCTTTTCTCCATCTAGATACTTTCCAATTATCTTAAGAACTACCATGACATTCTCAATTAAAAATTTGAATTTTAATTGACTTAAGGTTTTAAAAATAAACCAATAAATAAAGTCATATCTCTTTCAGGAGGAGGAGGAGCAGGATGTGTGTGTGTGTGTGTGTGTGTGTGTGTGTGTGTGTGTGTGTGTGTGTGTATGAGACAAAAGCACAACAGTGATAGGGTGTCCCAGCTCCACTAAGACTAGAATGCAATGTGATTGACGGCTATGAGTGGGGTTCAAACATTGCCCAAAGGCTTGCCTTATTGACATTTCTCCCCCTTCTATGGCTATAACCATGTTTGTACTTTGTCCAACTGCCCTGTAAACAGTAGCCCCCAAGAGCTGTGACAGGTCAATGAAAGCAGTAGCAGGGGAGAAAAAAGATCTCCTGGGGGCCTGAGACAGTACAATTACCAGCTGATCAAACAGCTCCCCCTTATTGCTGTCTAAGAACATGGACACAGAAGAACTGTCCAGCGTCTGTTGGTTGGTGGTCTCTGTGTCTTGTCTCTTTTCCCCCCACTGCTAGGCCTTTTTGGGACTGGAAGGCTGAAATAATTCCAGGGTTTGGGCTTTTCACTTTCCTCTAGTCTCTTAGCCTTCATTCCCTTTGTGCTACCAGCTGACTACCCATTTTTATCCCCCCCCCCCACACTCCCCTTTTGTTGAAGTGTCAAAAGAGGAAAAAGTCAACAGAGAGGCTACAGGCAGGGGCCCAATGGCTGTTTTGGCTGCTGGAGTGAGGAGTGAGATTCCTACCAGGGAAACACTTAAAGATTTTCAGTCAAACTTGAGTGGGACTGTTGGGGATCCCGACAAACAAAGAAGATTACTCATGTTTGGAAGTCACAGTTTAACCTTCTTAAAATGGGACAACCAGCAGTCAGGTCAAAAGGCACAGCCTGCATTAACCCCTTGCTGCTTGAGGGGGTTGACCTGTCAGATAAATTAGTGCTTTAATGACTGAAACCTCTGGACTGTTCTTGCCCAACAGTAGTTATTTACACAGTAACTTCCTTATTATACAAATAATTTTATTTAAAAAAAACCTGTATCATATTTAAGATGACTAGTGAACAAAATGAGATTGCCATTCATATTGCCCCTACTCAATTCTATTTGCTTATACCCGTTAGAAAAATAGATAGCTACTTATCCAGTTACTTAGGTTTTAATTATATTAGTGGGAGAGAGTCATTATAATACCAAAATATGTATCACTTTGTATATACACATAATCATTTAGACTTTTTAAAAAATCGTGGCCTGTCTTTGATTTCCAACCATATGCTCAGTCCTCGTCTATTTGACAGTTGCAAAATATTTGAAAATAGTTGTTTCCCTTAAACCTCATTTTCATGCTAAATATTTCCAATTCTTTTTAATTAAATTTCTAAAATTAGCAAATGCCAAATAAAATGAGCATTTTATTATACACAGCAGAATAGATAAAAGGATTGTACAGGAAACTATGAATCTCTTATTATGTTAGCTTGTTTTTCCTCTTAAGTATATAATAAAATCAAAATGTAACTTACCAAACTGTCCTGCTTATTTGTGATTCTTCTGACCTTCTTTCTGTTCTTTTCTGTGTATTTTTAAAAAAGTGTTTTAATGGTCTTTCTTCTCTTATTTTTTGGAGGCGATGGTGGTGGTGGTAGCAATCTTATCGATAGCCCACTTTGCCCTCCCACTTATCCCCCAACATGTTTTTGTAAAAATAAAAACAGAACCTTTGTAGTAAATATTCAAACAAAAAAAATTCTCAAACTCTATCTGAAAATTTGTTTCCTTCTGTACCTTGAGTTCATCATCTTTCTGTCAGGAAATGTATAGCAAACTTCATTTTCAGTCCTCTGGAAATATGGTTGGTCATTGCATTGATTGGTCAGCTAGGTGCGGCATAATGGTTAGAATTCTGGGGCTGGAGTCAGGAAGACTCAGCTTCCTAAGTTCAAATCTGGCCTCAGACACACCCTGGCTGTGTGACGGTAGACACGTCACTTAACCCTGTTTGCCTCAGTTTCTCATCAGTAAAATGAGCTGAAGAAGGAAATGGCAAACCACTCCAGTATCTTTGCCAAGAAAACCCCAAATGGGGTCACAAAGAGTTGGATATGACTGAAATGACTGAACAACCGCAACATTGTATTGATTAAAGTTCTTAAGTCTTTCAAAGTTATCTTTCAAAGTTGTTATTTAAGTTATTTTCCTGCTTCTGCTAACTCTATTCTGCATCAGTTCATATAAATCTTCCAGATTTCTCTGATACCATGCTTTTTTTTTTATCATGTCTTATGGAATAATACTATTCCATTACATTTAGATGCCATAATTTGTTCAGTCATTACCCAATTGATGGCCACCCCTTTAGTTTCCAGTTTTTTTGCTGTAGAAAAAAGAGCTGCTATAAATATTTTTGTATATAATCCCTGGTTTTTTTTATTAGAACTTGCCTAACATGGTTCCCAGTTCCCTCACCATCCTGCTTGCCCTCCTCTGAATGAGCTTGGGTTCCATTTTATCCAAGCACTTTCCTCGCCACTACCCTATGCAGTAGGTAGTTATTATCCAAGTTTTACCAAAGAGAAAACAAAGTCTCAGAAAGAGTGCAACCTGCCAATAGTCATCCTGATAGTAATTCTTAGGGGCAGGATTTGAACTCAGAATGTATGATTCCAAGTCCAGCACTACCCAGTACACTGCACTTCCTCTACTCACTAGAAGTTGTTATATAACTGATGAAAGTACTATAATAAGCTTTCTTATGGCAGAATTCTAACAGTAATGATTTATAGTTTTGAAAAAATTAATGGATCAAAAACAAAATCTGTACTAGATTTCTATATGCCCCAAACACTTATTTCTTTTCCAATATCATATAAAAAAGAGAAAAACCTCAATCCTAAAAGAAAAAATCCACCAGATGTATATTGTCTGCTTTCCATTGTTTCTTTTTAATTGTTAACATCTCTTCTACCAAAAATCCCTTTCTTTGATCCACACTTTTGAACCCAATGAGCCAGATATAACTAATGTAAGGAAGTTTATTTTACTGGAAAAGACACTTGTCTTGGAATAAGAAGACTCAAGCTTGAGTCTTGGATCTGTCACCTACTGGCTATGAGATCTCAGCAAGTCTTTTATGCCTCAGTGTCTTCATCTATAAAATGGATATGATATCTGCTTTAGCTGTCTTATAGAGTAATAGTAGGTTGAATCAAGATAATATTTTTTATTATTATTTGGATGAAATGCAGAAAATGGGAAAAGCTGAAAATATTCCTTAGGATTTGAAGATTTCATGTTTGTACATGTAGTCTTTTTTTTTTTTTTTAGGTTTTCAAGGACAGGGATGAACTTACTCTGTGAAACCTTCAATATCCCAATGGTTCTGTGATTGTTTACCTATGTGAATATTCCTACCAACGATGCAGACAGAAACATATCTACATATGCTCCTCTTGAGTGACTCTCATCCAGGTCTTTCTATAACTTCGCCCTAGGGTCTCCACTAATGTTCTGTAGGCCTTTCTTATATTCTCTTTATGTAGCATGAATACGAATGGAGATGTGAACTATCCAGTAGTAGACAGAATGCTGAATTTGGAATCAGTAAGACTTTGGTTCTAATCCTACTTCAGATACTTATTGACCCTTGTGACTCTGGGGAGTCACTTAATCTTTGAGGCCTCAATTTCCCCATCTGTAAAAGGAAAAGGTTGGACTTGATGGCCTCCAAGTTCCCTTTTAGCTTTAAATCTATGATATTAAGATATATGACCATCCTATTTTTTCTGGTCATCTATGTCCTTGATACCTTCCTTTACATTGCTTTGTTGAATAACTCCTTTTACAATATGTTACACATATTAGTATTTAATTTCTAAATGGTTCCCATTATGTGAACCTCTTAGGTAAGTGAAAAACTCACCTTTTTTCAGGCTTATTCTAGCTTTAGAACACATTTTCAGCATTCCTGAGCTACCCAATTGACACTTTATTTTGTTCTTGCAATTTTGGTCATTTTCACTCATTTTTCTAAATTTGTTATCAGGAATTAAATGGTTATTAAGAGTAAGTTAAGAGAGGCAGCCTTGATATAGTGAGTAGCGAGCCAACCTCCAAGTCAGGAACCTGGGTTCAAGCTTCACTACCGACACACACTGATTGTATAAGCCTAGTAAATTCATTTAACCTCTCAGTGAGCCCCAGGCAACTGCCTAAAACTCTCATTTGTGGAGCAAGTGCTGATCTACATTGATCGAGTGATCTTCCTCATTGAGAGCGCACTATCCCAGTGAAATGACAGGTCCAATGCCATCCCAGTGGTAAGCACAAGGGTAATTTGTAGACTTGTTCTTCCATTCGTTATTAGAAAACTTACAGGGTGAAGCAGTTGCCTTTTTGATCATTGAAACAGATGACTTACTCTCAGAGTAATGCCCCTTAATAAAAGGATTTGTTCTGTGAAGCTTAGATTCAGTCAAAGGGCTGCACTTGAGGACCCAGAGGGCCATAGGTTCCCCACCCCTGTTCTAGGACATCATGAAAACAATAACATTTCCTAGAGTGTTGTCTGTGCTATCTTTCAAGACCTGAAATTAAGTAAAAGAATAGGAACTTGGAATTTATGCTCTTAGCTGCAAGGTAAGAAAACTCCATCCTGGTGTGAATTCATGAAGACTAAATTGTGACAGTGGAACAAGTTATTTGGGTTAAATGAAAAGTAATTCAACACTTCCCAACAAACCTCACCAAAGTTTAAGCTCCCTGGTAAAACATGAGCTTGCCTCTTGTCAGACAGTGACCACACCATTGAAACAGCAAGGAATGTTGGGATGGTTGGAAATTCTACAGGAATACCCATCCATTGTCTTTTTTTGTTTCAAACCATAATTGGAAATTCCTTTCTTTTTGTCTTTAAGCATGTTCGCTCCAGAAACTGAGTTCATCTTCAGGCTAAGGGGGAGGCCAGGGGAAAGCAATTACCAAATAAATGTAATTCCTTTTCCTTGCTTTATCAACTTGCAAATGGTTACAACTGGTTTTGCTGATAATTTACCCAACTGCTTTACAGAAAATGCCTCCTTGCTAATATTGTTGGCTAAAGGAAGGCTTAATTGGATTTACAATTACAATTACTGACTAACATCTGGAAAAAAAACTGTCTTTGCATTAGGAATGGGATTCACAAAGGAGGGCTTCTTGATGAATGATCAACATGTTGTGATCTTATAGCTATGAATGTGAAAATCGCAAAAAACTTCTAAGCCAAGCAGAGATTCATTTTGAGAGTTGGTGTAGGGATTGGACATTTTGAAGACCTCTATAAAAGAAATCCTTGAACATCCTCCCTAGTTCTCCAGTCCTTACAATTCTCACTTGGACACTTTAATAGCATCCTAATTATTCTCCTTGCCTTACTACTTGTCTTCTCCAACTATCCTCCATATAACTGCCAGATTGATATTCTCAAGGCAAAGGTCCATCCTAAAGCATAGGTCTGATGATGTTTCTCCCTTATGCAAGCAACTCCTAGGACTCTCTTTGACATCTAGGATCTGATAATAACAAGAGCTAACAATTACATAACTCTTATCCTATATGATTATATTTGATTCTCCTATCTGATTTTCCTCTTTGATCCTCCAGTAACCCTGCTATAATGCTGTTATTATACCTATTTCACAGAGGAGAAAATGGAGGACAAAAATAGTAAGTAGTCTGCCTAGGGTCACACAGCAAGTAAGTGTATGAGGTGGCATTTGAACTTGGGTCTTCCTGACTCCAGATTCAGTGCTCTTTCTAATATTTTTGTAACCCATTAGCCCCTCTACCTGGAGACACTCCATCTCTGGATGCTGGGAATTTTCAGTTGCTATCCTTCATGCCTGGACTATTCTCTCCCCTCCTCTCTGCCTTCTTATTTCCCTGCCTTCCTTCAAGACCCAGCTAAAACCATGCCTTCTATGAGAAATCTTTGCTGGTGCCCCTTAAAGCTACTAGTGCCTTTCCTCCATTGGTTATCTCTGATTTATCCTCTATATAACTTGCTTGTAAATAGTTGTTTGCATGTTTTTTTCCCCATTAGAGTGTGAGTTTCTTGAGAGCAAAGACTGTTTTTTTTTCTTTTGCCTTTCTTTGAATCCCCAGTGCTTAGTACAGCACCAGGCTTACAGGAGGTGCTTAAACAATACTTATTTACCGACTGGAGGCATATCTAAAGTCCTTCACAACCTGGCTCCAAGCTATCTTTCAAGACTTACGTAAAGAAAGAGATTCCACAGGTAATATGAGACCCTGAATGTGGCTACTGGTGCTTCCCTCTCTCTCCCAACTACTTGGTATTAATTTTTGTTCATGTGTATGTATATATATATGTAGGTACATATGTTTTATCTCTCCAATAGAAGGTCAGGTCATGGAGATCAGCAGTTATTTCATTTTTGTTTTTGTAACCATAGATCTTAGACCCTGGACATAGAAGGACAAAATTGAAATAGCACTTGTCTTATATTAGATTCTATTAGAAAAAAATTTTTTTAAAGCATTTTCTTTGTGCCTGGCAAAGTGCTGAAAATAAAATACAAGCAAAAAAGAAAGGCAGTCCATGCCTTCAAAGAACTTTTATTCCAATAAGAGGGAGCTTAAAAGGGAGCTGAAAATGCAAGGAGCTGTTGGGGAGAGAAGGGAGGGGATGGTGCTGGGTCAAGGTCTAGAAAATAGTCTGGGAATCTTGGGGTGAGCTGGATTTAGAGTTCATGATCAGTGTGGGCATGTCTTTAAATAAAGGGGTTCAGGATGATCTCATCCATCAGAGGAGGAGACTGTAGGGGTGGGAGGTGGAGGGTTATAGTGAGTTCAATGACAGAACTGAGATTAGAACCCAGTTCTAACTATAAATCATAACTTTGGTGGATTTCAGTTTCCTATAGATAAAATGTAAACTTTTCAGTCTTTTAATACAAACCCTCTACAATCTGACTCCAATCTCTCCCCTTCCCTCCCCTTCCTCTTCTCTTCAATTCTATGTCTTTTTCCCCCACCTCCTCTCTACCTCCCCTCTCTTCCCCTCTCATTTGGCACTTGTTTTATTATCTTTTCATATATTATGTATATTTTACTTGCATATATGTTATATATGTGTGTATATGTATATATATGTGTGTGTGTGTGTGTGTGTGTGTGTGTGTGTGTGTGTGTATGTATGTATGTATCTTCTCTCTCCAGCTAAGGTACAAGTTCTTTGAGAAATGTAATTTTCTTAAATTTATTTTCTCTTGAAATGTCTCTTTCAGTTCATTACACATGCTAAGGTAATTAATCAATATTTCTTGGTTGATTGAAAGACTTAAATATCCTGAATTCAAATCCAGCCTCAGATACTTCTAAGCACTCTGACCCTGGGCAAGTCATTCAACCTGCCTACCTCAGTTTCCTCAAATGGAAAATAGCAATAATAATGACACCTAACTCCCAGGGGTGTGAGGCTCAACAGAGATATTATTTGTAAAGAGCATAACACAGTGCCTGGCACATAATAGACACTTAGTAAATGATTGCTTCTTTCCTTCCTTAAATATGGAAAATATCTTTCCTCTTGCTTAACCTGGTAACCTAAAATACAAGATAATAGAATCAGAGGCTTTTAGTTTGAAGGAAGCTTATAGCTCTTAGCTTATATTTTAACTTGATATGATGGAAGGAATAGCCAGGGCAAGAGTTAATTTAGGCTTATTATATGTATTCTTTTCTTACTAGGATTTGTTACCACATCTGCTATCCTTAAAGACCTTTCTGTTAGATCCTTCCTACCAGCTAATAAATTTATGCAGCACCG
>NW_020950417.1:5101429-5128923 GCF_900497805.2 Vombatus ursinus | reverse complement strand
GTGTGTGTGTGTGTGTGTGTGTGTGTGTGTGTGTGTTTTATAAGTTGGGGAATATCATAGCATATGATTTATTGCTAAATTGTCTGGTATAAACTAAGTTCTATAGTTCAGAAAGTTGGGGAACAGTGAGGGAAGTGGAAATGAGGAAGGAAGAATGAATGGGAAAATATTTTGAAAAGAAGAATGGATAGGATTTGGTCCTGTGACTGGCTATTGAGGATAGAGAGAAAGGATTCTTTATAATCCCATCATTTTTCTTCTGGGTCATTTGGTGGTGGGTGTCTTTTCTATACATGTGGAAATTGAGGTGGGGAACTGGTTTAGAAGGAAAGGTGATTCTTAGCTCCTTTCTGCTCTTGTGTGTGTATGTGCGGGCGCGCGCATGTGTGTGTGTGTGTGTGTGTTTTAATGTTTCACCGATTTCTCTTCTTTTTTGCAGTACTTTAACTACCCACCAACTTCTCCTCTCCAACTAGAATCCATGTCTCGTAAGAAATAAGTATGTTAAGGCAAAGCAAATCAACACATTGTCTTCCGTGTTCTTTTAGCTCAAAGCCCTGAGGCTTTCTTTCTGTCATCACTCTTTTAGAAAAGTGTTTCCCTTTTAACACCTCCAATCATGGATCAGCTATAGTCTTTCCTGGGAAGGAGGGAACATTCTTGTCTTTTTTTTTCTTCATGGAGTAGCTGATCTTTTCAGAATCTGAGCTGGACCAGGTTTTTCTTCTGCAGCAGATTTTTATTTTTATTTCTTACTATTATTATTACTTTTTCCTTCAGGTGCCAAATGCTTTTGTGACAGAATAAAATAAGCTCCTGCTAGCCAGAACCCTTTGGCTTAATCTGTTCTTTGAACTCCACCTCCCATTTAATAGGGCTTGGGTCTTCCTATAGGAGACCATACTCCCTGTTATTGTAGCTATCTTTACATCTCCTTGATAAGTAGGATGCACTTAAATCAGCCTCTGTTCTAGAGGCTTCCGTCCCAACAAAATACCAGGGCTCTCTGATGCCTTGGGATATTTCAGTTTCTAAATTTCAAAACCTCTTTGTGCTATCCCATGGATATGAGTGGGCAAGGTGAAAAGTACAGAGATAAAAGTGAATGGAGGGACTTGGTGGCTCAGTACATAGAACACCGGCCTTGGAGTCAGGACGACTTGAGTTCAAATATGACCTCATCTGAGGCTTACTTACTTACTAGCTTATATACTAGTATGTGTGTGACCCTGGGCAAGTCATTTAATCCCCATTGCCTCCAAAATTAAAACAAACAAACAAAAGTGAATGGAGGGAGCAAGATTATTATTTTCTCTCTGATAGCCACATTTCTGTCTTTAATTGATACATGGTCATTAATACCTTTTAAAGTTTTATACTCCTATACAGAAATAAAATTGGAATTTGAGCAAGGCATTTTTTATCAACAAAATAATTAAATGATCATTGACTAAATTTGTCCTTCTTCACCCATCTGGGAGGCTCATTGTGTAATAATCATGATAACTGGTACTTATATACAGCTTTAAGATTGGTAAAGTACTTTGTATACATTATTTTATTTGATCCTCATAACACCCCTTCAAGGTAAATGCTTCAAATATTATTCTCATATTACATATGAGAAACTGAGATCTTTGGTTGCAAAAACAAAAATGAAATAACTGCTGATCTCCATGACCTGACATTCTATTGGAGAGATAAAATGTATGTACCTACCGAGGGTCATGAAACTAATAAGAATGTAGGGTAAGATTCAAATTCAGGCCTTCTTGACTCCTAGCTCAGCAGACTACTTAAAAAACATTTTTTGAATAGTCATATATTTGTATCTCCTTTATTTTTACATCTACTTCATTTCCCATTATGTTATTTCTCCTTCCCACACCTGGAGAACTATAAGAAAGAATAAAAGGAGAAAGCAAAAAAAAAATCAAGTCAAACAGTGTAGATAGTACTCTACATTCATAGTCTTCTTCAAAGATGAGAGGTAGGTGTATTTTTTCTGTCTTTTCATTGGGGTCAAGCTTGGTCATCATAAAATTACACAGTGCTCAGTTTCTGTTTTTGTTGTTATTCTTTCCATTTGCATGGTTGTCATCATTGTGTATATTGTTCCTAGTTATTTCACTTTGCATCAGTTCATATGTCTTTCCATAGGCCTCCCTGTATTCTTCAGAGTCATTGTTTCTTGTGTTGAAGTACTATTCTGTCATTCTCATGCTCCACAGTATACTTAGCCATTCCCCCAATCAATGGACACTGACTTTGTTTTCCATTCTTTGTGACTACAAAAATTCCAGCATCCTATCTGAGAAGACACAACTTCTTGATCTTATGCTCCCTTTTCTAGTAGAGTTTTTTCACTTGGCACCTCAACACTTTCCTCTCCATCTCAAAGTAATTCTGGGATTCCAGAAGAATAAAGCTTTGTAATCTGTTCCTCCCTCTCTCATTGAGTAGGATGCTGATGCAAAGACCGTATTTGAAGAACTCTGTTTTAAAGGTTAAGAAATACCAGCCAACTTGGTCACATGACTCTATTCCTCAACATGGTTTAGATTTTCCAACTTTAGCTGTCAACAATTTTTTAAAAAGACACACTTTAACTGTTATTTTAGCTATTTCCAAGGACAAATGGCTTGGATTTCTGATTAATAACAACTCATACTTATGTAGTACTTTATAAACCACTTTCCTTGCAGCAAATCTGAGAGAAAAGTAAATCATAATTTTTCATATTTCTATGGTGCACTAATGTTTACAAAACACTTTCTTGACAACATATTGTGAAGCGACTGGTACAAGTATATTATTCCAATTTTTTAAAAAGTTTATTTTTAATTTATGAAATAAAATAAGCATTTCTATAACATAGTAGAATAATAAAAATATGATTGCACATGATTGCACATGAAACTGCAAATCTATTATGTACAACTTGCTATTCCTTTTAAATATATAAGAGGAGTATAGAATTTTGGAACTAGAAGAAATTTTAATAATATTCAGCCCATCTCTCTTCTCCTACAACCATCCCCTACTGTTTTACAAAGAGGAAACAAGTCTATAGAGGGTTAGTGAATTGTTGAAATTCACCTGGCTAACTGGTAGCAGAGCTAAAATTCAAACCTGGTTTTCCTCTGTAGCTTAAGCAATGCCAATTCCTTTCATTTTCCCTCATAGCTCTATTTTCCATTCCTTTAGTTATTTTTGAAACTTGTAGGGAGATTCTCAGTTTTCTCTTTTAATAAACTAATTGAGGAGCAGTATCATAAAGTGGAAAGGGTGCTGGATTTGAAATTGGAGGACCTGGTTGAGAATCCTTGTTCTGCTTGCTTACCTATGTGATCTAGAACAGATCCCTTATCCTCTCTGGACCTTAGTTTGATCTGCACAAGGCAGGGGTTGAACCATAAGACCTCTAAAGTCCTTTCTGGCTTTAAATTCATGATCCTGTGATGTAATTCTTCATAGTATTTAACATGACACTTGTTCTTCCTTGTTCATCTTTTCTTTAGGCTAAATAACCAATTATTTAAGTCAATGGAGTTTGTAGGCTTTTAACTCTTACATAGTAGTAAAGGAGAAAACATTAAGGAAGAGCAAGCTGACTTTCCCCTTAAAATAATACTGTTACTATGATTTCTCTTTAGCATGTGAAAATACTCATCAGCCTTTTATATCTGTATTTACTTCTCCACTTCTTATTTTCTTGCTATGAGTAGATAGGAAACAATATCTGACTGCTAACAGAGAGGTCATCTTTAATACCTACCCAAGAAGAAGCAAGAACCAATGGGAATATTAGGAAAGAACATCTGTTTATGATGCATGAAGCCACTGCAAAGACTCAGAAGTAATGTTCCACACCCCAAGGCTCCTTTGTTGCCACTGAATCCAAATTTTTCATTGATCAGTCACGAGTGCTACTTAAAATATTTCTTTTCATTTTGCCTTCCTCTGGGTCCTCACCTCATTAAATAGCTGCTCATTCTAAAGCTGGTCCTGACTCAGCTGCAGGAAACCTGAAGTGAGAAGAGCCTGAAATGAGGCTGACATGATAAGCAGATGGTCACCTTATGCCACCAAAGGCTGACTTTCTTGTTTGACAGACAGTTGACATAGCTCAAATATCACTTTCAGAAAGCTGAAAACTCAAGAGGCAGCACTATAAACTACCCCAGTAAGGAAATAACTAGTGAAAGCTTATGTGAATAGAGCATTTTTGGTGTCTTCTCTCATTTGCTTCTGAAAACAACCCTGTAGAGTAGATAGTGAAAATAGTACTATTCCCATTTTATAGATATGAAAATGGAGTTCCAGAAAGTCACACAATTATAAAATGGCAGATCCAAGTCTTGCAACCCAGGTCTTCTGACTCCAACCTCGGTGATCTTCATTACTCCAGAAGAGTAGAATAAACTATCTCTGACTAGATGCAAACTTAATTAATCTTTTATGTCCTTTCCCCTCCTTATCCAAAAAATATACCTAATCCTAAATACAATAACAATTATGACAAATCACAAAAATAATTCACCGTTCTATAGGACTTTAAGATTTAGAATATACTGTGTGTTCAAACTGGGTCAACTATACATTTATCTTAACAAATCTCATTTGGGCCCTCTCTGCCACAAGGCAATCATTTTGCTCCTCCCAAATTAACTCATTTCATTTACCACAACTGCTATTCCAAACCTTCTCTTCTCTCCTCAAGCCTCTTATTCCATCCCTCACCTCACCCTCTGAGCAGAAGGCCTCACTTCATACTTTAATGAAAAAAAAAAATAAAGGCTATTCTTGCAATGAGCTTCCTCTTACCCCTACTCTCCTCTTGGTACCAACTTCTATTCTCTCCTCCTTTACTCCAGTCCCTGATGATGAGGTGCCCCTTCTCACCAAGATAAAATCTTCTACTTTTACTGTTAATCCCATGATTTTCCCTCTCACCTTCTACAGGTGATGATTCCTACAATTATCCCTCCTCTCTCTTTAATCTTCAATCTCTCTCTAGCAATTTACATTATCTTTTAATCAATTGATTCCTTCTTTGCTGTTTACAAATATACCCAGTTCTCTCCCATCCACAGTCCTCTCTTTCCCTTCCACCCACTCCGCATAAAACATATATTTGACCCTTTGTTGTCCAGTCATTTTAGTTGTGTCCAACTCTTTATGACCCCATTTTGGGGTTTTCTTGGCAAAGATACTGGAGTGGTTTGCCATTTCCTTCTGCAGCTCACTTGACAGATGAGGAAACTGAGGCAAAGAGGGTCAAGTGACTTGCCCAGAGTCCCACAGCTAGTAAGTTTCTGGGGCTGGATTTGAACCGATGGAGATGAGTCTTTCTGATTCCAAGCCTAGTACTCTATCAACTAAACCACCTCACTGACCACACTTGACCCTACCATGCCCTCAAACTATAATTCTATATCTCTCTTCTGTTTCATAGCCAAACTCCTAGAACAGTTATCTCCATATTTTGCCTTTACTTCATCTCCTCTCACTGCTATCTTAGACTCTTACAATCTGGGTTTTGACCTTGTCACTGGAACTGCTCTCTCCAAAGTTACCAGTTGCCTTTAAATTGTCAAATGCAATAAGCTTTTCTCAGTCTTCAGACTTCTTAACATCTCTATAGCATTTGGCACTATTGACCATCTGCTTCATTTTAGTCTCACTTCTCTGGGTTTTCATGATCCCGTTCTCTTTGTTCTCATACTTGTCTGGTTGTTCATCCTCAGTTTGCTTTCAGAAGATCACCATCCATGTTACACTTCCCAACTATATATGACAAGGATCTGTCCTGGGCTCTCTTCTCTTTTATCTCTATACTCCCTCTCTGAGATCTCCTTAGCTGTCATGGATTCAATGCATGTAACATGTAACATGTAAATAGCTAATAAGTGTTTGAGGCCAGATTTGAACTCAGGAAGATTCATCTTCCTGACTCCAGGCTCAACACTGTATCCACTACACCCCCTAGCTGCCCTAAACCCTGTTTTACTAATGATGAATATGAGACAAAAAAGCCAAGTGACTTGTGTGAGTACTTGAGTTGGGAAAATTCAACTCAATGAACATTTAATAATGCCGACACCATGTTAAGAATAAATAAAAAATATTAGGCACTGAAGAATATAAAAGATAATACAAAGTACATGCCCTCAAAGAGCTCATAGTTTAAGAGTTAAGACACACATATGTGAAAAGTCAAACAATATAACAATACCAAAGATTTCATTCACATTGAGTCATGATAACATGTATGTCTAATGGGTGCTGTAGATAAGAAATGTGATAGGAGGACAGTTGCCCATGTGTTGTAGAGGTTAGGGATGGCTTTGGTGAGGAGGTGGGTCCTGATCTGGGACCTGAAGGATAGGGAAGACTGGGGTAGACCATAGGACCATAAATTTAGAACTCAAAGTGAACCTGGAGGCCATCTTGACTAGCCCCACCCACCCCACCCCCAACTTTATTTTGCAGATGAGGATTAAGACCAATGTGGCTTGCTCAAAGTCTCTCAGGGATGGACATGAAGGAAAGACTCTTTCAGTTTTTTTCACAACCCTTTCTGCCTTATTCTGTTATTCAGTGACACTGGTCTCCTTGCTGTTCCTTGCACTAGATACTCCATCAATCTGACTGGACATTTTAACTTGCTATTCCCCCTGCATTGAACTCTCTCTCCCCCTCCTCATCTTTGTCTCCTACCTACATTCTTGGGCTTTCTAAGGTTTCAACTAAAGTCCTTCCTTCTGCAAGAAGCCTTTCTTGATCCTTAATGCTAGTCCCTTCCCTCTGTTGATTTTATTTCCAATTCATCCTACATGATATGTATCTTGTTTATACATTGTTGCTTGCATACCGTCTCTTCCATTAGATTGTGAGATCTTTGAGAGAAGGGACTGTCTTTTAACTGTCGTTTTATGCTCAACAATAGTTGTTGACTGGCTAGTCCAGTCAAGGAAAATTATTGTGAAC
Source organism: Vombatus ursinus (assembly GCF_900497805.2). NCBI lineage: Eukaryota > Metazoa > Chordata > Mammalia > Diprotodontia > Vombatidae > Vombatus > Vombatus ursinus. The sequence continues at coordinate 5,121,930 of NW_020950417.1, read as the reverse complement.
AATAATATTGAGAAAAAAATTGAAGAAGGCATTTATAGGAAATGGTGAACAGAACAGGATGAATGGAGTAGAGGGCTCATGTTGATAAGGCATGGTAGATAACACCTAGAGAAGTAGGGTAGGCTCTCTTAATAATTAAATTTGTTACATCCACAACTGTGTTTATGAGACTCACCATAGGATCAGAGATTTTATTACGTCTGGGTTCTGGGTCTGGTTCTAAAGATAAGTCAAGTCATTGACCATGTCTGTGTCTTTGTTTTTGCATCTCTAAAATGGCACTATAAATTGACAATTTAACTATGTTAATCTGGGGGGAAATGTTTTGAGGGTATAAACTTCTATGGTCTAGGCTTATTGAGTCAAATTTCAATATGATCCCTTTTGCTAAATAAAATAGCTTTTTTCATTAAAATTTACATCTGGAATTGAACAAGTTAAGATGAAAAATAGGGCATCCAGGTAGCACAGTGGATAAAGTGCCAGACCTGGAGTCAGATTATTCATCTTCTTGAGTTCAAATTTGGCCTCAGATACTTTGTAGTTATGTAACCCTGGGCAAGCCACTTAATCCTGCTTGCCTCAGTTTCCTCATCTATAAAATGAACTGGAGGAAGAAATGGCAAATCACTTTAGTAACTTTGCCAAGAAAACCCCAAATGGGGTCATGAAAAGTCAAAAGTGACTGAAAGCAATTGAATAGATGAGAAATACATCATTGTGCACTAGAGCTCAGAAGAGGCTCATAGAAGAGGTTTACTACAGTATAAGTCAACTAACATTTTCTGGGTGCTGTCTTTACCTCTCTTCCATCACTTTTAACAATAATCCTGACTCATATTTATTTGCTACTTTAAGGTTTACAAAGTGCTTTCACTGCAATAACCATGAAAAGTAATTCGTATGAGAATTATTGTCCCTGCTGTACAGATGAAGAAGCTAAGACTCTGAGGAGGTCAATGACTCACACAGGGTCACACGGTCAGTAAGAGGCAGAACTGGGATTTTGATCTTTGATTCTAAATTCATTGCTTTTTTAGTACATTATTTCCCAACACTTTATTCTTTCTCCCACTCTTCAGTTTGCTTTTATGTGATCCTTTCTATTAGGTCATCAATCCATTTGGAGGTTATTGTGATATGTGGTGTGAGAGGAGGTTCTAAATCTACAGTAAATTTCTGCCAAACTGCCACCTTATTTTCCCGATAGTTCATACTGAATAGATCCTCTGTTCAGCAGTTTGTTTTCTTGTCTTTTTCATGTACTGGACTGCTTTATTGATTTATTGATGGGTCTTCTCTGGTTTGTTCCACTGATCTACTTGGTACGGTGGAAAGAGAATTGAACCTGAAGTCACTGGACCTGAATTGAAATCTTATCTCTGTCACTTGCTACCTGTATGATTTAAGCAATAAATGTAATTTCTCTGATTAGGAAGCCCATCAACATTTGTTAAGCACCTATGAGAAGATTAAGACTGATCCTGGATTATTTATTCATTGATCCTATTTACAATTAATCAATTTTTGTCTTGTAACTGCTAAAGTCAATGGTTCTTTGTCTCTGAACTTAGTTCAGAGTTCAGCTGGCCTGTAATGGGTTAAGTTTAAATAATACAGCTCCTCTTGTCTCAAGGAATTTAACTGATATTAGAGAATATGTGTAAAAACAACAGAGTCACACCTGATATCTTTACTCCACCAAGCTATCCTTCAAAGATGTCTGGTTTGCTGTGCAAAAGTCTTGGCTGTTGTCTCACACCTGGACTCAAACAATGGGCACTTCTTAGTCTCATGAGAGAAGAAGCAGTGTGTGTGTGTGTGTGTGTGTGTGTGTGTGTGTGTGTGTGTGTAGGGGAGGTTGTTGCTAGTCCCAATTACCAAACTTCCAACCAATCATTTTGTTACCTGTACCTCAACTCTGTAACCGATCATGTTGTCCCTCATCCCATGATGTCATCTACCCTGTTCTGTACTCCCCAAAACCTATAAAAGGGAAACTGTCCTTTTGCTCAGGGTTTTTGGTATTAATGGAGGCTATCCACTGACCCAGTTATTGGCAGGCAGATTGCCCCTGTTAATAAACATGTCTTGCTCAGAGATTTGCCTCACTTTACCTTCTTGTTAAATTTATTCAAGACACCTACTATGTGCCAGGCATTATGCTAAGCACTAGGGACACAAAGAAAGGTAAAAGATGGTCTCTGCTCTCAAGGAGTTCACAATCTAATGGGGGAGACAATATGTCAACAAACATATACAAAGCAAGCTATATACAAGATGCTTTGGAAATAACAGAAGAAAAACACTAGAATTAAGGGGGCTCAGGGAAGCCTTCCTGAAGAAGGTGGGATTTTAGCTAGGACTTGAAGGAAGTCAGAGAAGGTAGGAGGTGAAGATGAAGAGGGAGAAAGTTTCAGGCATGGGGTAGGGGACAGCCCATGTAAATACCCAGAGTTAAGAGATGGAATATCTTATTGAAAAAATATCGGGGGCAGCTAAGTGGCGCAGTGTATAGAGTACCGGCCCTGAAATCAGGAGGACCTGAGATTAAATCTGGCCTCACACCAAACACTTGACACTTACTAACTGTGTGACCATGGGCAAGTCACTTGACCCTAATTGCCTAAAAAAAAAAAATCAAGGAGGCTAGTGTTACTGGATTGCAAAGTTACTGGAAGGAGGTGTAAAAAATAAGAAGACTGAAAATGTGAGGGAAAGCAGGCTATAAAGGGGTTTGAATGCTAAACAAAAGACTTTTTATTTGATCTTGGAGCCTTGGGTGTCTGGGGGAGACATGGTCAGACCTTTGCTTTAGGAAGGTCACTTTGACTGCTGAGTAGAGGATAAACTGGAATAGAGAAAGACTTGCAGCAGGGATTAAAAACAGAAGGCTACTGAAATAGTCCAGGCATGATGGGATGAGGTCCCACACAAGGACGATGGCAGTGTCAGCTTATACAAGAGATGTCACAGAGGTAAAATTGACAAATTTTGACAATATAGTGGATATGGAGAATGACAGAGTGAAGAGTTGAGGATGACTCCTAGGTTATAAGCCTTGGTAACTGGGAGAATAGTGATATCCTCACAGTAACAGGGAAATTAGGAAAAGGAAGATAATTAGTTCAGTTTTAGACATGTTGGGTTTAAGATGTCTACTGGACATTCAGTTTGAAATGTCCAATAGGAAGTTAGAGATGACTAGAGGTCAGCAGACAAGTCAGGCTAGATAAGTAGATTTGAGAATCATCAGCATAGAGATGATAATTGAATCCATGGGGGCTAATGAGATTACCAAATGAAGTAGTACAGAGGGAGAAAAGAAGAGAGCCCAGGACAGAACCCTGTGGCATACTCATGGTTAGGAGGTGTGACCTGAATAAAGATCCAGTAAAGGAGACTGAGAAGGACAGGTACGATGAAAATCAGGAAAGAGGAGTGTCATAAAAACCTAGAGAGGAGAAAGTATTAAGGAAAAGAAGGTGATTAATAATGGCAAAGGCTACAAAGAGGTGGAGAAAGATGAGGACTGAGGAAAAAGTCATGAAATTTGTTCATTAAGAAGTCATTGGTAACTTAAGTTGAATGATGAGGGCAGAAGTCAGAGTTAAGAAGAGAGTGAGAGGAAAGGAATTGGTACGACTGATTAGAGATGGCTTTTTCAAAGAGTTTAGCCACAAAAGAGAGGAGATAGGGGAGTATAGTTAGCAGGGCTGGATGGATCTAGTGAGGGTTCTTTGATGAGGGAGGAGACACAGGCATTGTTGTAGGTAGTACAGAAATAGCCGAAGTATATAGGGAGAGATCGAAAATGAATGCAGATGTAGAGGGGGCAGATGAGAAGATGAGATGGTATGGAATCATTTGTGCATGTAGAAGCGTTTACCTTGGCAAGGAGAAGGTCCACCTCATTATGTGAGATAATAGTAAGACAGAAGACGTTTATGTGATGTAAGATGAGAAGGGGAGAAAAGGGAGCTCGTGGTGAATGGCCTCATTTTTTTTTCCAGCAAGATGTGGGACAAGGTTCTGAACTGAGAAGGTTGGGGGGGGGGAATCATGGGAGATTTGAGGGGCGTTAAAAAAGTTTGAAAACCCTGCTGTGGTGAGTGGGATAGTGAGTTAATTAGGACTTTATAAAAGAATTGTCTTGCAGTAATGAGGACCCAGTTGAGGTTATATGACATAAATTTAGAGTGGACCCAGTCAGCATAGTTTCATCCTTTTCCCTAGCTTCATTCAGCTCTGATTCACTGTTCCTACTCTTTAAATGATGAGGTTAGAGTGACTTGCTTGAGCTTTCCCCCAAACCCCTCCAAATACCTGTAAAAATGGCTCTAAACAAATTCTAGAGTAAATAATGAGGTTATAGTAGATGACCTCTAAGTTTCTCTCCAGCTCCTACTCAGTGATCCAATGATCTGCTCTGCTATAGGCTTCTACTCTAAGTCATTTGGAGTGACCTTGCTGACTCAAAGCACAGTGAGGAGATGGCTGGAGCTGGAGTCAGGAAGACGCCAGGAAGTTCAAATCCAGCCTCAGACACTTGCCAGCCGTGCGATTCTGGCTAAGTCCCTTTACTTCTGTTTGCTTCAGTTTCCTCAAATGTAAAATGGAGATAACACCTACTGCCTGGGTTTGTTGTGAGGATCAAATGAGGTATTTGTGAAGTGTTTTGCACACCTTAGGGCATTATATAAATGCTAGCCATCATCACCATCGTCATCATTGTCATCATCACCTCTGTTGCTGTAGTCATTGTTGTCGTTATTGCTAAAAGATACAACTTTAGAATATCGTAGGATCTTTATTAGAAACCTCCATGAGAGCCAATACTGCAAGTTAATGGGCTCCAGGATAAACTCAGTGAAATGTTGGAACACAATGAGATGTTGCATTAGCTACACTTTCTACAGCACAGGACCATTACATCCTCTGTGGGAGGCAGAACCCACATTCCCATATAACTGCAAATGGTGCCTATGTAAAAGCCTCCCCCAGGCTTTCATTAAGCCTTTAATGAGTTCAGCTTAGATTAGGCAGAAGTGGAAAATGTATTCATACCCACTGATTCAACAGACATGGGCCATTTTCACTTCTTCAATAAATCAAGGATCTGACATTTCCTCAGCGTGAGTATCCCTTTCTCCCTGCCCCCTCATGGAGGACACAACCCTTTCACACCTTAGCAGCAAATTTAATAAATCATTGTGTTCAAAAGGTTTCATCATTTGATGACTAAATCTCTAGCAATGGTAGATAAACAATCCTTTTTCTAGTCTTACACTCAAAGCTGTTCCAGGTACGTAGGATCTTCTAGAAAGTCCATTCTATGGGCAAAGCTATTGAGAACCCAGGGTTATCTTCATGCCACGATGAGGTACTCTATAAGACTTTTCCTCTAGAAGAAGAAAAACATTGGCAAAATCTCCCTCTTAAGGAGGGACTCTGCAAAATACCCCTGCATGTGTGTGTACATATGAATATATAATACAAAGTATGTGTCCTATTGATCACACTAAAGTTATAATGTTTTATATATTTTTTAATCTCCCTAGAAATGAGAGCATAGTGTTAGAAGGTGACATAGTTATTTAAACTGTGAAAGTTCTTTTATTTATGTTGTGGAGTGTTTTCTAAGCAATATGTCCTGATCCATGAAAAGAACCAGTCCTAGCCTGATTTCTCAAATACAAACAACATACTTCATAGGCTTATCAAAGCTGGTGGCCACACAGATCGCATTACATGAAGCACAATTTTTTAAAAATTAATTTAATTTGATGTTAAAACTATTTCCCTACAGATTCTGCTGTTTGTGTGAGCATGAAGGCTCGATTAATCATATTGTGGGAATTGAAGGAAAAATCATGGTAGAGGTACTGTTTATAAATGTTCAATATGTAAGAAATAATTTACTAAGACTCCAATCTTACTTTTAACCACAACTGAATTGCTCGCTGATGAGAGCCTCATTAAGCCTCAAACCATTCTGAACCAGTTCCTTGATAAGTCAGTCTTAAAAGGCCAGATTAAGAAAGAAGCATCACGTGTACCACCCCACACAGCACCAAAGTTAAAATAAAAACAAAAACCCAACTCCAGACACTATCAGTTATTGTATTTTTCTTAAGTCAAACCCTCATAAAATGGTTTAAAATTTTAAATAAATATCTTGCAGCTATAGGTTATCAGAGTTAGAAGAGAACTTAGACTTTATTTAGCACATTCTTCTTTTAGTTTTTTAAGATCAAATGAGATATATATATATATATATAAAGTGCTTTGCAAATCTTAAAGTGACATATAAATATAAAATATTATCATAATCATTATTATTTTATAAATGAGGCAATCGTTAGTTGACTTGAGACTCCCCAGGGGAGTTTACAAATACAATCAAGACTGCCTGGCTTGCTTATCTTTGTATCCCTTAGTGTTAGCACAGTCTGGCTCATAGTAAGCATTTAATAAATGCTTTTTTGCTCATTCACTCATTGGTGCTCAGAGAACTTGGCCACTTGAGCTATGATAGCGGCGCTATTGGATGACTTGACTTTTACCCAGAAGACTAATATTCCCAAAAACCCATCACTGAGCAATGCTCAGAGAAGGACATGATGGTATAAATCACCTTGTTAGCGTACAGACATCAGGCCTCAGGGGAGATTTGAAGCCAAAGTAAAAGACTCAGTATGTTATGACAGATGGCCTTAGTTTTCACTCCTAACAAATTTGGGGTAGGAAGAACATAATTGTCATGGTGAATACACGTCCATCCCTGGGCATGGACAACATTGGGAATGATGGAATGGCCATGAATTAGTTGACTGTGCTTTATCTATGTTGACAAAGCTGCTTGAAGCCTGAAGCTTCAGGCTCAATGTCAATTTCCCTCATTAAGTATTATATTTGCAGATGTTATTCAAGCCTAGAACTGGCCAAGAAATGAGTAGGGAGGCCCTTTCAAGTATATCAGTAGAAGAAGGCACAGAAACATGAAGGCAAATGGGGGTTAGGGAAAGATTTAATGAGGATTTTATGGCGAGCAGTAGATGACTTTAAAGACTCCTTCTAATTCTGAATTAAATAATCTAAGAGGATGGTTATTTTCAATTTTGCACATAATTATAACCCCATGATTAACCTATATTTATTAATTTTCTTAAACTCAAAAGGGAACATTTTGAAATCAGAGGTCATGAGTTTCCCTATAAATTTGACAAATTTTATTAATGCAAATTGGGCAGCTAGATGGTGCAGTGGATAGAGGGCCAAATTGGAGTCAAGAATACTCTTCTTGAGTTGAAATCTGGCCTCAGACATCTACCACCTGGGTGACCCTGGGTAAGTCACTTAACCCTGTTTGCCTCAATTTCCTCATCTATAAAATGAGCTGAGAAGGAAATGGCAAATCACTCTAGTATCTTTTCTAAGAAAACTCCAAATGGGGTCACAAAGAGCGGGACACACTAAATAACAACAATTAAAGCAAATTGATCTTTTTCCTCTAACAATCATTATATTTCACTTCATGCGTGCAGAATTATTGTTTATGTGAACCAAGTTCACTTTCCCACCAACCTACTTGGGGCATACTCAGTTGCCATTCTTGGTGGTCAATTGTAGGATTAGAGTGAGCTTACTTCTTGCTTTTTCCACATTGGTCACTGCTTTATTCTTGTTTTCTGGGTGAGAGTAAAAGACCTTTCTTATCCTCAACTCATATTCTACTACCTCTTTTCCTGTTCTTCCTTTTTGGGGAGTCCTTTGACTTAGAGCCAAAAAGTGTTAGTGAACTAAGGAACATGGGAAAAGGAAACCTAATTCCCTTAATTAGAGGTCAACCTCCTCTAGGAATCGCCCACTTGACTAGGTATAGGATAAGTGCTGCCATATTCCTAGCACCAGTCCCTGAATGCTAGACATGTATTTCACTTCAACAGTTTTTTGATCTCAGCTTTATTGCAGGCATCAATTCACTCATGTCTTCAAATTCTGTGCGTTTCTTATTCATGTTCATTCATGGACCCTCCACAGAGGAGTCACCCAACATCATAGGAGAACCCTTCTCCTCCACTAGGTCTTTTTATATTTTGAAAGTGCCAGTGAAGAACTCCAGCTATCCAATCATTATCCCTCTCATCCCACATTCCCAGCCCTTCCCCTTTTCCAGTTATATTTTTCCTTAGTGAAATATTAGGGATCACTGGACCTGAAATTTAATTAATGTAAAGAAATCCCAGATAAGGAAACTACCCCTACCAGTGTAGGTTGGTAACTTCTTTGTATAGTACCACTTTTCTTCCCTCTCCCTCCTCTCACCCCTTGCTACTTTGGGGCATGCTTAGCTGGCATTACAGGCAAATACATGGAAGGTTAGAGTAGGCTTGTTTCTGGGTATGTGTGATAGAGGGGCATTTCAAACTGAATATGCACAATATTCTCTCTCTGGCTTGAATCCAACCAGTGAAGGCTTGGTGGACCTTCCTCTAGGCATGAATGATTAAAAAGCTGGCCCTATAGAATGATAAAGAGTCTTCTTTGTCTGAGGCTGAGGAGCACAAAGGACTGATGATACAGGAGGGACTAAGGTGGAGGTGACTGCACACATAAAAAAAATAAGTGGATGATCTTTTACTCTTTTCTCTGGAGAAAACTATTGTGAGTTGCCAAGTAAGGGAGGGGCAGCAGCCAGAAAGCTATACTCTCCTACTCACCTGCCAGGTGTCTGTGAATGCATGGCACCTTTGTTCCCAATGTGTTTCTTGTTTCCTGACTGTAGGTGAATGAGTATTCTGAGATGGTAGTGCCTAAGTACTGAGATCCATCAAAGCTCTTCTGGGTCCCATTGGCAACTAGAGCCCAGCTGCAGGTATCAACAATAGCCAAATCTGAGGAGGGGATGGTAGAGCAGCCAAACACCTTATTTAACTGGGCCAAGCAATAGACTGACCTCTCAGCTGGAACACTGAGTCCTGGAAAGATCCAGTCTAACTTGGTAAGAAAAAAACTCCTTCGTCATTAACGCATTGAGGAGAAGGACTCCCAGGGCCAGGAGTGCCAGATACTCATCAGCCCCACATGTTCTTTTGTGCTGTAAGTTTAAGACTGCTCTCCACAGGAAACTTGTGTCTATGCAAGAGCAAAGTTGCCCCTTCCTCCTCTTTTGGGGTATGGAGGGATTGTTTTCGTTTTATGCCATCTCAGTAAATAATCTATTGTAAAAGCTAATTGATATCAATGGATTGATATTGAGAAATATACCAGATCAGAGCTCATGAGTAAAAGAGCTAAAAATTCCTTTCAGGGTCACCCCCCCCCCCCAACAAGAACCTTAAAGAGAGAAGTGGTCAGCCACTTTCTGGGAACCTAACCAGTCCAGTATCAGTTGAAAGAGTGATTATATCCTGAAATTATGTTATATATACTTTGTATGAATTTCATACATGCTTTTCTGTGTTCATATAAGTTCCTCAAGGCCAGAAACTTGTTGGTTGTTTTTGTATTTTCAGTACTTTGCATAGTGTTTGGAACACGATAGATGCTTAATAAATGCTTATTGAGTGAATGAATGCAAGGCCATATGCTAAATGATGCTAGAGAGATGAAGAGAAAAGCAAAATAGTCCTTATCTTCAAAAACTTGTATTCTCTTGGGAAGATCTGGTTGTTGCTCTTTGCGGTCGAAGAGGACCCAAATGTTATCACTATGTTGGGGTCAAGGTACAGTTATATCCCACTAGGATTGATCAGACCAATATGCGCTAGGAAGACTTTACCATCAGCTTGGGCACAAATAGTCCGTATGAACATTTGGAGTGGAGATGTCTCTAAATTTGTGCATCTCACATTTCTTTTAAGCTACTGCAATTCTGCTTTGCTTACAGAGCACAGCATCTTCTTTGATGCTGGCATGCCACACTGGGTGGTCTGTGCTAGTGTCTCCCAAGAAGACACAGTGTGAGTCAACCCAAAGTATATATGAAGTAAAGGACAAAGCAAGCAATGGTAAATAGGCAGTGTGCTATAGTGGACAGAGCACTCAACCCCATCTTAGAAATTTACCACCTAGGTAACCATGAGCAAATCACTTAAACCTCATTTACCTCATTTGGGTAGCTAAGTAGCACAATGGATAGAGCACCAGTCCTGGAATCAGGAAGACCTGATTTCCAATCTGACCTGAGATACTTACTAGCTATACGAACCTGGGCAAATCACTTAACCTCTATTTGCCTCAGTTTCCTCATCTGTGAAATGGGGATAATAATAGCACCTACCTCCGAGTGTTGTTCTAGGATCAAATGAGATAATATTTGTAAAAAATTCTCAGCCCAGGGTCTGGTACATAGTAGGCATTGTATAAATGCTTATTTCATTTCATTCCATGTGTCATTGGGAAGGGCAGGAAAGACATGTAAAACTGATTACATATGATGGGCTGATTTATTGTTGATGCTTTGGAGATCATCCAGTGCCTTCTTTTAGTGCAATCCTCTGACTTTATTTACTTGATTATTGTTAGGATTAAAATGAACTCAGATTTATTTCATGTCATAGGTACTAGTGATTGACTTCTACCATAAAGAAAGATGTGAAATGTGCGAAAATAGAGAAATGTGCACTTTATATTAGATGCCTTGTAACCTCTTTTCAGCACCCTTTTCTCCCATTCCTGTGTCTCTCCTGCTCCTGAGTTTTTTTTTTTTTTTGTGGTTGTTCTGTCTTTTCAGTCATGTTTGACTCTTTGTGACTCCATTTGGAATTTTCTTGGCAAAGATAATGGAGTGTTTTGCAATTTCCTTCTCCAACTCATTTTAGAGAGGAGGAAACTGAGGCAAACGGAGTTAAGTGACTGCCCAGGGTCACATAGCTAGTAAGTGTCTGAAGGCAGATTTGAACTCATGAAGATGAGTCTTCCTGATTTTAGGCCCAGTGCTCTATCCACCGTACCACCCAGCTTCCCACCTGCTCTCAAGCACATAGCACCAAAAGACAAATAGACATGTAAGGAATTGGTATCCTAAATGCCAGTTTTTCTTAGAACTTTAAGTGCTTAAAGAATGAAAGACTAAGAATGACTGACTAGAAATAACTACCAAATTGGACTCATGGTTCATTGCTTATAGACCAGAAAAGTCAATGACAACTAGAGGTGGGGGATCCTTGCTATCCATTTCATGATAAAATTCTAAATGATCCAGGGTTCCAGAAAAAAAACAAAACAGTAATAGTTAATAAACAGTGTGTCCACATTTTAGTGCTTTATGTCTTTTGATTTCCCATAAAACCTTCAAGGATAAAAAACAACATGAAATAATAGAGAATATGCAGCCATTATTAATCATTTTAGTAGAAATACTGCCCATGAACTCACTTTCACCTCCTTTTTTCCTGTGTGCACATTAGAGCACTTTATTCCCCCTCCCCCCTTACCTGCTGCTTGTGAAATCAACTGAAAATTTAATGTTTTCTTTGAAGCAGCTGTATGGATTTGGACTACACAGGAAAGGCACTGTTGACTTTTTCATTTATAGACCCTTCAGAACCACTTGGCAGTAGCTAAGCATAAATTTGCTAGGAGGTATGGCTGGCCATCTTGTTTCTTGGTAAAATGGTTCACAATCCTGGCTACAGAGGTAACTACATTTACTTGTTTGTTGTTAGGGTTAAAATAAACCCAGATATATTTCAAGGTACAGGGACTAATGATTCACTTCTGTCCTAAAGAAAGAACCACATGCAAAATGTCTGACGTACTGAGGAAAAACAGATACCTGGAAGATAATATGAAAGAATTGGCAGTTTTTGTCCCCTCTCCCTGCCTTATTTTATCTGGATACAACTGACACTCATGTCTGGCATTGTTCATTTATTCTCTTAAAGACTTCATGTGACTGATATCATATTATTCCTTATAAATACCAGCAGCTGTCTTTGTTCTTTGCATTTCTTTGTGCCCCCCTTTCATGGAATGAGGGCATAGGATAGTAGTGGGATCCACACAAGACAGAGTGACCCAGCATAAGGCTGGAACTCAACTGCCCAGACCATTTTTAAGAGAGTTTTCTCTTTCTAGGAACATAATCACAAACCACTCATGTATTTCATATGTAGTGAGACTCTGGGCTTATTTTTCCAGAGCGAGGCTGGCTACAGCTCCCTCTTAGGGTTCTAAGGCTACTGTTGAGGTTATCTTTTTTTAATCCTATTGGTTTATTCCCGCACTGGTATGCTTCTTCCTTTAGTAACTATCAGTGATTATTACCCCTGTTCCATTTAACAACTAATATCAATTAATTCTACAATGGAATATTTACTGAGAAGACATAATAAGAATAGATGTTACAAAGCATTTCCTCCCACACTTGAAGGAAACATTTTCCTCCAAATCCCCTCAGTCTCTGGGAAGAGTCTTTTCTATGGCTGTATGAATCGAGTGAGTTGCTTGAGGTTTCAGTCTTCATTGTCTGCATTCTGACAAATTCTGGGATGTACTCCAGTTCCCAATTCCTGGTGCCTTGCTCTCTTGACCTTTCAATCCTCACAAAGTCATAGCCATCTCTAATTTTCTTCATCCTGGAAGCAGGAAAGAGTATATGCAAATGATATAGAAGCAACTGCAGGGCCTTGTGCTACATGCTAGCTTTGAGTAGGAAAGGACCCGAGACCTCCCTCTACCCACAAAATCATGACAAGTTATTCTCCTTCTCCAATCAGCCAAGCCAGAAAGAACTATAAGTCAAGAGACTCTTGCTGGCTGATTAGTACCTTTTGAATACACCCAAGTTCTGGTTCCATAGCCTCTCAGAAAGACTTCCCTTTACTATGTTGTTAGAAGACTATGAAAAATACCTGCTCATGCTCAAGTACACATAGGGGACACATCATAGAGTACATTATGCATGCTCATTAGGACTCAGCTCATTGGTAACTTTTGCCCATTACACAGAACTATGCTTAGATTGTCAATCAGACTACGAGCCTAATCTAGTGATCTCTAGGGTTACACTAGAATGACACTGAGATTGTGGTGAGTGGAAGGGTAGTGGTACCCTTGACAGAAATAGCGAAATTTGGAAGAGATATGAGTTTTGGGGAAAAGATAATGAATTCTGTTTTGTATATTTTAAGTTTGTGATACTTATGGTACATACAGCTGGAAACTAGCAAACTGGAACTGAATAGAGACACTAAAGCTAGATATATAGTTCTCAGAATCTCTAGCATAGAGATGATAATTGAATACTAAAGTGTTAAGAGCTGTTAATGTCTTAATGTATTATTTCTTCCAGCTAGCCAATAGCTTGATATAATGGATGGACTGCTGGCCCTAGTAAGGTCAAGGAGACCCTGTGTTTAAAGCTTGTCCCTTATACATACTAGATTAAACTCTCCAAGGCTCAATTTCATCATCTGTAAAATGGGAATAATAACATCTGAAGTACAAACTATAAAACTCTTTTTAAGTGTCTGCTATTATTCTTCTAGAGACATCTTTCTTTGAATGGAGGAGTCTTTGTTTTAGCCTAAAGAAATGAATTTCTTATCATAGAATTTCAGATATCAAGAATAAGTCAGCATGGGATACTTTGTCTAGAGCTCTTGAAAATACACCATGAAGGTGACTATGTACTTGACCTTCATGTACAGCAGTCCTACCCCTGGGAAGACCTTTTGCTGTCTTAGATGTTGAGATGCACCTCATTGTTAATCACTCTTGCTGGACATACTTCTCCTGGTATCTGTGTTTCTTTCATTGTCTAAGAATTCTTTATGGACACTTCCGAAATCTTATTCTTTCTCTAGCTTCAAGTCAAATAACTTCTGGACCTCTCCAGAATGCTTCATTATTCTTCCAACTTTGAGCATAGTAGAAGGACCATGGTTCAATGGAAAGAGTTCCTTCCAACTTTAAATAACATGATTTCCTTATTATTATACTAATTGAGAGCCCTTCTCATTTCCAAATTTCTCTCTTCTAGTCATCATCAAAGTTTTGGGACCTTATCAGTTTTATAATACTACAGATGAGAAAGCTAGTCCTCCCTATTCTCTTCACCCTCAGACATTAAATGACTTCCAGGTGACGGTGAAAGACATCTCTTTTCCACATGCCTAAGCCTAGACCCAACCTGGGAGCTGTACATCTGGAGACTGAGCACATAATAATTCACATTCATAAAGCATTTTTAAGTTTAAAAAGCACTTTAGTTATTTGAAAAAAAAAACAACCTGCTGAGTTAGTAGTACAAGTATTATCCTTGTTTTGTAGATGAGGAAACTGAGTCTCAGAGAGGTGAAGTGGGTTGTCTATGCCCGCTTAGACAATAAGAGTCAGGACTGGGATCAAACTTAGGTCTTCGGATTCCAAGGCCGGTACCCTTTCTTCTGCACCATACTGCCTCTTGAGACTGATAAGATTTTTCAGGGCCATTCTAATTCAGGGCAAATGATTCATTTTGGCATTTTAGTGACCATTGTTCACCCACAACCTGCCCTTCACTAAATTACACCTTTTCTTCTTATCCCTAGTCCCATCTCCTGAAATAAATCAGGACATTCTCCTTCCCTCTACCTCTTTTTTTTTTTTTTTTTAACCATTTCCTCATCCCTGCTTGGCAAATTTTCTAGCATTGTCAATAGATTCTTACAGTTCATTCACACTGACCTGGGTCTCCTCAGGAAAACCTGTCAAGAAAAATTTCAGCACCAGGAACTCCAAGAGCTACTCCATGGTGTCAATCTCTGGCCTCAGTTTCCCATCAGAGAGGGTTCTGAGCTGACTCAAAGCCCTATGTGTGGGTCCAGCTACTTCCTAGTATTCCAATTGCTTAAAATACAGGTAGAAAGTCACACAACTTGGGTTATCCTCTTGAAGACAAAATTTCATTTATCTTCTAAGGAGAAACATTGTTTCACATGTTTTTTCTTTCTTATTTTTATTGATCCTTGTTCATTGAAGAAAACTTTATTAAATGCCCATTATGTGCAATGAACTTAAGTAGCATCTGGGAAAGATCCAAAGGACCTAAATAAGCTTTAAATCTTGACACAAACTTCTGTTCTATCACTCCTTTATCCTCTCCCTAGTACCTCCCGACTCCATCTCCTGGACCTAGACTGACATATCACAGTGCATTGCACTTAATGAAAGTCCATTAAATGAATGAACGAAAGTGCTATTTTCTTGATTCTTGTCCTTCAAGGCCTTCATATTCTTTTAATTTTTTTTCTTTTTAATTTATGGAATGAAATATTCTATTCAAAATATTCTTGCTGTAAAAATTACATTCTTACTTGTAGCTACTTTCTTAAGTTCTTTTATTATTAAATACAACAAATACCATTTCTTGAAATTATCATTCAAGAAAACATCTCAATAGGATGGGAAAGTTATGGCCAAACATAGTATCTCATCCCAAATGTTGAAGACCGTGGATCAAGGATTAGGTTGACAAAAGAACAAATTTAAGGGATATTCCTATATCCAATACCACATAGAATATTAAGGAAGAGCAACCATAGTTTCTCCCATATCAGATAAAAACCATGAACTCTTAAAAAAAAATCAGAGTGTATGCAATTGCTCTGGTAACCACAATCAGCTGCTTCAAAAGCCCTGCCCATTATTTTATCCCTCCCCTGAGTCAGCCCTGGCTGATACTTCTATTATTGAAGATGTTAATAACATGACTCATTTATGAGGAGCATAAGCATGAGTTCCCCAGTCACCATGATGCCACTCACTGTTAGCAGATTATCCTAGGCAACAAATATTCTGTCAGAGTCTGTCATGTAGCAATGTTTGGATAAATAAATGTCTGGAGTGCTAAATACCCCTCCCTTTACATCACCCATATACTCCCACCCTTTTCTTTGTCCCCAGCTCCCAACTGTTCAATCCTTTTTCCAAAGCACTAGACACTGTTGGTTGAAGACTCCAATTTGCATCTTATTTTGCTTTTGTACAGCTATTAAATTTATGCTCCTCTAGCTTAGAGTATGTAAAATAAATGAATAAAATCTGATGCTGTTTTTAAATTCAGTATCTAGGACATAAGAAACAAACTTGCACAGAGAATATTCATAATGGAATTCTAAACCAATATATTTAATTATATCTTGGGCTAGGATCATCAGGAATACTGCAGAGAAGTGCCCATTTTTACTTTACTAAAGTGAAGCATTCTCTGTTCTATCCCTATGGATAAATGGCATTAAGGTCACCTCCTCTGTCCCTTTCCTTACTGTCCTTGTGGGTGAATCTGGCTAACACCCTGACAGTTTGGATCTTATATGGGAATGAAGTGAGATATTCTTAGGTCATTCAACATTCTAAGAAGAGATTTGCTTAGCTATAATAAGAGATCTCTATGTATGCATTGAGGACACAGAGAGTTGATTCAGCTGAGTGCAGTTCCCCTGCATCTTAGTTGCTTGTGGTGGTCTGTCAGACAAATATCAGAGGGGCTAAAGCTCCTTTGGGTTTTTGATTCAGGTGACCTGAAAGTGGTCAATGATCCAAGCCTTGACCCTGACCCAATTCAGTCTTAAGGATTGTATCAATATAGTTTAAGGAAAAAATGGAATAATTTTCATAGAAGGAGAAGGAGAGGGGAGTTAGGATATTCTTCCAACCCCACTCCATAACACCAAATACAACTTACATTCTCCTTCCAACAAGTCACTCACTTTCTGATATCTACTACTTCTAACCTATTGGGGAACATGTTGCTGTTTATCCTCTCATTATGAGAAATGATCCTGAAGCTGAATAGGGAGTTTTAGCAACAACCTCTTCTAACCCCTTTGTTCTCCTTTGAGTACGACAGTTATTCTCATAAAGATATGAGATTATGTGACATACTTTAGGCTCATTTGGATAAAGGCACCAAGAATCACAGAACTCATCCACCCTCTTCTGCCCTATTAAAAGTAAGCTAACAAACCAAAGGAATCAAACATTGTTTCATTAGCCAGAGATGGTTAGAGTTCCTTTGTTCAGCATGAAATTGAAATCTCCACATCCCAGTCATGGTCATTGTCTTTCTTGGCACTGTCTGTTGTTAGTCATAGAATCAGAGATTTGCAAGCTGGAAGAGACGACAAGAGATCATTTGACCTACCCCCCTTCCCCCCTCCCCCCACCACTGCCCCAGCCTCAGAAAAGTAAAACATTTATAGGATCATTGGATTTAGCAATGGAAGGGACCTTAAATGATCTTCCAGTATAACCTCCTAATTTTCCATATGAGGACACCAGATTTAGGAGAGTTGAAGTGAATTGTCCAGAAGTCACATTGTTTCCAGTTCATTTCACCAAACAAATATTATTAAGTACTTGTTTATATATAGCACCTTGCAATAATCAAGAACATTTTATAAAATCTTCAAGGAGCTTAGCATTCTAAAGGAGAGAGACAACATATTGATAACTAAGTAATACAAGATATATAGAGAGTAGATTAAAGTAATTAACAGGGGAAGGCATTAGCAACTGGGGAGACCAGCAAAAGCCTCCTCTAAAAGGTGGTATTTGAGGTGAAGGAAGCTGAGGAAAATCAGAGGTGGAGGTGAGAGGGCAGAGCATTCCAGGCATGGGTGCAGCTAACAAGGCATGGAGGCAGAAGGTGAAGTGATATATTTGAGGAACTTCACGGAGGCCCGTGTAGCTAGATTACTGACTATATGGAGAGGAGTAAGGTATACTATAAAAGAACTGGAAAGGTAGGAAAGGGCCAGGTTTTGAAGAGCTTTAAATGCCAAAAAAGATTTTATATTTGATCCTGGAAGTAATAGGGAACTACTGGAGTTCATTAAACAGGAGGGTGATGTGTTCATATCTACACTTGAGAAAAATCAACTTGATAGCAGAATGGAGGACGAATTCAGGTGGGGAGAGATGAAGCAGGGACATCAAGTAGAAAACTGTAGAATTCTAATCAAGACCGTGATAAAAGCCTGAACTAGGCCCTCACTGTAGCTATATCAGTGGACTTAGTTGAGAAGGGGTATTATATGAGAGATGCTATGAAGGTAGAAATGATGAGATTTGGCAGGGGGTTGGATATGAGAGTTGAATGAGAGTGAAGAGGCAAGGATGACAACAAGGTTGTGAGCCTGGATAACTGGAAGGATGGTGGTGCCCTCCATATTAATAGAAGGAATCAGAAGAGGGGAAAGTTTGGACATAAAAGATGATGAATTGTGTTTTGGATATGTTCAGTTTGAGATGCCGGTGGGATGTCCAGTTTGACATATCCAAAAAGCAATTGGTAATACATGACTGTTGCTCAACAGAGGAGGAAAAGAAGTGGCTATATCGATCTGGGAATCATTTGCATAATGATAATTGAGTCCATGGGAACTAATGAGACTACTAAATGAGATAGTATAGAGCAAATAGAAAGGGACGTAGGACATAGTCTTGGGGAGCACTCATATTTAGTAGGCATGACATGGATGAAGAATTAGAAAATGAGACTGAGGAGAGGTCAAGGAAGGTCAGTATTTAGAAAAGATCACACAATCTGCCAATGAAGAGATCATTGGTAACTTTGGAGAGGTCAGTTTTAGTTGAATGATGAGGTCAGAAGCCAGAATGTAGAGATAAGATTAGAATGAGAAAAAAGGAAGTAGAAGCAACAGCTGTGGTTATTTTGTAAGGTGTTCAGCCACAAAGTAAAGGAGAGATTTAGGATGATAGTTAGCAGGAATGGTGGTTAGTATTTTCAGTTAGACTTTTTGCTTTCTCTAACTCCAGAGTCTATTAGACTTTCAAGCTGCTTTTTTGCTAAAAAGTCTTTTTCTTCTATCAATTTACTATCAAATTCTGGACTGTTCAGATTCAGTGCATTAGGTACCATCAGCTTCCAAAATGTCTAATTAGCAAAGTCAGAGTTTTTTTTTTTTAGGGTTTTTTAAGGATAAGGAAAACTTGGGTGTGTTTGTAGGCATCAGAGTAGACTGGGAGAGATTGAGGATTAGGAAAGAGGGGGTGATAAGGAGGACAATTTGATGGCTAAGATAGATCATGGGATCAATGGTTTATGTAGAGGGATTTGTCTTGGAAAGGAGAAGAACCACCTCTTTATATGAGATTGGAGTGAAGGAGATAGTGGAGGGAGACATCTGCATGATGTGAGATGAGGAAGATGGGAGAAGAGGGAGCTCTCAGAGATTGGCCTTAATACTTTTGGTGAAGTGTTTGGTGAAGGTTCTTTGACAAGATGGTGGGGAGGAAGTGGTGCTAAGAGAAGTTTGAGGAGAGATGAAAAGGTTTGGAACAGTTGCTGTGGTGAGTAGGATTATAATTTGATTAGGGAGGAACAAAAGGATTGTCTTGCTGCAGTGAGGAGCCAGTTGAGATTGTATAACACGCTTGTAGTGGGCCCAGACTGCTTGGTTTCCTGATTTCCTCCAGCTCTATCCAGTAGCATGTGACGAGGTGAATGGTGAAATTAATCCAGGGCTGGAGTTTAGCAAGGTGTGATCAGCAATGGGCAAGGGAATCAAGGGTAGTGGACAGGATACTGTTGAGTTTGTTTACCAATATAGACATACAGAAGGGAGGAGAGTTTAGCCAGTGTAGGATTTGGGAGTGAACTGAGGGGTGAAGGGATTGGACTCAAATGACCAATGGGTTACTCAACTCTTAGATTTCATTATTGTTTTCATTCAGTAATTCAATCATGTCCAATTCTTTGTGACCCTGTGGACCACATTATGCCAATACTGTCCAATACTTTTTTTCTTGGTGAAGATACAAGAGTGGTTTGCCATTTCCTTCTCCAATGGACTAAACTAATTAATTTAATTTAAATCCATTGGATAAATTAATCCAGTAGATTAAAGAAAACTGAGGTTAAGTGACTTGTCCAGGGTCACACAGCTAGTAAATGTCTGAGGCCAGATTTGAATTGAGGTCTTTCTGATTCCAGGCCCAACACTGTCCACTGAGCCACCTAGCTGCCTTAGATTTTATAGTTACCTGAAAAAACTTGGAACAACCCAAATTCAAGCATTGATACATTCTGTCAGGTAGAGACACATTGCATTTTTTTTTTTTGCTTCTCTGCCCATTAGCCAGTAATTATCTACTTTGAACTTATGAAGTTTTCCTCCCCAATTAATGTAAAAGTCTAATTATAGTCTAATTGTGTAAGAAATGCTGCCCTCTTCATTACCTTCATAGGCACAGAAGATTATTGATCTAGAGTGGGGAGGGGCCTCAAAAGCTAACTAGGCCAACTTCCTAATTTTGGAGATGAAGAACCAGGAAGTTCTAAAGAGAAGGCCCAGAGAAGTTAAGTGACTTGCCCAATGTCACAAAAGATATTAAACAGAAGAGTCAATATATAAACCCAGATTCCCTAACTCCAGAGTCCATTAGACTTTCAAGCTGCTTTTTTTGTTAAAAAGTCTTTTTCTTCTATTTACCATCTATCTATCTATCTATCTATCTATCTATCTATCTATCTATCTATCTATCTA
>NW_020950417.1:5097313-5101419 GCF_900497805.2 Vombatus ursinus | reverse complement strand
CTATCTATCTATCTATCTATCTATCTATCTATCTATCTATCTATCTACTATTTTCTTCAATTTACTGTCAAATTCTAGACTGCTCAGACTCCATGCATTAGATACCAGCAGCTTCCAAAATGTCTAATTAGCAAAGTGTAGTTGGTTCCAAAAGCCCAATTTCTCATTATTCATTAACCTTAAGGCAATGAAACACCAACTCTATCTTCATAGAATCAACTTTTCATTTTAAAACCCCTGAATGTTAATGATAAGGCAAAGAGGTTTATTAGGACACTGAATTATAAAGCAATATTTCTCCTATATTGTCCCTGTTATCCAGAAATACTAAATAATAAGCACTGTGCTATATGTTTATGGTGAAATTTATGATGAACTGTATAGCATAGTGTATAGAGTGCCAGGCCTGGCTGGAGTCAGGAAGGCCTGAGTTCAAATCTGGTCTCAGACGTTTATTAGCTGTGTAACCCTGGGCAAGTCACTTAATCTCTGTTAGCCTTAGTTTCCTCATCTGTAAAATGGGGATAATGATGGCACCTACTTCCCAAGGTCACTGTGAGGATCAAATGAGATAATAATTGTATAGCTCTAAGCATAGCACCAGGCACATAGTAGGCACTATCTAAATGTTAGCTATTATTATTATTGTTATTATTATTAATGTCACTGTAGTATAGATGAAGTACCTGTGAGTCACGTCTATGATGAAACCTATAATCTGTTTGAGCTGGAGATACAGGATAGTAAACTTCATTTCCCTTTCCCTTTTCTATTTGTCCTAAGAAATTGAATGCCCTTTTGTTGAACTGGGCTCGGAAGGAATTGGAGGCACAGTTCTATTACTTATAAGAAAAAGAACATTTAACAAATGGAGTTACTTTGTAACTCCACACTGCAAAGATAAGCAACAAGGATACAATGTCACCTAGCTTTTCTGGTTGTAACTCTCCTCCTCTCCATATGTAAATGTATGTGGTCACTAGGTCATCATGATGTGGCAACTCATGTGGTCTTAGGCCCCCAACAAATCTAAGGGGCCCAGATTCCATCTGACTGGGGTTTTTTAATGCCCTTAAATCACTTGGAAGCTGCATCAGGGAAGTTGGGGCTGATCAGGACCCAGAGATAAGTCTTCTATATAAAGCTTCCCATATTGTGGGTATAAGGAAATAAGTTTCATTGGGGAAACACTACTTCTTCTAGAGAACCTTTCAATATTTAAATGCATATGGGACTTTTACTAGATGGGCAGTCCTCCTGACATTGGCAGTACTATGGGAGAAAGAGGGAAAGGGGAAAACAAGCAAAAATAAACAAGACAAAAATGGGGAGAACAAAAGTCAGAAATCCTAGGCCTTTCCCCTCCTCTTTGGAAAGACCAAATTTCAAGTCTTTAACTGGACAGTCCACCATACTAAGGGAAAAAGAAAAACATAACAAAACAAAGCAAAAACAAAAATGAAACAAACAAAACTAATTGGAGGAGAACAAAAGCTAGAAATCCTAGGCCTTTCCTTCTCCCTTCAGAAAAACCAAGTCTCAAGTCTCACAGCCTGGTCCAAGTTGAGAGTGATGCCAGATCTTTGCAGTTCACAATGGGTCTTCTAATGCAATTCAATGATGTTGAAGCCAAGCATTCTAAGAGAAACAAGTGAGGAGGGAGAGTATTTCAGACAGGGATGACAACCAATGAAAGACAAAGTGGAGAGAGTGTCATGTGTGAAAGTCCAGTGTCACTGGATCACGGAGGAAAGTGTTACAAAACTGGAAAGGTGGGAAGGGGGCCAAGTTAGGAAAGGATTTAAAGAGTCATTGGAGTTTGTTGAGTAGAGTGATGACATGGTCACCTGACTTTAAAAAAGAATCACTTTGACGGCTGAATAGGAGATCATTTAGAGTGGAGAAAAGACTTGTGATAAGGAGATTGACCAGAAGGCTATTGAAATAGTCCAGGCACGAATTGATGACAGCTTACACCATGGTGACAGTTGTGTGAGTGGAGAGCAATGGATGCATAGGAGACCTGCTGTGAAGGCAGAAAGGGTGTGATAGTGACAATGAGGAGATTGTGGGCATAACACTAAGAAGGAACATAAGGACTCAGAGGATCATGAGTCAGGCAGGTATTCCTCATGGGCATGTAGGCATGCAGGCCCCCAAGCCTTCCTTCAGTCCTGCAGGCACATAAGCAATGGCTTGGATGTACTGTGGCATTTCCAGATCCCAGTTCTCTGGGTCTCTGCATTTATATCTTCTCACTGTTGCTAGGCAGATTCATAGGGACTGTGTGGGAAGGGGACCTTCAGGGCAGTCAGTCAGTGGATGGTCTGACCTGTGATGCCTCCCTTATCTACCCCACAAGGACACTGTGATTAAAAAAAATTTGCTAAACTTGCATATCTGGATCAGATGAAGTTTGATGAGCTGAGAGCTTTGTATTTCTTCCCTAAATCAAGTTGACTAAACCAATACTGGGTATATAGGAACTTCCTGGTACATTGATGAATCAATTGGTGGTCATATATGGAGTCATTTCTGTCATCTAGAGCCTAGAACTAGGCCAGTCATCATACTGGGCCATTACATAGGCCAGTAATATATTGGATATGTGGGTTGGATGTGGAAAGTCAAACATAACATGGGAGTTTTAAGCCTGAGTGACTGGGAGGATGGTGGTGGCATTAGCACTAGCAAAGTTGGGGAGAGGAGAGGGAATGAGAGGAAAGATGAACTCAATATAGGTTATATTGAGTTTAAAATGTCTCTGGGACATCCAATTTGAGATGTCACAGAGGCAATTGATGATTCCAAACTAAAGCCGTGTACATGAAATGTGAGGAGATAGTAGTTAAACCCTCTGGAGTTGAAGAGATCATCAAAAGAATAGTCTAGAGGGAGAATAGAAGAGGGCCCAAGAAAGACTTTGGAAGACTCATGGTTCATAGATTTAGGGCTGGAAGACCATATAATTTATCTCTTTATTTTTACAAATGAAGAAACTGAGGCCCAATGAATTTAAGTGACCTGCCCAAGATCATGCAGATAATAAAAAGGGAAAATGACTTGGGGGGCAAGGAGATGATTGCAATCAACATCTGGGTAAGTTGAGATAGATGCATGGAGTGAACCTTAAAGGAAGAGAAGTAGTTGAGTGATAGAGGCAGGGGGAGGATGTGGAATTAGCAATGGTGATTGAGGAGTATGCCTACTCTTACTCTTATCTCACTGCAGCACCTGGTACTTGAGAGGGTGGCTAGGGATACAATGACTTCAGAGAAGATCCACCTTTCTTTGAGTGAGGTTAGTGCTTCAATTTATAACATTGTCTCATTGAACCCATGTGTTTTAAAGCATCATGGTTTAAAGATGGATTTTTCTCCCTAAGGTGATAAACAACTATCTTTCAAAATGCTCAATTCAAGCAGAAAACATTGTTTTGATAAACATGTTTCTGTTCCTTTTTTACACATCTGTAGCTTGGAGGCACCTAGCAAAACAACACTTGTTATCGTAGACAGGTTCAAGGAAGCTGTCTGTCACACACCCTCATGGTCAATGTGAAAAATCAATTCTCTCCTCATTTCCAATTAAAGGCTGTCCTTTCTAAACAAGACTAGTTGACACATGCTGAGTAGTTGTTCCTCTGAATCCTTCCTAAGTATGCCACTAAAATACAAGGTATTAGAATGTAAATGCTGTCAAGCCTACAATAATCACAGCATAGTTTGATAATCATTAGTTAGCACTAAGGTAGACACAAAGGAATAATAATAACATTCTCTTCTCTTCTTCTCCCCTCCCCTTACTCAATGACTGAGAAGTCTTGTATTTTTAAAACTATTTTCCTACAATTTAACCAAACAAGTAGAAAGAAAATCTGTGTGCACCATCTGTCATCATCATCATCATCATCATTGTCTTTCTCCTTCTTTCCTTCCCTCCTTCCTTCCTGCTTTCTGCCTCTCTTCCTCTTTCTCTCTTCCTTCTTTCCTCCCTCCCTCTTTTTCTTTCTCCCTCTCTTTTTCTTTCTTCCTTTCACCCTTCATGCCCTCTTTCTCACTCCTTGCCTTCCTTCCTTCCTTCCTTCCTTCCTTCCTTCCTTCCTT
>NW_020950417.1:5087133-5097213 GCF_900497805.2 Vombatus ursinus | reverse complement strand
TTCTTTCTTTCTTTCTTTCTTTCTTTCTTTCTTTTTCTTTCTTTTCTATGTGCAATGATTGCAATAACATAGCATGATCCAGAAAGACTGGAGAACATACATTTTGACTGGTTTTCACCAAAAACCTCAAATTGAGCCCCCCCTTCCCTCCCTTCCAAAGTCAGATTGGGATCTATGATTAGGTTATTTGCGGCAAAAGTAGTTTGTGGGGGAGGGGGCTTGAGTTTTCTGGATAATTGGATGCATAGTGCACATTACAGAGACAGATTTTGCTCACCACCACTTCCTCTCATCTGGCTGTCATTTCCCAATTGACACAAGGGTCAGCCTTACTCAATCATCTTCTCTAAGGCTAATCAACTCAACAACACATGGTAATTTGGCTCCTATTCAGGTTACTCCCCACAACAAGATGTGATAATAGAAATACTGGATGCATATATTTGGTTAAACAAATCAAGATTTCACATCCCTTAGTTTGTATAAACAGATCTGGTTGATGCATAGAATTAGCCACCTCAAAAACATCATTGCTAATAGACTACATTGTGACTTTGTGGAACTTGTGTATTTTAATTATAGTGAATTTTCACTGAACCAGATTAATGCTGACATTTTATTATATCTGCATAAACCACTGTTCAAGTCATATTCAATATGGAGTCTTTGTAAGGTCTCAGCGCCATTTAAAACATGTAAACCTTCATAAACTAGGCCATAGATAAAGGAGGGGGTGGTGGTAGTTTATAGGCAACATTTAAAAGTAAATTGAATTTCCTTTTACATATAAAATGGATTTCATTCTACTAACCCTAGAATACAGCTTATCTTATCATTTATAGTAGTCATTTGTCATTTGAGACATGATCTGAAATAAGAATATATTATGTGTAATCATGGGATACAGATGGTTAATTTCAATCCATCAATCAAGAAGCACATCTAATTTGTGCTAAACACTATTTTAGGCACTGGGCATACAAAATCATAAGAGAACAATCTCTCTTCTCAAGGAATTTACATTTTATCAGGTGATACATGTATATATATTTAAATGTCAGCTACAAATTATTTCTACTCGTATAATTAATTTGAATTCAATAAATATTTATAAAGCAGCACCACTCTCCCTCACACTCTACCTTTCCCAACCAAGCCCCTGAAGGCAATGAGCAGGGAAGTGCCTCTGTGGAGATGTTACCTGGCAATTTCCTCTGCAAATGCTACAGCTTCCCATCTCCTTGCCTCTAGAAGCCAAAAGACCCAACGGAAAAGAAAGTCCTTACCACCAAGGTTCTTTGTACTTCCAACTGATTCAATATCAGAAACAGATATGGCTTAATTAATGCAAATGACACCAAAGTAGATGCATACCCTTGGCTTTGCCACTGTATGCCAAGGGTTACTATCTGATTTTTTTTTTACCATCTGATTTGAATTTAAATCCTCCTGTACAAATGTTTCGAAAGTCTTAATGCAGTTTTAGGCCACTAAAACTTAAGATTGCTAAGATATTAAAGCTTAAAACTGCAACTAAGACTTTTGCACCTTTTCTGGGTAATATCCCTTTATTTGAATGTAATCTCCTCATGGGCAGTGACTGTTGTTCCTTTTTGTATTCCCAGTACTTAGCACAGTGCTTTGCATATAACAAGTGCCTAATAAATGCTGGCATATCCATCTTGCCATCCCTTCCAAGTCTTTCAATGCTGCTCTGACTTCCCTTTCCTCCTTTCACAATCTTTTTTTTATTTATGGAATAAAACAAGCATTTCCATAACACAGTATAATAAAAATGATGGCTCATGAAACTGCAAATCTATTATGTACAACTTGCTATTCCTTTTAAATATATAATAAAGTTATCATGTACATTTTTTTTCTTTTTTTCCTTCCCTCACCTTCTCCCCCCCCCCCCGAGATGGCTACAATTAGATACAAATAGGTATACATGTGTAAAATTATTCTATACATCTGTCTATTCATCAGTTAATTATTTGGATGAAGATAGTGTCTTTCTTCATATGTCATTTATAGTTAAGGGTATTTGTAATAGTCAAAATGACTTATTTACTCAAAAGTTATTCTTAAAGCAATTTTGCTGTTACTATAAACAAAATTCTCCTGGTTCTGCTCATTTCCCTCTTCATTATTCCATGCAAGTTTCTCCATATTTTTCTAATATCATTGAGCTCATCATTTCTTATAGCACAGTAGTATTCCATCACAGTCATACACCACAACTTGTTCAGCCACTCCCTTTGCAATCTTGACCTTATGGTTGACCAATTCAACCCCTCAGCCACCTTCAATCCCTTGCTTCCTTGTCCTTTCACCCAGTGATACTTTGCCAGTCCCTACCTGGATTCTCCCTATCATTGTCTTTTTTCATTGCTACTCATAAGCTGCTTAATGCTCCCTAGAGAAATTTATGCAATGGTGATAACTGTGTTTGCTACAAATTTATGTCATATAATTTTTCCAGGACTATCATTGGGGCATGGCATTACTTTTATTATCCCCCTATCTCGTGGTCTCCACAGTAGCTATCACAAAACTCTTTTCTCTCTTCTTAGACCTTCTCTACTCTCTCTTATCTATTCCTTCTCAGCAGAGAACCTTTCCTCTTACTTTAATGAGAAGACAGAAATCATCTCATTCTCCTTCACTCCACACCCCAAAGCTTTCTTGATCATACTCGACTCTCTACCCTTTGCTCCAGTCTCAGATAAAGAGCTAGACCTTCTCTATACTATGGTTAACCTTTCTATTTATAATCTTGATCCAATTTCCTCCTAGAAAGATATGCATCTAAATGGTTTTCTTTAGTTTGATACTGAATGTGTGAAAGGTACATCTCCCTAAAAAGACCTGAAACATAAGCTTCTGATTATTAGGTTAAGAGAGAAATGATAGAATCTATTCTCCCTGTAATGGGGAAGCAGTGATATCTCAGCTGAGGCCTCCAGCTGAAGACAAAAAGTGGAAGCAGAAGGAAACTTCATAACACAAGTCCAGTGGAGCCAGACCTGGCAGAAATCAACAGTAACTATGGGACAAGCAGAGAACTATACAACAGCCACACGAGATCAGCCAGCAGTTACGTATAGACAAGACTGAGCATCACTCTGTCGTGCCTGACAGAGATCAGTGGGGAGCAGAGCAGCACAGTTACATCACTGGAAGGCCCTAGAGATCCTGCACAGTGGAGGTGTGAGTTTCATTTCCACATATGTCCTTATATGTCTTTACCATTATTCCTGAGGGGTGTTCCTGATGGCATATATATTTGTGGGAGAGTATGCTGCATGATTATGAAGGAAATTTTCTGTTGCTACTTGTCTTAGTATGCTACTGAAATGAATGCTTTTGCTTTTAACTAATTGCATCCTCTGCCTGACTTGTAAAATGAGATATTTGTAAAGTACTTAATGCAATACCTGGCATACAGTAGGTGCTTAATAAATGCTTATTTCCTTCTCTTCCATTGTAAAAGTAAATATAGTGGGCTTCTTAGCTGTTGAGGTTTTTTGAATGGATGTGCATCAGCATAGTATCTTGACCCAGAGGTAGTTTCCCAGGGGCTCTATATATATATGTGTGACTATAAATCATTGTATTACCTTTCTTGGGGATACTTATATTTTAGACATTATCCCTAACTATGGAATAAATGCTTTCTTCCCTATGGAAGGTATTTTAAGTAATGGGGAGTGGAAGAGTTAGCCATCAGAGACCATCTAGTCCAATCCTTTCCTTTTTCAGATAAGGAAATGGAAGGGGTCAGTGACTTCACCAAGTTCATATTGGTAAACAAGTAGCAGGGCTGGAATTCAAACGCAGCTTTTCAGATTCCAAATTCAGCACCCTCAGATCCTCTGATCCAGTGTTCTTTCTGCTCTGTTGTGTGCCCGTAGATATTTTGGGGGCACTTGGGCCCTTCCCAAGGTTCTGATCCCATATGTGAAAGACGGCTATCTATTTCATCTATGCATATGTAAGGGGGCCCCTGATAGTAGGTTCTATATAAATTGTGCTGTTGCTTGGAGCACCTCCTACCTCTTCTCTTCCCTCTTCTAGCCAGATGTGGGGCCTTTTGTCTTCTATAACAGGGGCTGGATCAAGAGAGACAGCAAGACAGGAAGCAAAAAGTGAAACTTGGGAGGGCAAAGGAAGTGGAAAACTATCACCATATAATTACTGCAAGTTAGAACAGAAAGTAACAAAACATTATTACTACATGCCTGCCAAACAAGTCCTTGAGGTTAGTTTCAAAACAATTTTTTCCCTTGTGAATCATTTCTTTTTTAAAAAAAGAGTTTTATTACTGCCTTTTGTTTTACATTCTAGTCATTTGCTAAAATACCTGCATCTCCCCCTCAATAGAACCCTACCTTGTAATAAAGAAAAGGTCAAGTTCAACTGAATGAGGAAGTGACAGTAACTGACAGTGGATGCCATTCTGCAAACCCCTTTACTCAGAGAAGTGGACTATGCTTCATTGTTTCCCTTCTGGAAACAAGACTGGCGTTACCATCTAATCTGAGAGAAACTATTTTTTAGTGTGGTTGTCATTGATGTTATTACAGTCTTTGTGTATATTGTTTTCTTGGTTTTGATTTCTTTATTTTTTATCAGTTCACATAACTCTCATTTTTTCCTTGAATTTTGGTTGTGCGTATATGCATATATATGTATATATAAAACATATACCCATACACATATGTATATAGATGAATGTCTCTATATGTATATGTAATTTGTATGTGCATGCACACACATACATACGCATTATACACTCACATACATACATATAAAGGCACATATAGACACATATATGTAAATATGTATTTATGTATATAAAACACATTACATTCAGTCATTCTCAAAGGCATCTACTTTGTTTCAGGTTTTTACCACCTCAAGAAGCACTGATATGAATGTTTTGATCTGTAAGGGACTCTTGTTTCATTTATTAGAAATAATACTTTGAGAGCAGCTAGGTGGTGCAGTGGATAAAGCACCGGCCCTGGATTCAGGAGGACCTGAATTTCAAATCTGGCCTCAGACACGTAACACTGGCTAGCTGTGTGATCCTGGGCAAGTCACTTAACCCCATTGCCTAGTCAAAAAAAAAAAAGAAATAATACTTTGAGTGTACTTAAGTAAGAGAGGACATCCCCTAGGTCTCTTCTCACTATTTTCCTATCAAGAATTTTACCTCTTAAACTGCCTTTCTCTCTCAATTTTGAAAACAGAGACAATAGGGAAAGATAGTTTGAGTGACTGGCAGGGTCAAATGAGTTTTTGTAAAAGACGAAGAAGATCTGAGAATATTTGTGGGCAACATGGAAAGAACCAGAGCAGAAAAAAAGATAAATTAGAAAGAAAGGTGATCAATGAAGGGGCAAGCTACTGCAGGAGACAGGAAGGAAGAAGAAAGGGCACAATGAGAGGGTTTGGGCTTGGCAGAAAAGGCCACCTCTTCCTTGTTGTTTGTCCTTCATTCTTGAAGAGGACCAATGACATCATGAGGGCAATGTTTTGACTTGCAAGTGAATTAGATTTAAGTGAGGCAGAGCTGCACAAAGTCATCAGCCTCACTCTCTTCCCCCAGGGTCATTTAGAATGCAGTAGTAAGATGAGAGCCAAGATGATTTGGCAACAGCCCAGCGCCTCTTCCTTCATGATTGGAACAGAGGAGAAGAGAATTGGAGATGGTGAAAAGAATTGAAGTGTAAAACTGAAAAGAGGAAACTCATAACGGAAACTCAGCTTTCTCAGTAATGAATGATATGAGGTCCTCTGCTGAGAGGGAGTGGATAGAGGAAGTGGTAGATGGTTTAAGAACATTTAATTCAATTTTATTAGACAATCACATAAGCTTTTACAATGTACCATATGCAATAGACCATACTGGATGCTGAAAATACAAAGAAAAATTCAAACATTCCTTGACTTCAAGGGGCTTATGTTCTCCTAGGGGGAAAATGTATATGGGTGACATAACTAAATGTGAAATGTATGCAAAGCAATTTCAAAGGGGAGCACAAAAACTAGAAGAATCAGGAAAGGCCTCTTGTAGGAGGTAACATATGAGCTGAACCTTGAAGGGAGGTAGGAATTATAACAGGTAGAAGTGAGATAATAAAGACTTTCAGGGAAGGGGGGCAGGAAATAGGAGATGGAATGTCAAGTATGGAGAAAAAGAAGTAGGCTAATTTGGCTGGAGCATAGTATTCAAAGGGGGGAGTAATGCAAAAATAGTTTGGAAAAATATGTTGGAGCCAAGTTCTGAAATGGCAAAGAGAGGTGTGTGAATTTTAACTTGAAGGTAATAGGGGATTAGCATGGTCAGACTTATGCTTTAAAAACAATTGCGGTGGGGATTGTAATAGGATGTTAATAATGGAAGAGCAAAAAGATTACTGTACAAGAAAGAGGGCTCATTTGAGATTCGATGACATAAGTTTCTAGTGGACCAAGTTACAATAGTTGTGTGATTTACTTGAGTGTCATTCAGCAAGATGAGAGTAGCAACACAAGTGGTAGGTAGATGGTGGATTTAATATGGGATTGGAGTTTGGCAGCAACACATACCAGTAGGACAAATGAGTAAGGAACTTGAGGGCTGTGGACAGTATAAAGTTGAACTGGTTAGCTAAATATTCAAGATGAGGGAGAAAATTGGGTCAAATCAAGTGTGAAAGACTGGGAAGGCAGGGAGGAATGGAAGCACTGGAGGTCACAAGAAGGATGATAAATAGGAATAGAGGGGTGAGGTACAGGGGGAGATGAAACTATAGGAGGCTATGTTTAGTTAAAAGAATATAGTACTGTGGGGCTGAGATAGATGGGGATCAGGAAATGAGGAAGGTGTTTTTCATCTAGGTGGCTTGTGATTCAGAATTACAGGAATTCAGAGAGGAGGAGGAGATGGTTTGCTAGCCATAGGAAAGTAGTCTATGACTTCCTTGCCATAAGAAAGGGGGACTGTTCTAAAAGGTGTTGATTTTCTCTGGGGGGTAGGTGGGCACATAAGGGTGAGAACTGGGCCCTTCATTGTCACCAGGAGGTGCCATTCGGGGTATGTTTGGTTGTCATGAAAGTAGGGGAAGTATCATTGGAAACGAATATGATGGATGTAAAAAAAAAAAAAGAAAGGCATCAATTAAATGATAAAAAGAATTGAAAGCCCTCTTTCTGCTCTTTGAATTTCTAAACATTCTTTAAAACCAACCCAAATACTAATCCTTCTCTTAAGTCTTCCTTGGTCCTCTAGGTCAGTAATGACCTTTCCCTTCAGACCACACATATTGCTTCCAGCTTTTAACAGTTTGTACCCCAGTCTCCTACTAGCTAGCTGTGGGACCCGGGGCAAGTTTCTTAGTGTGTCTAAGACTCAGTTCTCTCAACTATAAAATCCGAAGGTTTCATAAGACCATTTTGATTATGTAATTTGATTAGCTAACTGATCACCTATGCTGAAAACTACCAAAATGAATCTTTAAGTTGGAGGCGAGAGACAATGAATTTAAGCCAAAGAAGATATAATAAAGCACAGCAGAAATTGCCTGTACCAGCATTGGATACTTCCAGCACAGTTTTATATTATCCACAAGCCTTAGGGTTACATTGATTGGGTGTCCTGGATTCTGGCCCTTGGTTTCTCTTTATTATTTACTCCAAATTCTATTTTAAGAAAATGTCTTAATTAAGCAATACCACTACTTGGTCCATTCCCAAAGATGATAAGGGGAAAAGGAAAAGAGCCTGTATATTCTAAAATGTTTACATGCTTTCTTTGTGGTGTCAAAGAACTGGAAATTGCAGGCATGCCCATCAATTGAGGAATGGCTGGACAAGCTGTGGTATATTATTGTGATGGAATACTACTGTGGTATAAGAAATGATGAGTTCAACGATTTTTAGAAAAACATGGAAAGACTTGCACGAAATAGTGAAAAACAAGATGACCAGAACCAAGAGAACGTTGTATACAGTAACAGCAATGTTGTTTTTTGAGTGCCTTTGAGCAAATAAATTATTTTGTCTACTATAAATACCCAAATTAACTATAAAGGACATATGAAGAAAGATGCTATCTGTATCCAGAGAAAGAACTGATAAATAGAATTATGTATAGAACAAATTTACTCATATATATCTACTTATGTCAAATGCTAGTCATCTCTATGGTGGGAGGAGGAGAGAAGGAAAAAAAGAAAAACATTTATAGGATCATTTTGTTGTATATTTGAAAAGAATAGCAAGTTGTGCATAGTGGATTTGCCTAATAGTATTTATTATTATACTATGTTATAGAAATGCTTGTTTTATTTTATAAATTAAAAATAAAAGAAAATGTCTCTTTGTCTTGCTTGATATCACATATTTAATTTTGGATAGTGTGTGTGTGTGTGTGTGTGTGTGTGTGTGGTGGGGTGTGTGTGAGATTTAAAGGGAAAATTGAGACTCAGAAGCAATGGTTTCGATGGGACCAAATAGGTTCTGGGAACTTGGATGTGGTAGTGAGATACTTCCCAGATAATAGCTCTATTGCTCTGTGTGTATCTTACATATTTCTCTGGGAGAAAAGACTCTTAACAAACTTTTAAAAAAATATTATGATGACTGCATTTCAAATAATTGATTTCCTTTTTAATGTTCTAATAATTATATTTCAATATCATTGATTTCCTTTGTAATGCTTTGCATTTTATTTAATGCTCTTGAAAACATGATTCTGAGAAGGCATCCCTAGGTTTCAGCAGACTGCCTCCCTTGGAGCAGACCTTCTTAAACTTTTTCCACTCATAACTCACTAGAGAGCCTGGTATTCATTTTTTAAAACCTAAGGGGGAAAAGATGCTTAAGAACGCAGCTAAAAACAAACCAACCCTTTGGTATTGTGTCATATACTAAGCTACTGATAAGAGAACTGAGAACGTGCAGTGGGGTTTTCTTTGTCCTATTATGACCGTGATTCCAGCTTTGCTGTGTCAGCAAGCATTGTGTGTTAAGAATCAATTGCTAGATATTCAATTAATTGCATTTCCAAAGATTCATTCATCTAGAATCCCAAGTAAGAAAAAGCTTAAAAAACCAAGTGGAAGGGTTTTATGTTCAGGGATTTTTCTGTAACCGGTAAGGTATTTCTCTTTTCAGCCAATACTATCTCAATAACCTTAATAAATCTTTCACCTTTTTATGTTACCCACCTCTATTTGGTATGGGGCAGAGAAGAGTTGTTGATTATTTCTAAAGCTTCTTAAGTCACCTAGCTCCCTAACCTTTTACCCTAATCTATTATTAATGAAAAGAGAAACCAGCTCACTAAAATATGGGCTTTGTTGGCCACCTCTCTTTTTAAAATATTATGGATTCAAAGGAAAGCTAGTTTTTTTAAAGATGAATTTATTTGACTCAAGAGTCATTTATTCTGATAGTTTCAGCCATATTTCTAGACTAAGAGCTTGGAATATTTGTAAAAGTTGTATCTGACTATTTATTATGGCGATAAATCAAGGCTTATATTGAGGCTGGGATAAGCCTTAAGGCTTTATCTTCCCACCACACACACACACAGACTCCTGAAATGGAAACTTGAGCAGCCAACCAAATGTAATAAATGTTTATGTGCAAAGTAACAGTTCTTTACAGACACTATTGGGAGACACTGCTATATATTTTGGGATTCTATCACTTAAAAACAACAACCGGTTTCTGCTGAGCCTCTAAAACCAATTATATTTGAAATGGAAATTCAGGAAGCTTGGCAGCTAAAGCAGTGGGAAGAAAGGAAAGGGAACCAAAACACTCTTCAAGGGGGTTGCCAAGTCAAATAGGGTCCCTTGTGATCATGCACAATAATGCTTTTTTTACCCTCCTAATGAAATACATGCTTCAGCATGTCATCCACCAAGTACTGAGCTAACAAGTGTGGAGCAGTTGGAAGAAAGACAGGAGCAGATGGATTCAGATACAAGGAGCCTTTGCTCTCTCCTGCTCAGCTCTACAGTTGGGGACTTTTGGACAATATCCAGAGCCCTCCCTCAACTCCCACCTTTCCTTTCCTTT
>NW_020950417.1:4938458-5087033 GCF_900497805.2 Vombatus ursinus | reverse complement strand
TTTCTTTCTTTGTTTCTTTCCTCTTAAGCTGGACAACAAAGGAAGATGGACTGAAGTCGATTCTGAGGATTTATAAGAATTCCCATTCCCACGCAAAATCTTGAGTTTAAAGGGGCCTCAGACACCATTTAGTCCATTCAATACCTGAATCAGAATGCTCCCCACAATGTCCCTGTTAAAGTCCTTGCTTGAAGACCTGCAGGGAAGAGGAAGTCAACCCTTTTGATAAAGTCCAGTTCATTTTTGAAAAGCTACAATTGTTAGCAATGTTTTCTTTGTGTCACACAAAGAATCTGCCTTTTAGCAACATCTACCCTTTGCTCCAATTTCAGCCACCTCAAGCCAACCAGAATGAGTCTAATCTTCCACAAGGCAGCCCATCAACTAGTTGAAGGCAGCTGTGATGTTCCCTGTAAATCTCTTTTCTAGGGTAAAAATCCCATTTCTTCAATGTATCCTCATCTGATATGTAGATACATTGATATCAAAGCACTTCATCTTTCAGGTTTCTCCTTCCCTAGATGCTTCCCAGTTTACCACGCTCCTTCCTAAAATGTGGGGCCTCAGACTGACCACAGTGCTCCAAATGTGATGTTGCCAGGGCAGAATACAGCAAAGATATGACTTTTTTTTGTACTGGGCACTATATATCAATCAACCAACAAGTATTTATTAAGTGCTTACTAGGTTCTGGGCAATCTGCTAAACTCTGAGGTTACAATGGCAAAAAAATCCCTTCATTCTAATGAAGAGACAACATATAAATAACTAGATGTATATGAGATAAAAATATATCTCGTATACACCTATTTACATGCTGTTTCCCCCATTAGAATGTGTGAATATGTGTGTGTCTGCACTTGGATGATATTGTTACTAAAGTGAGGGGTACAGTCAATACCCATACCATCTAGTGACTTCATAACTCTCACCTAGGTATGTGAAATTTACCATTCTGAGTTTGGTTCCCTTACTCTCTCTCACACTAGTAGGTCTGTTTCCAGAGAGAGACTACTACCATATTGTTACATCTAAATTCTCTTAGGTTCCTGGGAGTAACCTTGGTAAGTGGAAATACACATCCCCTAGTCATCACACCCTAGCTCTGGAAACTTCATCTAAATGCACTTTCTATCTATACAACCACCCACTCACAATAATGAAACTTAGTATTTTCAAGCCCTTTATTACCTAGCCCCCTCCTTCCTTTCCAATTTTCTTACACCTTACTCCTGACTATGTACTCTTCGATCTAGTGACACTGTCCTTGATGTTCCATGAAAAAGACACTTTATCTCTTGTCTTCTGGAGTCATCTGACTGTTTCTCCCCACCCCCAAACACTCTCCCTACTCTGACTTCCTTTAAGTCTCAACTAAAATCCCATCTTTTACAGGAAGCCCTTCTCAAGCCCTCTTAATTTCAGTGCCTTCCCTCTGTCTCCTATTTATCCTATAGATATCTTGTATTTTATATATTTGTTTGCATGTTGTCTCTGCTGTTAGATTGTAAGCTTCTTGGAGGTAGGGCCTTTCTTTTGGCAGTTTTTGTATCCCCAGGGCTTAGCACAACACCTAGAACATGGTAGTCACTTAACAAATGTTTATTGATTGGTTGATTGATGTAGGACTAGAGCTCAGGAGAGAGTTTAGGGCTGGATATATGATCTCAGAGTCACCTACAAGGAGATGATAATTGAACCCATGGAACATCACCAAATGAGACAGAAGGAAATGAGAAGATGGCCCGGGACAGAGGCTTGGAGAAAAAAACATGGTTAGTGGCCATGTCATGGATTAAGATCTGGAAAAGGAGACTGAGAGGGAGCAGTCAGACATATGGTAGAACCAGGGGAGAGAAGCAACACAAAAACTTAGGGAAGACAGAGTATCCAAGAAAAGATGGTCATCTCACCTTTATTAGACACTGTGTATTCTTAGTCTGGCTGCCACATCACACTATTGTTTTATGTTGTATTTGTAGTCCACTCACCTCTATGTTTTTCAAACA
Organism: Vombatus ursinus; assembly: GCF_900497805.2. Lineage (NCBI taxonomy): Eukaryota > Metazoa > Chordata > Mammalia > Diprotodontia > Vombatidae > Vombatus > Vombatus ursinus. The sequence continues at coordinate 5,085,024 of NW_020950417.1, read as the reverse complement.
AATTGCTTTTAGTCAGTCTACAAGCATTTCTTAAGAGCTTACCATGTTTCAGACACCATACTAAGTGCTGGGAATGCAAATACAAACGAAAAGAGACAGACCCTGCCCTCAAGGAGCTTAAATTCCAATGGGGAAGCCAACATGGAAAAGGAAGCTGAAAAGTAGAGGTCAGCAAGCAGAGAGAGAGAAGAAGGTACCTGATCGAGGGACATGATAGAAAAGTCCAGAGGAGTATAGCCTGGTGGGAAATAAAAAGATGATTGTCCTAAACGCATTCCTTATATGGAGGTTCTGTGAAGAACCTTCAGTTGGAGGGAGGAACCCCCAGGTATGAGAGAATTTCCGAGGTGTAGGTGTGAATCTCAGGGCTGAAGTGATCTTCCAAGCAGAACAGGTTTTTTGCCACACCTTTCCCATCTTATACCTTCTCCCCTCGTGATTTTTTTGTTATTGTTGTTATTGTTGTTCAGTTGTTTCAGTTGTGTTCAACTCTTCATGACCCCATTTGGGATTTTCTTGGCAAAGATACTGGAGTGGTTTGCCATTTCCTTTTCCAGCTCATTTTACAGATGAGGAAACTGAGGCAAACAGGGTTAAGTGACCTGCCCAGGGTCACACAGCTAGTAAGTGTCTGAGGCCAGATTTGAACTCAGGAAGATGAGTTCCCAATTCCAGGCCCTTCTCTCTATCTACTGTACCACACTGGTTCCTACATTTTTGGCTTATTCAGCCTAGAAGCTTTGTTAGCTTGTAAGTACTTTCACAGATCAGCAGCCATTGCACTAAGTCATCATAGCTCTGATGATTCTGCCATTGTATAGGCAGTCCTAATACACCTGGGAACAACAACTTGTATTGGAAAGACAGCCCCAGTCCAAACTTTCTGTCTGGCCTAGCCTCAGGAGTTCTCTTTCACCCTACAAAGTGGTCAAGAGTTGGCCTACCCCATTATGTTAAATGTTCTAGATTATCTCTTGGGCCAGGACTCCAGAATGAGCCTGTCAGGAACTGGAGTGAAGGGAGGGAGGGAGTAGTAAAATTTAAACATAGGTACTTTTGAGCTCTTTATTTTGATCCAGTCCTAGCAGTAGACAGAATCAACATTACAAAATCAAAATGCCTGGAACCACTTAGAAGCTCATGTTAAAAACAGCTTACTATTCTAGCAAATAAGGCTCAGGTCCATCATAGCAAGTAATCTCCATGGACCATTCCTGATTTATCTTTCTCATTCTTCCAAAGAGTTACACCCCACTGGCTTCCCTATACTGCTCCCCACCCTTAGAAATAACTCTTGTATTGGAAAGACAACTGCAACCCAGACTCTCCCCTCTAGCTAGCATAGCTGAAGGAGTCCATTGCTGTCACCCCACAACCTGGCCGACAGCTGGCCTACAATACCCTACCCCCTCCTCCTCCATTCCACTGTTAACATTATCACAAAGGCTACTGAACCAAATTGACACCAAACACTGGTTGAAATGACTCCTTCCAACTTTACTGCTATAGTTGTTTCTGAGGTAGCTAGCCAGGTAGGCTACAATTTGGAAGGACTTTAATCCTAAGCCAGTTTATTGATTTCAAAGGCCTGTCTGACTGTTTTCTTAGTGGGGCCAGGGGGAATGAAAAACACCTCTCATTGTTCAGTTTCGTTCTCCAGTGAATTCACCGCTCCAAGAAGGATCAAGGTCACAGGATTTGCAATTTTAGTGGCAAAATAGCATGCCCCCCTCTTGAGTGTCACTAGGCAAAAGGTGAGGACAAAGAGCTTTGTTTTGCTTTTAAAACTATCCTTAATGGACAATTAAGACCAGGTGGAGATTTTTATTTTAGTATCTTTAAAAAAAATCAGTATCCAGCCAACATTTCCTGTGCTTGTATATATAAGGTATACAAACCCTGTAGTGCCATAGAGATTATTTAAAAATGATGCTCAGTATTACATGTTCAGACATACAACCCAATTAAAGAAGTGGTACCATAACAGCCAGTATGGTGTAGCAGAAAGCTCTGAATTGGGAATCAGAGGATCTGGGTTTGAATCCTGACCCAGCCATTTACTACCTGTGTAATCTTAAGCAAGAAATTACAGTTTCCTTAGCAGTAAAATGGGGGGGAGGATTGGATGAAATGACCTCCAAAGACCTTTCTGGCCCTAATTCTAGGATTTAAAATCTGAAAATATAGTAACTTGAAACACAAAGGTTGTAGAAAGCCCTGGCAGATATGAAGCCTAAAATCACAGTCCTTAGTTTGAGATGATGGGATTGCTCCTTATAGAACCAAGAAGCAGATGGCTATTTCTAAACTGTGTCATTCTAATAAGAAGCCCAGTTTCATTCTCTCTCCAATGCACCTTGTTAGTCCTGCTCCAAGGAGCAGGCAACAGGTTTCTATCCTATGCAATCCAACATACATTTATTAAACACCTCCCATAGAAATGTGCCTATGCTCATAAGGACAAAATTTAAGAAAAAAAAACAAAAAAAACAACTGTCCCTGCCCTTGTTCCTCTGAGGGAAGGAGTGGCTAGGAAAAGGGGGATATAATACATAAATGGATAAGAATACATAGGACAATTTGAAGAGAAGGAAGGAACACTCATTTCTAGGGCAAAGGGAACAGTAGAATCAGGATAGCTTCCCATAGGAAAGCACATGAGTTGAACCTTGTCGGAAATCAGGAACTCCCAGAAGCATAGTTAAGGAATATGTATTGACATTTAAAGACCTTCAAAATCTGGCTTCACCCTGTCTTTCCAGGCTGATTGCACAAAATCACCCTTTATGAACCTTCCAGTCAAAATAGATTGTGCACAGAAGATTTGGAATGTGGAGTTAGTTTGTTAGTTTGACTGGAATACAGAATGTGTGAAGGGAAGTGAGCCTGGGTATATAGGCTGGAGCCAGATTGTGAAGACCTTCAAATGCCAGGCCAAGAACTATTTACTAGGGGTCCTGGAAGAGACCTTAGAGGTCTAAGCAGCCTTCTCACCCTGGGAGATGTCTCCACCCTAGGGCCCCTTTTTTGATTGATGAATCTCTGGTCCAACCACCATTTTCATGAGGTACCATAACCACTTCGCTCTTGGTTCCACTCCTCAATCTTAGGACCTTTTTTTCTTCTTCCCCAGAAATTTTCTCATTTGAAGATTGCCTCAGCCCTGCGGTCCACTCTTCATATTGAGATGTGTAGCTTGGACCACCATTTCATTCGACACCCAGGCCATGCTCATTTCACTCTCAACTCCACTCCTCACACTCAACTTCACCTCCTTGTCAATAGTCTTGCATAACATCTCCTAACCCCCACATTTCCAGCTCCTCTTTTTGAGTTATATTTCCCATTAGAATACAAGATTTTTGAAATTAAGAATAGTCTTTTTGTTTGTATTTATGTCCCTTTAGAACAATTCCTAGCACAGAATAAGCACATAATAAATACTCTCTCTCTCTCTCTCTCTCTTTCTGTTTCTCTGTCTGTCTGTCTCTCCCTTTAATCTATACCTTTAATTTTCAAATGAGGAAAACAAAGCCAAGAGAAATTAAAATGACTTGACCAAAGTACGCAATTAGTTTGGTAGCATAGCAAAAACCAGAACCAAAGATTCCTGACTTTGGGTCTAGTCTATTGCATCATGTTGTATTCTTTAATTTTCCTTTGTGACCACTCGGTTAAATATGTGAAGCAGTGAGGTGATAGAATAAAAAGAACACTGGATTTAGAGTCAAGAGAATTTGAATCCAAATCTTGATTCTTCCATTTAATTCTTGCTATCTGTGATCTTGAGCAAGTAATTTTCCTTCTTTGAGCTTCAGTTTCTTCATCTCTAAAATGAGAGGGCTAAACTAGTTGACCTCTAGGGTCTCTTCCAGTTTTAAGTCTTATGATTTATGGCCAGTAGTGCCATCTCGGTGTAGAGCAGAGAGAACAACCAGTTGGTTGACTCGTGTCTGGGCTGGATCTAAAATCCATGTCTCTTGCTTCTTATGCCAGAATAACATACTGTGATCAAAGGACAACAGAATGGTAGAGACTAAAAGGTAATCTAATAAACCCATACCTGAATAAAGAGTCTGTCTATAATCTACCTGACAAGTAGTCAACTGATCTTTGCTTGAAGATCTTCTGTGAATGTGAACTCAACAGTTCCCAAATGATATAGTTCTATATGGACAAAATGAATAGTTTGATATCAAAATGATCAATCCAGAGGGATCAAAGGAATGGAAGGAAATATTTGTATATTTGGATCTCCAGTGTGCATAGAATAGTACCTGGTATGTAAGGAATATGATATGATAGGTATTTAATTAGTGCCTTTTGATTTATTGATTAAGCTGTGGTCACTACTCAATAAACTCCAGTAGCTTTTTGTTGTCTGTGGGATCACATAAACTCTTACTTTAACATTTACAGCCCTTTACAACCTGGCTCCAACCTACCTTTCCAGAATTATTACACATGATTTCCCTTCTTGTACCCTATGGTCTAGGAAAAATGGTCTTCTTGCTGTTCTTCACATGTAGCATTCTATTTTTTTATCTTGCCTTTACTTAAGCCATTACCTATGCCTAGAATCATCTCATGACCACTCTTAGAATCCTTAATTTCCTTCGATTCAATTGAATAAACATTTATTAAGCAGCTATTATGTGCCAGGCATTGTGCTAAGTTCTGGAGGTAGAAATAAGAAAAAGAAAGACAGTCCCTACCCTCAAGAAGCTTACAATCTAATGGGGGAAGATAATACACAAAAGTAAAATAGAAAGAGGGGAGTCACACCAGAAGTACTCAGCCTGGTGCATTTTGTTCCTTTGGGTTGAAACCAAGCAGTGGAAAGTGGAGTGAACAAGTCAAATGCCACCCCAAAATGTCTGCATGAGCCCTCTTCTTCCCCTCCTAGCTGCTAGACTTCTCCCATCCATCTACTTTGTATCTATTTTTGCCTAGACATATATGTATATAATCTCCCCTTATAAAATACAAACTCCTTGATATGAGGAATTGTTTTATTATTTGCTTTTTGTCCCCAGTATATAGTTCAGTGCCTAAAACATAGTAAGTATTTAAATAGTAGTGTATTTATTGATCTTGGGATTCCCTCTGGGAGCCTAAGGGCTACCTAGGGCAGGTTCAATTAAACATTAGATGGATCTGTAAGAGTATGGGATAAATCCCTTACCAGTGTTTGAATTTGCAGATTGTAAAGGCAAGTAACAGATAGTAGGCAAGGTTACATCTCTTTCAGATTTTGCATGATAACTGTTTGCAACACTAAAAGTTGGTGAAACTTTATCCCCTTTGCATGTGAAAAGATCAGGAAACTGCTGAGAAAATGAACGTTTATTGCTCCAAAAGAAAGCTGATGGGACTAAGTGTTTAAATGTGGAGGAGACAACTCCGCTGAGGAATCCCACTGGAGTTCTCAAGTAGAGTCATGGAGGGGAACCAAGAGTCAGGAACTTGGATTGGGATATTGCACAGGACGTGCCAGACCCCAAAGCTGAGACTCCTGCTGGTTTTTTCCAAAAGATTACATAGCAGTACTTACCCTAGGCCAGGCAAACCTGAAGAAGGAGATAGTAGACACTACTACGGCCTAGCAGCAGATATATGAGGGCCAAGTGGAGTGACTTGCTCATCAGAGACATTGCTCCCAGCAAGGAGCAGATGGAGAAGATTGCAAGAAGATATGAGGACCTCAGAGCAACAGTTGTAAACTGCCTGGCCTGTGTGTCTGTCTACTGGGGAATTCTATGAGAGGTTGTTCTTCTCACTGACAGGACAGTGGGAAAGTGTACTCGTGTTTTGAGGGGCGGGGCAAGGAGGGAATGTTTTATTGCTTTGTTCTTGCTATGCCATTTCAGTAAATGCCTATGACATGATCAGATAATGTGTTCTAGCTGACTAGAGTAAAGGTAAACCCATCAATGGGGGCTCATGAGCTATAGATGCTGGAGTGGGACAGAATAACTTGAACCTGGGGGCACTCAGCCAGTGGGGGAGCTAACCTATAAGTGCAAGTTGGTGGAAAGGGAAATACCCAAAGAGGAAGATTCAAGTTTACAAATCCACAATGGCTCTAGAATCAACCCAGTTTCTATGGGCTAAGTGGACTAGGAAAGAATGGCCCAGTACTTCACTGGACTGGGCAAGACACTAATGGGATTTGCCTCCTGGTAATCGTTCCTACAGGTGGTGGTGGGGTGGTGGTGAGATGTTATTTTTCCAGACATTTCCCCAGTATACTTGATACCTTCACAAGCTCACTTGCTTTATTGTCAACCTGAGAATATTTTTATTGATGGCAGCCTGAGAGCTACAAATAAAAGTAAAGAGAACTATTTGAAATCCACTAAAAATCGCAGTGGAGTTATGAATTAGGTCTGTGATAAATAAAATTCTTGGGCAACATAGGTCATTTAAATAACAAGGGACTTGTTGCTATGAGTTAATTGAATGTGAAATGAAATTTTTAGGCAACATAGGTCATTTAAATAATAAGAGACTTGTAAACATCACCAGTCAAAAATGAGTGTTATGGTTTGGGGCTCCAGAGTACTCAATTTATAAGTATTATCATATTTTCCCACAATCTTAGTTGAATATTTTTTTATGATGGAACATCTAAGGTTCCTATCTTTTGTAGGACAGTTTTCTCAATGATTGATACAAAGAGATACTTCTGGAAAGGGGTGCATGGGAGCACATACACTAAAAGTTGAACAACATAGAGATGATAAGCATGTCTCCTGCACAAGGTTTACCTGTGTAGCATCCTCTCTGAGTCTCCTTCCTCTCAAAGGTTGGGCTCCTAAGGGGATGACTACTCTTCAGGTTCTAAGAGTGACCTTGGGAAGGTATATTTCTCTCATTGTATTTCCTGAGTCCCCACCAGTGTGTCTACCATTGATGATCAGCCAGTACACTTTGCATTTAGCAAAGTCATTTAGTAAGATGATAGAACAATAACAGTCAATACAAAACTTTCTCCACCAAAGTCTGGGTGCAGTCTTCCACAAAAACACACCATATCCAAGGGAAGAGTAGCCTCATATTTTAAGTACAGTAATAGTGAGGCACATACATAAGACACTTGTATGACAAAAGGGCAACTCATAACTCTTGGTACTTTAGAGCCTGGAAGGCTTTTCTTAAGTGCATACCTAGCATTCTTCTTTGGAGAAAAGGGTCCAACTTTTTGAAGCTGTCTTCTTCAAGTTGCTCTATATTTCTGCATCTCTCTGCTCCTGGCTGGATACATTGTCTCCTACTTGTCTAGTTTTTCTGATAATGTGCTCAGTGGAAGGGAGTGAGGGACAAAGAGGACAGAAAGGACAAAAATTCTCTTTCTCCCTAACAATAGTCTCCTCTTCCCCAGCATGATTCCATCTCAGGGACCTTTTTTTCACATGAAACTTTAAATCTATTATGTACAACATGCTATTCTTAATATATAATAAATTTATCATATAAATTTCTTTTTTTCTCTTCCTTCCCCTTTCCCCCCCCTTTCTTAGAGATGGCTACCATGAGACACAAATATGTGTGTGTGTGTGTGTGTGTGTGTGTGTGATCATTCTATACATTTATTTATTTATCAGTTCTTTCTCTGGATGCAGATAGTGTCTTCCTTCATATTTCCTTTGTAGTTAATTTAGGCATTTGTTTGTTTGTTTGTTTATTTTCCCAGTTTTGACTCCAACTAATTGTCTCTGCACTAGAACTCAACCACTGCTGGACTGGTAAGCTACAGATTGACTTGTTTTTTTGTAACTAGGCTCATGGGTATATTTTAGTCTCTCAGCCATCACAAGACATTTCCTGTGTGTTGTCATCTGCCTTTCATTCAAAGCTCTATAATCCTCATATATTTTAACACTGTAGGAAAATTCCTTAACTTTTACTATTTTGTCAGTGGGGCTTTCACCTGATAAAGGGGATCAGGACAGGCAAACAGTCTTATTTATATATTAAAAGCTAATCATTACACCCTAGGTCCACTCTAGGTCCATTGAGATGAAGGCAGTAGAACCTTATACCTAACACCTGGTTATCTGCCATTGGGTTCAATCAGTAGTGATCTTTCCCTGTATGGTATTCACAACTTTCTAGTAAATGTTATCATGTTATATTACATATTACAGTTATCTGCATTTGCCAGTATCCTAAATTTTAAGTTCCATGAAGGCGGGAATCACTCTTATTGAAACGTTGAAGCCCTTTCAATGGCTAGCATGGAGCACTCACCTGGTAGATACTTAAGGAGTAATATGGTGTACTTTTAAGAATACTAATCTTGGATTCATTGTCTCCAATACTTCTTAGCAATTAATCTCTCCCAGCCTCAGTTTTCTCCTCTGTAAAATTTCTCATAGGGCTGTTTTAGGGATCTAACAAGATAAAATTTGTAAAGCATTATGCAAATGCCAACTATTATTTATGCATTGATACATTGAAAAGTTGGAAGTTGCCTTAGAAACTATTTTATTCAAACCCCTTGTTTTTTAGATGTGAAAACTGAGTCTCAGAGAGATGAATGACTTGTTCAAAGTCACTTAAACTGGTTAGTGGCCATGTAAGTGGACAGAATGAAAGGGATGTGAGATATATTGTGGAGGTAGAAATAACACCTGACACCTTGTCAGATAATGTGGGGTGAGAGACAGTGAAGAATAGAGGATAATTCTGAGGTTACAAACCTAGATGGGTAGAAGGATATCGGTACCTTCTGCAGAGAAAGGTAAATTTGGAAGAGATATGGTTTTGTGGGGAGGAAGATAATGAGTTCTGTGTTGAAAATAATGACAATAATAATGTCATTATTTCAAATCCCGCCAAGTGTGGGTTCAGTTGTCAGTTTCTGCCATTAGGTATCCTCAGTGTTCCCAAGGGCAGTTGGTGGCACATTGGATAGAACACCAGGCCTGGAGTGAGGAAGACCTGAGTTCAAAAATGGCCTTAGATACTTTATTAACTATATGATCCCAGGCAAGTCACTTAACCCCATTTGCCTCAGCTTCCTCATTTGTAAAATGAACTGGAGAAGGAAATGGCCAACCACTCCAGTATCTTTGCCAAGAAAACACCAAATGGGGTCGTGAAGAGTCAGATATGACTGAAACAACTGAAAAACAAATGTTCTCAAAGCAAGAATGAAAGCCCCTTTCTGTGCCTTTTCCAGAGTCCCACCATTCCTTCAAATTTTAGAGTTAAAAAATATAAGAATCATAGTAGTGTAGCAGCAGAGTATTGCATTTGGAGTTAGAACACCTTTGGGTTTGAGAACAGCTCTTATTTTTGTATCCCTAGTATTCAACACATTTTTTTTTTCAAATAGTGTGCACTTAAGAAAAGCTATTTGATCAGTTGTTTGCTATAGAGCCCTTTGTCTGCTGACAACAGACTCTACTGGGTGGGGAAGATACAGCAGGTGTCATGAATCCCATTTTACAGTTATGGAAACTAACTGGACCTCTAAGAGATGATAGGGTCACAAATTTCTGGAAGAGATCTCTCAGGTTATCTAATCCAACCCCCACATTTGATAGATGAGTAAAAAGAAACCCAGAGAGGGTATCAAGAGTATCTTGAAGGAAGTCAAACAGGTGGTAAGGGGCAGAGCTGGGCTTTGAACCAAGGGTCATCATCTGAGTCCAGATCCTTCATTTAAAAAATGACTTATGGAAGGCCATAATGCTAATGTCTCCAGAGCCAGGATTTAAGCTCAAGTCGAGCTGCCCCCTATTAACTTTGTAACACGTAATTACATTAAGTTTTACAGTAATACTGGAAAGTATAATAATGTTGTCACCTTTGAGGGGCTTACACCCACTTAGAAAGCCATTACATAATGGACTCTTATACCAGTGCCGTGATTTAGAAAGGTAATAAGCAATATATTCTACAGATGGGGATATTTGGATTCAGAGGATGAATAGTTTGCCTATGCTCATGAAGGGCCCAGGCCCTTTGACTCTAGACATAGGTCTTTAATCACTGGAGAACAGTGCTCCCATTTTCTTCTGCAAGCTGTTACTTCTTAGACTACCCTGAATTACTCCCAGTGATTGCTCCCCCAGAGTGCCCTGGGTGTTTGCCAAGTCACCCTCTTAAATTTCACTTGGCTTTCTTATGTAACAGGGGAAGACTGAAAGGACTCTCACACATGGATTTTCTTTTTTTGTGATGGGCAAAGCTCTCAAATGGGAGTCATGGGTCCTAGATTCTCATCTTAACTATTCCATTATAACCATACTATAACTTAAAAGCATTATAACTTTCATTAAATCATTTCACTTTTCTGGGCCTCAGTTTCCTCATCTGTTAAATGAGAGGGGGAATGACAGATTGTTAAGAATTTTCTTAGCTTTAAAGCTCAAATGACCCAATAGATAGCATTTATATATTCTTATCTGAATAAGTGTTAAGATATTAATATTACCTCCATTTTGCAGATAGGAATCTGAGTTCCTAAGAGGATAGGGGACTTGTTTATTATGGTTACACAATTAGCAACTCCAAAGGCAAGATATAAACTCAGGTCTTCTTAACATCACATCTAGCACCCTATCTATCACACCAGAGGTGTCAAGCACCTGGCATGGCGGCCATATTGACCAGTAAAACTCGCAAGTGCTGGGGGAACCAGATGAAAATGTAATTGGGAAATAATTAACAAAATAAACAAAATACTATAGAACATAGATAATATTAATATGTCATTTTCTAGACTGCAGGGATCCTTATATTTGTTTCTATATGAGTTTGATGGAACTGCCCTAAACCATGCTGTTTCTCTATGAGACAAGGTCCCATGGACATCAAATTCCAACATATTCTAAAGATCTTGGTTATTTGATGAAACTTCTCGAACTTTTTAAAAATTCATGCTTATGTCCCTTCTTCTCATACCCCACAGTTAGTAAAATAATCTGTAATATTGCTCATTTCCCACTGAAAATAGAAAATCAGTTCCTATTTTCCCTATCAGAACATTCTTTTGATGGGCATACTAGTATATGTTTGAAAGCACTGTGATTTACATAACACTTCTGGAAAGCAATTTAGAATTAGGAAAATAAAGTGGTTAAACTATCCATATCCTTGGCTACTAGGAACATGACCCAAAGAGATCATTGACATAAAGAAAACCTCTATATACACGAAAGTATTTATAACAGTAGCAAACAATTGAAAACAAGATTAATACCCCATTTCTTGGGGGATGGCTAAATAGACTGTGGTACATAAATGTGATGGAATATTATTATTTTGTTAAGAAATGAATGTGATGTAAATAGAGAAGCGTGGAAAGACTTACATGAACTGATACAAAATTAAATAATCAGAGGAAGGAAAACAATATACACAACGAATACAACATTATAAATGGAAAGAAAAAGAACTACGATAATCAAAATGAATGTTACAAAACTATAAAAATAAACTTGGATCCAAAGAAGAGATATGAGAAAACACCTTCCCCAATTTCTTTGCAGACATGTAGGGGAATTTCAGGGGTAGGGAAGATTGCACATAATTTATTTTGACATATTGGTTGATTTTGCTGATTTCCCCCCTGCCCCCTTTTTATCGTAAGGGACAGCTCTCTCAGGGAGAAAGTAATATAAGGGAAAATTAAGGTGATGTCAAAAGAAAAGAGATCAATATTTTTTTTTGAAGAACATTCTTTTGAGTTTTTGTTCCTATGTTTTGCCAAGCAATAGTATTAGTCCCTGGTCTACCCAAACTGTGAGGACTTCTTATGGACCCATAGGGGGAAAAACTCAAAAGCTTAGGGCTCCTAAGGGACCCCTCTGGGAAACACTAGTCTGAATGGTTTTCTTCTATCAACCTTTAAGAAAGAAGGTTAAGGTTGTCATGCCCCTTCAACTCCTGCCAGGCAAATAGACTCTTTCAGGGCACGACTCGGAGTGATCATTAACTAAACAATATGCTAGTACCCTAGAATAATGAATTCATTTCACTCTTACTAATTGACTTTACCTGGGTCACCATAGGATTGATTCCCATGTACTTAACTGTTACTAAGAACCAACAGTGAGCTAGACATTAAGACCTATTGCGTGCCTAGCAGGTGAGGTAACCATGGAGACAACAAAAAAACAATGGAGAAACACATAAGTGGTGGGTAGGGATTAGGGAGTAAAATCAAAGCAAAACTCAGCATGATAGGACAGGGGCACCTGCTTCTCCATTAAAAAGGATCTTTGGCCTTAGCTCAGATGGTTCTGCACCTGTTCTTCATTCGTAATTTATAGTTACAAGGGAGTTTAGTGGCCATCTAATGCAACCCGGGGGAGATAGCACAGTACAGTTGATACAGGCTCTGGAGTCACAGGTCTTGGGTTCATGCCACCTTTGATGTTTGCTGCCCGTGTGACCTTGCATAAGTCTTTGGGCCTCAAATTTAAAATGGGATTGGGGAGGATTGTTGAATTAGGTGATTTCCTTCATTTTTACAGCGGGGCAGTGGAAGACTGAAGACAGTAAGTGTCTTGCTCAAGGTCACACAAGTACTAATTGTCAGGGGTAGGATTTGAACCTAGGTCCTTTGACTCCAAATTGTTGTTGTTCAGTCTTGTCTAGGGTCTTTGTGACCCTGTTTGGGGTTTTCTTGGCAAAGATACTGGAGTAGTTTGCCAATTCCTTCATCTCATTTTACAGATGAGGAAACTGAGGCAAACAGGGTTAAGTGACTTGCCCAGGGTCATACAGCTAGTAGTGTCTCAGGCCAGATTTGAGCTCAGGTCTTCCTGCCTCCAAATACAATGCCTGTAGCTCACTATCTTATTTTCTTATTACAGTAGCAGTAGATTACTGCCATTTTCTACACATACCCCTCACTTTTCCATCACCTGTTGAATTTCGACTTACTTTATAAAACCAATTCTAATGTCATCTCCTCCAGGAAGTTTTCCATGGTCCCACAGTGGACAATGATTTTTCCCCCATCTGGGCCAACCTGAGCATTTTGCTCGTACCTTTATTATGCCTTCTTGTGTACGTACCCATATCTGTGACCTTCTCTGTGACTTAGTCATAGAGAGTTGCCTGAGGGCATTAAAAGATTAAGTGGTTATCCACAGTTACACAAGCAGCATATTTCAAAAGCAAAACTTGAACCCAGGTCTTTATGACCCTGAGGTCAGCTCTTCTTATACCATTCCATAAAGGCCTAGGCACTTGTGTACTTATCATTGCTCTATTGTTGTTGTTGTTGTTATTTAGTTATTGTTGTACATGTAAGCTGTGTGGCTGCACGTCATTTAACCTCTCTCTGCCTCAGTTTCTTCATCAGTAAAATGGAGATAATAATAAAACCTGTCTCCCAGGATTGTTGTGAGGATCGTATGAGATAATATATGTAAAGTGCATTGCAAACCTTAAAGCTCTATTTAAATGGTAGCTATTGTCATTATCTAGACTTGGTATCTCCCTCAACACATAACCCAGAATCGTGTACCCAGTAAGCATTTAATATGTGTTGATTTTTTTTTAATGTGGCCTTTGCGGCAAGGAGCATGGCACTCTATGGTGTGAGCCTGATGGCATTGCAGCCAGAGGCAATCCAGAGGAAGAGAATAAAGAGAGGTCACAGTCTTGGAAAATGAGTTCCGGCCAAAAATATCAGAGAAAAGCAAGTTTGGATTAGAGGAGTGAGGGGGTGGTAAAAGAAATACCACTAGAAAAAACAACACTTCACTCTTAATCAAACTTTTACAGGGCTCCAAGAAGTTTTAAGGCAAGAACATTCTCTCAGTCTTTCTGCCAGTAAAGTATCAATTTTCAGTAGGAAACCCCCACTACCCTCCTCCTCCCTCAACCCTCCAAAAATAACCCCCAAAACCCAGGCAAGAAAGAAACCAACCCCACTGAAAACGTAGCTGGAACATCCCCATCTCAGGTGGAAGGAGGCCAGTTAAAAATTGGGTAGTCAACTTAGTTCTGATGTTCTCAAAGTTAATCAACAGAGTAGTTGAGTCAAACTCTGCATTCACTGTTTTATCAAAAGATAATAAAGGAATGAGACTGCCGAGCATAGTGGCTAGGGGGCTGGCTTTGGAAGTCCGGAAGAACTGGGTTCATTTCCTATCTTGAACACATACCAACTGGGTGACCACAGGCAAATCCCTTAACCTCTCAGGGCCCCTAAGCAGTTCTCTAAGACTATATGTTAGTTGACTAGTCAATGAGCATTTATTAAGTTCCTATGGTGTGCCAGGCTGTGCCAAGTGCTGGGGATACAATGCTAGACAAAACATAGTTCCTGCCCTCAAGTAGCTCACAGTCAAATGGGGGAGACGCCATGTGAACAGTCATGTATAAATAAGCTATATACAGATTAAAGAAAGACCTAATCAACAGAAGGAAGGTTGAGCTGCATTGGAGCTTCCATGTTGGGAGTTCTTTAAACTCTTGTAGGTAAAAATCATAGGGCAGCTAGGTGGCACAATGGTTAGAGTGGAGTCAGGAAAACTCATCTTTCTGAGTTCAAATCTGGCCTCAGATACTTACTAGCTGTGTGACCCTGGGACAAATCACTTAATCCTGTTTGCCTCAATTTCCTCATCTCTAAAATGAGTTGGAGAAGTAAATGACAAATCACTCCAGTGTCTTTGCCAAGAAAACCCCAAATGGGGTCACAAAGAGTTGGACATGACTTAAAAATGACTGAACAACAAGATAAAATCATAGGGCTGGACCAAGAAAATGCAGCGGATGATATCAATGAATTTCACTGAACGCTTTTCAATTTATCCCTCCCTTAATTAGTTTGACTTCTAAAGCTAAGTGAGTGAGTTGTTTGGAGGCCAGAACTAGTGACTTCATAAATGTGAAACAGTACATATTAGTCTGATAAAGATGGAGACATTGGCATCTCTCCATCCCTGCTAACTTTCATATTAGATAGAGGCTTACATTCTTCTGCCTTAACACATCTTTTGGAAGAGTTTTGTTAGTATTAGGACTTATGGTGTCCATGGAGGCAAAAAAACATGTGTTTGCTTTTGCGTAAGTACATGTGTACATATAAGCATATGAAATTTTCGCTCCCACCCAAATGGTCAGATGTCGCATTTAACTTCTCTCTTTTTCCCTTTTCATTCTTAGGAGCTGTGTGGTTGGGTAGGGACATTATTTCAGAGAAGAAGAAAAATGAAGACTTGGAGATTCTGAGAGGTTTAGTTTCTACTGATTTGTGAACATATTTCCACTAGGATAAATTTAAATTCAGGGCCCCTAGTGAAAACTCCTGTTGCTTGAGTGTGCTAGGGGAAATGAGCAGAGGACTTGAGCATTTGGACACATGCTAATACTGTTAGAGAGGTTTTTGACCCACTGCTCCCAGGTAGTCCCTCACCAAGAATTCTGGGTATCAGCTCCCCTTATGAGATCCTAGATCTAGCAAGGTCCTTTAAGTTTCTGAACAAATGTTCTGCTTTCATTGAAGTGTCTCTACCTAAATTCACCTCACAGGATATTTTCCACTCTAAATTACGGGGCCTAGGAACGTCTTTGCATGCATTAAACAGATCCAATCCCATTGTAAGTTCTTAGTGAATAATGTGTTTCTTTCCCCACAGTGGTTTTCAACTATATAGGCCTTCCTTAACCTTGACAATATCTTTATCGTCTCCACTTTCCTCTCAGACCTCATGAATCCCTCATGAATCCCTCATGAAGTCAGCCTGGACTCAGGCTGGATTTAAAGCTTTTCTCCATATCTAAGGAAGGCTGCCTGAGTTTTACTGAAACTGAAATAACAGTTTACGGTCTGCAGCTGGTTTCAACTACTTGAAAAATCCAGCCAAACTGGAAAACAAGAGGGCGACTGTTCCCCAACACCCACAAAGCTCAGAAATCATATGCTGCTCCAAGGTCAGAGGAAAATCAGAGCACCACAGAGCTAGGATGGATGGCTTATTTCTTAGAGGTGGAAAACAACAACAAAAAGAGTGGACCTAGTTCACACAAAAGAACAAAGGTCTTAGAAATAGTCAGGACCTCTGGACCAAACAGCAGAGCAGGAATTAGGTTGATTTACAGAGACCATGTAGGCTGTAAAACATTTTCTGAAGATACAGTGTGCACAGTATTAATTTTTATTACAAAGAAGGAAAGGATTTCTCTTCTCATCCCTGCCATTGATTTTAGAACTAAGTTCCTTGATGCCCTCTTGCCTGAATGCATCAACTATCTCACAATACTCCTGGATCATGCAAATTACTCATTACAGGAAAACAAAATAAAAACTTTAATTCAACTATGTAGATGAATCTAAATAATCTCAGTTCTTTGCTGACAAGCATATTGTACCCTGAATGGTTTAGTAAAGTGAGGGCCTGCCAGGGTTTGGCCAATTGGTGTGAGCCAGGCTTCAGATATCAAAGTTGTAAGTTGTCAGTCAGCTCCCACTGAAAATCAGGGATTTTTTTCAAACCAACAAAATGACATTATCTATGTGACCAGTATAACTGATATTTGTAAAAGTTAGTGACTTTCCATTTTGTGTTGGGGCAACAGCTATAAAATGTAAAAAAATGTATGATTATAAATAAAACTGACAGTGAACAAAAAACCTTTTTGTGAGCTAGTCACACACACACCCACACACACACACACACACACACACACGCACGCACACACCCACACACAGTCTCTCCCTTTACACCCCAGTTCAGTCATTTTATCCACAAAGTAGTACAAAGGTCTGGACTAAGATGGTAGTAGCTGTGTGAGTAGAGAAAAGGGGTAAGATGTGAAATACATTGTGAAGGTAGAACTGTTACAATTTGGCAGTCCTAGTTATGTGGGTTAAGGATTACAATACAGGACAGTGCTGAGATTTGTGGCTGTTCATCCAGGAGGACCAATAACTTCACCTGGTGATATCTTGACTTGTACACATTTA
This sequence comes from Vombatus ursinus, assembly GCF_900497805.2. Lineage (NCBI taxonomy): Eukaryota > Metazoa > Chordata > Mammalia > Diprotodontia > Vombatidae > Vombatus > Vombatus ursinus. The sequence goes on along the minus strand of NW_020950417.1, from coordinate 5,068,082 downwards.
TTAGAACTTGGTCAATTGAGATTACAAAGCTAGGAGACTGGAATAGCACATAATAGCTAAGGGTTCAGCCCAGGGTTATATTGCTATTGTTATAAGTAACATTCAAAACTAGGTCTTCCCGTCTTTAAGGCCAGTATACTCTTTACCACACCCCAGTGTCTCTGCAAGGGTTATACTTCTCATCTATAGATGAAGGAACTTTCTCAGAGAGATGAAACGTCTTGCCCAGGGTGACAGCAGGAAAGACTCAAACTCAGGTCTTCTGTAACTCCAAACCTTCTTTTCACCACACTGAATTATCTGTCAGTGTACCTGTTTGGGCTTTTGGGGTGCTCGAGTTTGGTTGTAATAAGTTGCACTAAGAGAGAATAAATAAAATGATAAAATGTTATATTTGGAAGAGACCTTGGAGATAATCTAATCTGATCCCTTCATAAACTGCCTAAAATAATAGGGAAAAATAGGAATGCAAAAGAAAATGCCTTGTAAAGAATTGGTTGAAAAGTAATTCTCCAATTTCTTTGGATGTTGGCATATTTTCAGATCAACTAAAAATAAAACATATATTTTATGAATAAAGTTATTTGAGAAATGCCAATTGTTTTGTCTAATGATGTTAAAATATTAAATTTTGACCCAAAATTAGTCTCGTAACGTATGGGCCAAGTCAAATAATTCCCCATATCCTGGCAGAACGTTATATAAAATTTTCTTTAAAAAAATTTTGGGTTTAGTTTCTTCTAGGCTTTTCCAGTTAGCACTATCATTTAAATTTAAATTATGATTGGTAGATGGGAATTTTCGAATTGCTACCTTAAATTCCTAAGGAGAATATGGCAACTTGTAATTATTAAGAGAGACTGGGTGTTTGGGAGTAGAAATCAAAATTACATTAGAAAAAAATCCAGCAAACACACACTTCAGACCCTAGTCTGTCTAGCATAAGTAGGCTCTTGAGACAGGCTTTGAACTGACTTTTTGTGTTTGCCAGGATATCAGTGGATACTGCTGACTGTTAGAACAGGCTGCCATGGTGCTTATGTGCTAGCTAATTACTGTACATGTTTTTGTCCTGCAGACCTGTTTACCCTGAGTCTACAAATCAAATGCTGGAGAAACATATGCCTGCCCTGGTGCCTTCAAAGGTGTATTGGTTTCTAAACAGATTCTTTGATAAATGACAGTTCTACCTTAGGGCTTGATGTTGACCTTTAAAGGAATGATTGATTGCTTACTTGTTTGAGGTGGATTTCCCCTCCCCCCAATTATTTATCCCCACTTATCTGCTTAAATGCTTAAGCAGAAGCCAAAGTTAAATGTATTATTTTGTAAAATAAAGTTGATTCATTTTCCCCTCAGGGCCTGAATAGTTTGATGGAATGTTAGAGCTTGAAGAGTTATCAGCTATTATCTGTTCTAATCTCTTCATTTTACACGTGTGGAAACAGACCCAAGAAAAACTTCAGGGACTGTCCCAGAATGACTTGCCCAAGGTCACACCAATTAGAAACAGACTAGAAACATTGGATAGGATAACCTCCTAGTACATTACTGTTTCCATTATTCCATTGGATGAACAACCGAATATTCATTTATATTCATATTATCATTATTTACTGAATACCAAGTGATTAGTCACTAGAGATACATGTGTGGAGTCAGTATAGAAACATTGAATTTTATTTTTTGGGCTCTATAAATAGGTTAGTGCAGGCATGCATAGGAAAAAATATCTATATTTTGGCATGGACTAAACTATGAATCTCATAGATGATTCCTTTGATATAAGAAAAATCTTCCCTGGATCTTCCATTTACTACTTATATGACTTTGGGGGAAAGTCATTTAACCTCTTTCACTCTCAGTTTCCTCATCTGTAAAATAAGTCAGTTGGATCTAAAGGCCCCTCCAACTCTAAATCTATTATCCTATGATCCCACACTATGCAGGAGTTGGATGAAATTAGGTCAGATCTTAAAGAAAAAGGAAAGAAAAGAAAATGAAAATCAGGCTGTGTATGATAGTAAATGATGAAAATAATACTCCCCTGAAGTGCTACTGTGATTTCTCTTTTTTTGGCATGGAAGTAATTCAATGTTTCCATTAGAGTATAAGCTCAACTAGATTGTAGTAAACTAGAAAAGCAATGAGTATGGTCTTAGGACAAGATAGACAGACTAGACAGATAGATAGAAAATAAGAACAGAGAGATTAAAAAAAGAGAGAGCATTTCTTAAACAGTGTGTCCCAGATACTTTACCAAATGCTGGAAATACAAATACAATGGAAAAGAAAGATAGTTCCTACTATAAAGGAGTTTAAATTCTAATGGGGGAAAACAACACATTAAAAAAAAAGGTGAGAAGTGGGGAGGGCAAGGTGGAAAAGTCTGGAGAATCTGGAGTAAAGCCAAGTAAAAATTGCACAAGGCTGGCTTGGGAGCTTCTCAGATAAATTAGAATGCATTTTTATGGTCACCTTTAAGATGCCAGGCAGTGGTGAATATAAAACTTCTCCCTGATAAAGGTAGGCTGACAATTCATGACCATAGCAAAGCCATACTCAGCTAACAAAAGATTGGCAGGGTGCTCCCACTGCTAAGACTTTTGTCTTTTTTTTTTTAACCCCTTTCTTTGGAGTTAAGATCACAGCCCATTGTCCTAGATAGTGGCTCAACTTAGGGTTAGAAACTCCCAAGACCTTCTCTGGCTTGCAATGAATTTTAGTCAGAAGAAAATGCAAGTAAAGGAGACAAGATAATTTGCTCTTTATACTCTTGGTCTCCATTCCTCCCTTTTTTTTTTTTTAAAGCAATTGGGGTTAAGTGACTTGCCCAAGGTCACACAACTACATTCCTCCCTTTTTTAATTTCCATCTACCAACAGCAAAAACCTCTTGCTTTTTTGGCCTATATTTTGGCCAGGAAAAAACTTTGCTTTTTCACTATAATGATCTTGAAGTTCACTGATCACCACCTGAAAGAGATCTCAACATGAAAACTCCCAGGAATATTATAGCCAAATTCCAGAGCTTCCCAGATCAAGAAGAAAATATTGAAAGCTGCCAGAAAGAAACAATTCAAATATCATGGAACCATAGTCAGGATCATATAAAATTCAGCAGCTTCCATGTTAAAGGGTCAGAGGGCTTGGAATATGATTCAGAAAGCAAAGGAGCTAGGATTACAACCAAAAATAACCTACCCAGAAAAATTGAGTATAATCCTTCAAGGGGGAAAATGGATATTTAATGAAATAGAGGACTTCTAAGTATTACTAATGAAAAAACTGGAAAATTTGACATTCAAACAGGATACTGAAGAAAAGCATAAAAAGACAAACATGAAAGAGCAATTATAAGGGACTCAATACAGTTAAACTGTTTACATTTTTTATATGAGAAGATAATACAAGTAACTCCTCAGAAATTTATCATTATTAGAGTAGTTAAAAGGAGTCTTTATAGACAGAGGGCACAGATGTGAGTCGATTATGTTGGAATGATCTCAAAAAATGTAGGGATAAGAAAGAGGGATGAATTTGGAGAAAGGGGAAAGGAGAGGTGGGAATGGGAAAATTTTTTCTCACATAAAAGACATGTAAAGAAGAGCTAATTAATGAAAAAGAGCTAATTAAAGAAGAGCTTACTAATTAATTAAAAAGAAGAGAAATAGGGGGTGAGTGGGAGTGCTGGCTGATAATGCTTGAACCTCACATCTTAATTGCTGAATTGGTTCAAAGAAGAAAGAATATATATATATATATATATATATATACACACACACACACACACACACACACACACACACACATACATATACATACACTCAGTTGTGTATAGAAATCTATCTGATGCAATAGGGGAATAGGAAGAGAAGAGATGATTAAAGGGAGGACAGACCTAAGGGTGGCAGTAGGTTAGGAGCAAAACAGACTTTTGGGGAGGGATAGGATAAAAAGCAAGAGAAAAGAATAAATAGAAGAAAACAGGATGCAGTTAGTAATACAGAGTTAGTAATAATAACTGTGAATGTTAACAGGATGACCTCACCCATAAAATGGAAGCAGATAGCAGAATGGATTAGAACTGAGACTCCAACAATATGTTATTTACAAGAGACACTCCTGAAACAGAAAAACACACAAAGAGATAAAATAAAGGGCTGGAGCAGAATCTAATATGCTTCAGCTGAAGTAAAAAAAAAAGGCAAAAACAGCAATCATGGTCTCAGAGAAAGCAAAGGCAAAAATAGACCAAATTAAGAAGAGATAATCAGGGAAACTACATTTGATAAAAAGGTACCATAAACAATGAAGTAATATCAAAAAATGTTTGTAGAAAGTTTCTCTAATAAAGGCCTCATTTCTCAAATATATAGAGAACTGAGTCAAATTTATAAAAATAAGAGCCATTTGCCAATTGATATATGGTCAAAGATTATGAATCAGCAGTTTTCAGAAGAAGAAATCAAAGTCATCTACAGTTATATGAAAAAATGCTCTAAATTACTATTGATTAAAGAAATGTAAATTGAAACAATTCTGAGTACCACCTTACACTTATTAGAAATGACAGATGCTGGAGGGGCTTGGGGGAAATAGGTACGCTAATGCATTGTTGATACAGTTGTAAACTGGTCTAACCATTCTGGGGAGTGATTAGGAACTATGCCCAAAGGGCTATACACCTCTGCATTCCCTTTGACCCAGCAATACCACTACCAGGTCTGTACTCCAAAGAGATCAAAGAAAAAGGAAAAGGACATATATGTATAAAATATTTATAGTAGCTCTTTTTGTGGTGGCAAAGAATTGGAAATTGATGGATTGCTCATCAATTGGGGAATGACTGAACAAGTTGTGGCATATGATTATGATGAAGTACTATTCACAATAAGAAATGGCTAGGGGGATGGTTTAAGAAAAACATGTCAAGACATAATGAACTGATGCAAAGTGAACTAAGAAGAATCAGGAGATTATTGTGCATAGTAGCAGCAATGTTGTAATAATCAACTGTGAAAGACTTAGCTACTTTGATCAATACAATGATCCAAGGCAATTCCAAAGCACTCGTGATAAAAACATGCTATCTACCTCCAGAGAAAGAACTGATAAGCTCTGAATGCAAATTGAAGTATAATTTTCTTATTTTATTTTATTGTTTTTTTTGCAATATGGCTAGTATGGAAATATGTTTTACATGATTTCACATGTATAATTGCTATCATATTGCTTGTCTTCTCAGTGGGTAGGTGAGGGGTGGGAGGAAGGGAGACAATTTGGAACTCAAAATTTAAAAAGAAAAAATTTTAAAATAAATATTAAAAATATTTAAAGTAAAAATAAATAAAAAGTATTTTAAATACATATTTTATTTTCCCCCAACTACATGTTAAAACAATTTTTAATATTTTTTTTAAATTTTGAGTTCCAAATTCTATCCCTCCCCCTCTCTCCTTCCTCTCTTCCCTCCGAGACAGTAAGCAATTCAATATAATTTATACATGTGCAATTGTGTAAAACATTTCCATAATAAAATGTATTTTTAGCTTTAAAATATATAAGTGAAAAGAACGCTGGACTGGGATATGGGATATCTGGATTCTAGTCCTTTCAGAACCTCAAATTCTACATTTCTAAAATCAGGGTTTTTGACAATATCATCTCTAAGCTTCTTTTCAGTTCTAACATTCTGTGATTCCGTCTTCTCTTATTTCTTTGGCATAGACCACCCCTCTCCCATCATGGTGATCAAAGGACCAAATTGGGTAGGCCTTTTATCATTCATCCCTGTTAGCAAACAGCCAGAGAATGTGTGTCTTCCCTCTCTCCCTCCATCCCACTTAAAACATGCTTGCTCTGTTTCATGGAAAGTGTTCCAATCCTCTACCTCTCAATCACCTACGTATGTTGTGGTTTTTGTTCAGTAATGTTCAATTCTTTCTGATCCCATTTGGGGTTTTCTTGGCAAAGATCCTGGAGTGGTTTGGCATTTCTGTCTCTAGCTCATTTTATAGATGAGAAAATTGAAGCAAACAGGGTTAAGTGACTTGCCCAAGGTCACATAGCTAGTAAGTGTCTGAAGCCAGATTTGAACTCAGGAAGATGAGTCTTCTTGACTTTAGACCCAGAATTCTATTCACTGCGCCACCTAGCAACTCAGGCAGAAGTAACACTCTCTCCCCTCTTCAACCAGAGAAAGAGGATTACCTAGCATAGAGAAGATATTCTGCAATACTGATCCTTGCAATGGACAGAGAAGAGTGAATTGGTGAAATAAATATAAGCTGATAAAATTTTTTAAATCTTTGAGCAGGGCTTCATCCTGCATATTTTAAACATAATCTAAACTTTCCAAGAGTATTCTACCTATGCATTATCTGAAACAATAATAATTTTCTTTTGAAAATTTAATGGGAGAATCTCCCATCATCTTACAATTATATAGTGCTTTAGAATAGACAAAATGTTTATCTTACCCAGTGAGGTGAGTAGTACAAACATTATTATCATCATTTTAAAGACAATCATGGTTTAGTGGAAAGAAAAGTAGCTCTAACATCAGAAGAACTAAGTTCAAATCTCCTCAGATGATGACCTTGAACATGTCACTTACCCTTGTTAGGCCTCAGTTTCCCCATCTGTAAAATGAAGTGGTTGGACCAACTCAGGGGTCAGCAAACTATGGGACTACTTGTTTTTGAATGGTTTTTACATTTTAAAACAGAATAACTTTACTTTAAAAAATGTAAAAACTATTCTTAACTCGCAGGAGTACAAAAAATAGACAGGCAGGCAAATTTGGCTCTTAGGCAGAAATTTGACTAGTTAAGCCTAGGACTAGTTAAATGACTTCCTAAGGTCATACAACTAGTAAGCATCTGAGATAGAATTTGAATTCAGGTCTTCCTGACTCCAGGCCCAGAGCCTTCCATTGTGCTACTAGCTACACTTGTGTTGAAATATAGATAACAAAATACTTTTAAAAAACCAAGTTCACAGGCCCAAGGTTAAGAATACCCTGTTAGACCAACACATTCATTTTATAGATTTGAAATTGGGGTCCAGAAAGAGTAAACCACTTGTCCAAAATCTCATAGATAATAAACATATGAGGCTGGATTTGAACTCATGTCTTCTGACTGCAGTGCCAGAGCTTTCTTACTGTACTATGCTGCCTTCTAAAGTTTCAGTTAAGTCCATGCTCATCTCTCAAAATTATGTTACTTCCCAAATATAGTTTGGGATATTTCACTGGGAAAGTGACCATGTGGATGGACAATGAGTATTTGGACCCACTACCTTCTGATCAACTCAGATCATAGTATCCTAGATTGGGAGTTAGAAGAGATCTTAGACTCCATCAGCCAGTCCAACTCTTCAACCCCCTCCACCCCCACAACACACACAGTTTTACAGATGAGGAATCTGTGGCTTGGGGAAGCTATTACTTGCCCGAGGTCCCACAGATAGTATCAGATTTATATCCAGGTCCTTTGAATCTAGAAGAAATTATTTTCCTACTGTTATCACATAATACTCAAGATGATCTCATCTCTGTTCCAACTATTCTATTTTTTATATTAATTTAAAGAACTAAGGACAGGCATCTTAAAGTCAGGACTAATGGAATTTCCACGAGCAGACAAAATGCACTCTTGACAGACCTGGAATCCTACCTCTGCCATTTATTAGCTATGTGGCCTCTCTGACCCTCACTGTGCTCATCTGTAAAGTGAGGGACCTGAGCTAGGTTACCTCTGACGTCCTTTCTAGGTCTAGGTCTACTGTCCTCAATAAAATAGTTGGATTTGGGAACTTCCCATGGAGCTAGACACGTATGCTTTGCCTCCATGGAGGGATTCATACACTCTAGTTCCTTGCTTAAACTCAAAGGATTGTTGTGCAATATAAATAAGATAAAATATGTAGGGTGCTTTGTAAACTTTAAAGCATTATGTAGAAGATATCCCAGAAATCTTAGGGCAGGTTTGATCTTAAAAGCGCACTAAGACTCTTGGGACATACAAAATACAGAACAAATAAATTTGGATTCAGTCAAAAGGCCTCACTTAAGGATTTAGAAGGCCACATGAGGGCTTAAGGCTGCAGGTTCCCCATCCTCGAGGCATATACCATCTCTCTCTCTCTTTCTCTCTCACACACACACACACACACACCAGTCATTATTAAAGGAAGAACTCACAATCTAAAAGAGACAAACCAGAAGATTAATGTTTTATTTCATAGAGTCAATCAAATCTTTCTTTTGCATCTTTAAATCGTAGCAAGCACACAAATGAAATCCAATGAAAGTCTTATCATTTCTGACAATCAAAGCTTTCTGAGAGTGGAATGTATTTCCTCGAGAGGTGGTGAGTTTCCTCTCCAAGCAGAGGTTGTGCAACCATTTGTTGGGTATGTTAAAGTGTGGATTCTTTTTGTGTTTGGATTGGACTTTGTGTATGATGGCCACTGAACTCTATTTCTTCCCCCAAACTCTGTGATTCTGTGATTTCGCCTTTAAAATGATATCATTGAAGATACATGATCGCTCATGAGTTAGTGAAGAATTGTATTTTCACTCGACCAGATTGAGTTCTTAATGAACAAGTCCTAAATCATGCCACTGGGCCTTAAACCACCTTCTCTTCCCATCAGTCTCATGATTCTTTACATAAATAAGTTTAAATTTACAACCTGGTTGAAAAATTAAAAAAAAATGATTTCAGCAGATCAGATGTTTTAAGAATTGAAATTTTCCACAGAACATAGAATTGAAAATATCAAGAGCATCTCATTTCCACTCTGCGACCTCTTTGGTTCTTCTTCCTTCATATGTATTGGGTATTCAGGCAACATCTGTTTCAAAACACAAACATTTAAAAGGAAGGATATTTTGGTGCTAAAAACACTCATCTTAGTGCTGCTGTGGGTTTCAGAGAGTCAGCCTAGAAAACAGATTCCAAGAGGGCATCCATTCCTAGGATGCCAAGAAGACATTAGCTGAGATGAATTTGTCACATGAAATTGTTCTATCTAGTGTGAATGTTTCGCAGATGTGTACTTGACAAAAAGAAACTACAAGACTAAAAGCCATGTGATTTTTCCATTTTAAATGAACTACTTAGTAGTAGACTTCAACTCTTACTGGGAAATAATGCATAGTTCAAGCAATATGAGCATAATTTGAACACTACCTCTAGATATTTAAAATGGATGCTATTGTTATTATTGTTTAGTTGTATCCAACTCTCCGTGACCTTGTCCAGGGTTTTCTTGGCAAAGATACCGAATTGGTTTGCCATTTCCTTCTCCAGTTCATTTTACAGATGAGGAAATTGAAGCAAACAGGGTTAAATAACTTGTCTAGAGTTACACAACTGGGAAGTATCTGAGGCCAGATTCGAATTTGGGGAGATGAGTCTTCCTGAGTCTAGGCCTGGCACTCTATCCACTGCACCACCTAGATGCCCACAAATAGATGCTACCTAGCTTTATATTGTTGCTGTTGCATATTTCTCTCTATTCCTTATATAAGACAGTGTGTACTAATCTCCATGCCTTTGTACTGGCCATCCTATATGCCTAGAATGCATTCCCTTCAGGACCCCTCTTTTTCTTTAAGATACAGTTCAAATTTCTATATTAATTTTTCTTATCCACCCGATCACTAATGCCCTCTCTTCCAAACCATCTTGTATTTAACTACTTGTGTATGCTTCTTTATGTATTGAGGTCACATATATTTATACATGGACTTGTTGTTTCTCCCATTAGAATGTAAGTCATTTGGAAGTGAAAACCATTTCCTTCTTTGCACTGGTAGCACCAATGCCTAGAACAGTGTCTGGCACATAGTAGATGCTTAATAAATACTTCTTGATTGATAGACCTTTGATTTTACTGCTATAGGGAACTCTCAAGTGAGGAACTCTACCAGTTCAGGTTAGTGTCTCCTCTGCAACTTAACAGTCTTAAATGCCTAAAGCACTGAGAGGTTGAATGACTTGCCCAGGGCCACACAGCCTGTGTTAGAGACAAGCCTTGCTTTCATTGAAGACAAATGTCTATTCACTCTACCATTATGCCTTTGTGTAAAACAACTAGAAAATATTTAGAAAGAAAAATGGTGTTTTTCTCCCCCTCACTGGGGTGTATTAGAAGATGCAGCTTACTTGTTACCGTAGAATTTTCAAGTAATATGTAAGTTTACCAGATGTTTGAGGTATAGTTTATTCACAGGCAGGGTAGGAGGGCTTCAAAGGCACCTATCTTCCTGGTGTGTGGTATAAGCGGCATGTTTTGTTCTTTTCCAGGATGAAAGGCAGGGCTTGCTCTGAGGAATTCTGCTCTCACAAAGAACTTTACATTCACTGTCAAAACACAGCCTTATCTGAAGTGAAGGGACTCCATGTAACAATATGACTCAACATTAGAAAGGTAGGTAATTTCAAGGGAAGGCAGCACTCCAGTTGGCATTGGACCTGGATGGTGAAGTTGTCATTCACACACTTTTTTAAAAATAGGAAACAGCAACCAACAATCTCTCCAACCTTTGAATGTTTATATTTAACCAAGTTTTTATTTATCTGAATTAACGTCATTAGTTTTGACTTTTAAAAGTCTCTATTTTTATCATCCCAACTAATAAAATTAAGGGATTTTTAAAAATTATATCTTCTGTTAATAAAACTTCTTAATTTCTGAATATATCCCTCCCCAGTAAATGTGGTAATCGAATTTTAAATAAAAAGTCATCCAGAGAGCCATATGGGTCTTTTTCTATGGTTCAATGAATGTATAAAATATTTGTCAATAAGTACTTATAAGTTGTTTATGTTTTGAGCATTTCCTCTATGGTAGAGAAAATATTCTTTACCTGATATCAACAGTTTTCTGCATTAAATAACTTTGAGAGTGGATATTTGTTATTACAATTTGGAGAAAAAGTAGAGGAAGTGAGCTAATCCAAAGCTTTGTTTAAAAGATTTTTCTTAGAGTTGAAAGTATTCATATGAACTCATAGCAAGATGAATAAATTGACAAATAAGTTCTATTCTGAGATGGGAGCACAGTGAAACAGAGAATACTAAAAGGGCCTGATCCCTTGGATTTGGGTTCAGGATCCCCCAGTCCATCATCCCTTCCCTCCACTATAATTGACATATACAAACACAAGACATATATACCTATAAATCCATACTTAATATTCAAGTTTTATATATATATATGTATACACACATATATGCAATACATACATACATATACCTCCTCAAAAATTGCCCTTTGAGGGGCAGCTAGGTGGCACAGTGGATAGAGCTCCGGCCTTGGAGTCAGGAGGACCTGAGTTTAAATATGACCTCAGACACTTGACACTTAATAGCTGTGGGACCCTGGGCAAGTCACTTAACCCCAATTGCCTCACTAAAAGGAAAAAAAAAAGCGAAAAAAAAATTATCCTGTGATGCCTTATGTGGCATGGAAGCTTCTCTCTTCCTTCCTTCCTTGCTATATTCATTTATCTATCTGTCTGTCTATTCATTTATGTATTTAATTATTCATTCATTCATGTTTGGGCTGTGCTTGTGCAGTATAAGTTCTAACAGGTCATACTACACTAGAGAGACTTCCAGTGCAATCTGGCAATTGACTTTATAGCCCTCAGTTGAGGACCTGCCTAGTTACCTAGAGTGAAGCTTTACTATAGGGTGATACTCATTACTTTTTCTGTAGCAACTTTCAAAGTCTCTTTACCAAGTTATGGAGTGGTTGTTTTCTATCAGTGGAGAATGAACCAAATTATGACTCCTTGAAGTGTTCAAACTATACACATACATATAATCCTTTCTAAGCATTGATATCTCTGAATTCTAACATAGTTCATTCAAACTTAGTCTCTGATTTTTAAATCTAATCTTTTTTTTTTTCAGAGTGGGATGGGGTGATATATTGATACATACAGCTACTAGAATGTGTTTTTCAATATCAATTGGCAATTCATTCACAATTATGTAAAATATCAAATTAATACCACTGAAATACACTGAGCTAATTTGGATTTGCCATGTGCACTAGGAAGTTAGGAGACCTCAGATCTTTTCCTTACTCTACTTCTGATAGCTGTGTTGCCCTGAGCAAATTATAGAATAAATGGATGAATGAACAATCATTTTAAAGCACCTGTTATGTGATAAGCATCAAGAAAACACATGAGAAAAAAACCAGTATTTGCCCTCAAAGAGCTCACATTCTACTAGAAGGAAATAATACAACATAGGGGAGAGGTAGCCATGGAAGGGCTACCACTGTCACCATTACTATGATCCAATTTTGGCTTGGATTTACACTTCAAAATGTGACTGAGATGTATCAGGCTCAGAATTATAAAACTCGGATCTTGGCCAAAAAGCTTGAAGATATTAAAAAAAAAGATGTGGATGCCAAGAAGAACCCCCTCTAGCCCTTAATGCCATCTAGTACTGTCTTCTGGATGCTTTGATCTTAAGCTTGGGAATAACCTTTTCTATCTAAATTAAAAGCTCCTATTCTCACTTTCCGGATTTGATGGTTTTTTTCACCTTGAGACACACCAAATTACCCTTGAGCTAAAATGCACCCACTATTAAAAAAAAAAACAACTTTTCTTACTACTCCCCTGAACTCCTCTGACCCTTTTCACATTCTTGGGAGATTCTGAGACTTGAATCATGGTGCTTGACTAGAAAATGCTAATTTTGATTAGTGGCCTTTCCCCTTACTTCTTTAATTGTAGATTTCTACCAAACACTTGGGTCCAAAAAGTTATAAGGATGGTGAATGGGGCCATGGTGGAACAAATTGACATTCAAGAGCAATGATGGAGTTGATGATCATGGTTCATGTTTCCAGAACTGGGGTGACAGAGGGGAAAAAGAAGGTACTCATGGAGAAATGAGGCAGCTTGTGAGGTGCTGGAGAATATGGTCAGAGAGTCAGGAGAGAAGTGAAGCATGGCAAGGGCTTTTTGCTGAATTAATGGTCTGGTAAAGGCAGTCACTGATGGTTAGAATGGGACCAGTGCTGATTCCAAACTCAGCACTCTTTCCAGTTCATCATCCGTCCATCGTAGTGTGTCTAATACATGGATAAGATAACCTCAATAAGTTTTTCATCCAACTTCATATCAGAAGCTGAATATTAGGAATTTTTTTTTGTCTACTTAATTTTCCTTGTGTAGATAGTTAGGCTAAAAGCTTTTGGGTGATTACAGATCTCACATAGGAGGCTCTGCATTATTCTATGACTTGACCCCTTCAACACAGTCATCTACATCTGATAGACTGCCATTTATACAGACTCTCTCTTAGATCCTGATTCTGTGTTGGATCTCCTCCCCGACAGTGACAGTGGTGTCAGAGGGTAGGACTGGAGCAATAGGTTGAAGATAAAGAGAGAAAGATTTATCTCTAAGAACAGTTTCCTAATGGTTAGAACTTCCCAGAAATGGACATCTTTGCTTAAAGTCATGAAACATTAAAGTTGATGCTGATGCAATTTGAAATTTCTTATAAAAATTTTCATGTAATTTCTGAACCTTCTTATCCTTTTCAATAGATGTTGTGTTTAAACTGTATTTTCAAGATGCTTTAAAAAAAAATTATTTCCATGAGTGATACAATGTGGGCTAACCAAATGCCTTATAAAATAATTCTTTTCACCTTTAGATGCAACATAACTCTCCCAACTACTTTATTTGTCTTTTCAAAGAGAACCTGTGACCTATCCTTCTAGGTAGTTTCCTCTGGTTTCATTTACTTTAAGAATGTCAAGACTAAGATGATTCAGTTAAGATGCTTAGAACTACATCAACGTTGGCTTTCACACTTAGTGACTAAACAAATGTGTCCGTTTCTGAGGAGCTTTATTCATTAGGAAATGCTTCTTTAATTAGGGTGAAATATTTCTCTCTATATCTTTTATCCCATTGCTCCAGTTCTGCCCTCTGAAAGCACTGTCACTATAATGGAGGAGACCAACACAAAATCAGGATCTAAGAGAGAGTCCCTACGTCACCTTGTTACTCATTGGGTAAGGATCTGACAATTAGAATGCCAATTGCTAAATGAATATTTATAGATGAACTGAAAGCCATGCGATTGCTGGTACCCACTCCTCTTTGTTCATCACTTTACCAATGGCATAGTAGAAATGGAAAGGGGTCACATGAGACTCAGGGCCTTTTTGTGCTTTTCTATTTTTCATTTGGTTGCCATGGGTAATGAATTCATCAATAAGGGACCAGCCCACTGGTGATGAGCATCTCTGGACATAGATAAGCAGGTCTTTGGAAAGCAAATGTAATCTATTGCTAGGACTGTACTTGAAGCTTTTCTGGTAAGATAGAGCCTGACAGAAGTTATGTTCCACTGTCATAGCCTTTGAGACAGAGTCATATCCATGCCACAATAAAGCAGCAGAGTAGGGCTCTGTCACACTTTTTAAACCATTTTTAAATTCTGCCAGTCCCTACCCAAAGATAATTTCTTTTTGATAGACAAAACAGAATAAAAACAAGAATTAAATAATGGTCCCTTCTCTGTATTGTCTGTCATCATCCTCCCAATTATACCAGACTAGAGTCCTGTATATTCTTGATTTCCTCTTTCCCTCATGATGTGGGAATGTAAGATCATAGAATCTAGAGCCGGACTACAGAGACCTTCTATCTAAACCTTCCCCTCCACAGGTAAGAACATGGAAACTCAAGGACACTAAGAACTCTGACCAAACTCACATCTGTCTGTCCAAAGAAAATGTGAATTAACTGAAGCTCTGGATGTTACCTAGGTGAGGTATATTGAACATAGACATTTATGTAGCAAGAATTTTCCAGTATTTATCAAGAACTATTAAGGGAAAAGGATGTTCAGACAAGGTAGATCAGAAAGCAGATATATCTCATATAGTAAAGATGGATGTTTCAGGCTCCCATGTCATCATATCATTATCCATAACATTATTACACTTCCTTTGCTTTTTGCTTTTTAAAATTTTTTTATTTCAGCTTTATTAAACAATCTTATTACATTATTTGAGTGACCCAAATAGATTTTCCTGGAGGGAAAGAATGCATAGACTACGACACAAGCATTCTTGGTAGTGCTATTTCCAATCGGAAGTTAGTGTTTTGGTATCTCATTTGTCAATCTTCTGTGAATTTGCCTAGCATTAATAAGTTACCCAGAGTCTGAGTTACTCTGATTGGGACTAATAAAATGGAGTTTCTAAACCTAAAAGCTAAGTTCCAGACCCAGACCAAGCCCATGGATGTAGCACTACAAAAATAGAGTATAGAGTAGATGTGGGGAAAGCGCCAGATGTCATCTTTTAGCTACAACATGGCCATGAAGGACTTTATCAAATGCCTCAATGAAATAAAAATACAGCATTTTCCTGATCTATCATTCTACTGCTTGAAAAAAATCTGAGATCATTAATATTAGTACTCTTTCCCCTCCACAAAAATCATCACTGGCTTGTCAACAGAGCCCCAGTTCTATCCAGTTTCACTGAGCAGGAAAGGTCCTGATCTAGTCCTGGTGACAGTCTATTTCTGTTGTCCAAGGACCAGTCTAATTAAATTTGATGAGACCAGTTGTCAGTAGGTTGGACATCTAGAAATGAATTCCCTGGCCATGGCAACTCAGAAAATATACAAACACAAAGATAAAATGTCAAGCTCAATTTGGTTTGTGCAATGACCAAGAGATTAAATGTGGCAGAAAGTTCTGAGGATCACAGTTTTTAGCCACCTACAGCATTATTTTAATTGTTGATGTTTAAATACGAGTTCTTGGTTCCGTGGCCAATGACAAAATTCCCTGGAGGGAATGAGCCACATCAGTATCTACAGACTATGAATGAAACCCTTCAAAACACAAGGAAGTTCCAGCTATCATCCCCAATGTGCAGGTGAAGAAATAGAGGCCAATAGACGTTATATAGCTTATGTACGATCATACAATCTAGTAAGTTTTGGAGCTAACACTTGACCTTAGGTCTTCTGACTTCAAGAAGAATTTTCTTCATACCAGAGGTGTCAACCATGCCACCAGCAGGCATTATGTGGCCCACAATCCTCCTGTAGCAGGAAACTGATTAAAATGTAATTGGGAAATATTTGACAAATTAAATAAAAATACAATAGAACATAGATAATATTAATACATAGTTTTCTAAGTCAATATGTGGACCACAGGGATCCTCGTGGATGGTTTAGTGGCTACTATTTGAATTTGACACTGCTGCTTAATACTGTGTCCCATAGGTACACAGCCCTAGTGGCAACTATTGAGTAGAGTTACTGGTCACAACTTCTAGGTCACAAATCCTTTCTGTTTCTTAAGAATGTAGCAGGGCTTCAGACTTTCTCAATGAGAAGGACATCATCAGGTTAAGTGGTGCAGGGAATGGTAACTTCTGTCCCTAGAAATCAATCAAATTCTAAGAACAGTTTTAGATTATAGGTCCAAACTAGAGTGGGCCTAAGGGTATGTTTTAATTTTAAGTTATCTCTTGTTTGAGATAGAGATGCCCTGGAGTCCAAGTTAGTCCTACAATTATCCAAAAGGATAACAACAACAGCAACAATAACAACAACAAGCATTTTTATAGTGTATTAACAAAGATCTCATTTAATCCTCACAACCAATCTGGGAGGTAGGCACTATCATTATCTCCATGTTATAAATGAGGTAGCAGTTAACCTGTGTCACCCAGGGTCACATACCCAGAAAGTGTCTGAGACTAGATTTGAATTTAGGTCTCCTTGATTTGAGGTTCAGCATTCTCCCTCCTCTGCCACTGGTTGTATAACATAGTGAGAAATTCCCTAAGTCTTCCGGGTCCCATTAAGAGCTAAACCAATTACTCTTTATCCCTTCAAAAAAGTCTACCCGAATTGATGAGAAGCAGAGAGCAGCTTTTAACGAACTATTAAGGAATGGATAATGTAACTATAGAATGTTGGAATTGAAAGCTATTCTAAAGATTTTCTAGTCCAACTCTGTTATTTCACACATGAGGAAACTAAGGCTCAGATTGGCAAAGTAGCTTCATTCACATGTTTGATCAACTAATTAGTGGTAGTCCAATTACTAATCTAGTTGTGCCAGAACCAACTCCAATCAATTTACCAGAGCTGATTGGTAAATGTTTCATGTGAGAATTTATACCTCAGAAATGGGCAAAACTACAAATCAGGACTTGGTTTATTGTTTTGTTCATTGTTTAGATTTGATAAATATTAATAGTGCAGATTAAACATTAAAATGTCCCCTCCCCCAGAGATTTGATTTTTAAATATTTACTAGCACACCAGTAGTGGTAGAATGCTTTTGTCCTGGCTGTCCCATATTCACACAATGCACTGCTTCCTTACCTCCATCGCTTTAAGTGTCTCTCTCTTTCTCTGTGTTTCTGTCTCCGTCTGTCTATCTCAATGCAGCTCAAGCATTGTCTTCTGCATGAAGTTTTTGTTGATCCCACCAAGTGTTAGTTCTCTTCCTTCCAAATTATGTTGCATTCAACTGCTTTGTATAGAGAATTGTATTTATTAATTTGATATTTGGCTTGCATATATTTTTATATGTACTTGTGTCTCCCATTTGAATGTGAGCTTATTGTGAGTAGGGGTTATTTATTCTTTATATCTTCAGCACCTAGGACAATGCCTGGCACATAGGAAGTACTTTAATAATAATAATAATGATAATAATAATAGGCATTCATATGACGTTTTAAGGTTAGCAAAGTGCTTTACAGATATTTCTGTTTATCCTCATGAAAACTCTGGGAGGTAGATGTTATTATTGTTCCTATTTTACAGAAGTGAGGATTTTTACAGGTTACAGTTTACAGAGGGCAGCTAAGTGGCATAGTGGATGAAATACTGGGCTCGGAATAGGAAAACTCATCTTTATGAGTTCAGATCTGGCCTTAGACAGTTACTAGTTTGTGTGATGCTGGGCAAATCACTTAAACCTATTTACCTTAGTTCCTTACCTGCAAAATGAGCTGGAGAAGGAAATGGCAAATCACTCCACTATCTTTGCCAAGGAAACCCCAAAATGGGGTCATGAAGAATTGGACGTGACTGAAACAACTGAACAACAATAACACAGTTTTCACAGGAAACTGAAGTAGACAGCAGTGAAGTGAATTACCTAGAGTCATACAGGTAGTAAGTGCCTGAAGTTGGATTTAAACTGAGGTCTTCCTGACTACAGATCTACTACTCTATCCACTGTGCTGCCTAATTGCCTCTATACTTACTGACTGATTGATTTTCATCCGATGTTCTTTCCATTACATCACATTGCGTAAGTTAATCCATGTCAGAAATAATAATATATATATAGACTATGTCCAATTATAAACATTAATACCATAAAAGATGCTTGAAAAACCACTGCTCTTGGAAGTTCTTACAATTGACTGAGAGCCCTACCAGACCAGTGGTTAAGTTGTACTTCTAGAGATAGTTCATGATTAAACTTGACTTTGGGAGAGGGAAGGTGTACGTAAACCACTTTTCTTTACCTGCTATCCAGATTGATATGTTGCCCCAGATACTGAACACCTACCTGGGAGTCAGGAGCTGCTGGTTCTTATCCTGGAAATCTCCTCCAACTTTCTCACTGACAACATGGGTCTAATAGATGATGTTAGTTTATGGCATCCCAGGTACTCTTTCTTTGTCCAGAGTTATAAGATATAGAACTGGAAGGTATCTTAGAGTTCACTTCAACTAACCTCATTTCTGGTGATGGTAGCTGAGGATCAGGGAGCTGAGATGATTTGTCAAGTTGAGAGAACTAGTAAATAACAGAGTTAGATTTTGAATTCAGTGCTTCTGACTCCGAATGCAGTGCTCTTTCCACTGCTCCACACTTTAGGGACAGTGGTCAGACAAAGATTGAGAAGGGAGCAGTAGCAGGTGCTAGAGCTCCAAATCTGAGATGGAGGGACCAGATATTGTGGCTTTTCTACATAACTCCATTCATATTGCTGAAAAATGCCAAGCTAATACCCTTTCCTCTGTGTTCCCTTCTTCCTTAATTCTTCTCCCTACTCTTTATGTGTTATCTTACGTTGAATTACTCACAAAATAATTGGTCCTTTGTAGTCAGGAACTGTCAGTGTTGATTTCAGATTTTGATATTTGCTAGTGAAATCTTCCTTTGTGTCTCTGCAATCATACACATCTTCCTCTGGACTAGCTAATTAATTATTGAAAACCACTTCATATTTTTCAAGTGTTATGTTAAATACATGTTAAATAAAGTTAGGTGATTTCTTTTTCCAAAAGGGAAGCAATCTAATTGTGAGGAAAGATTAATCATTTGCAACATTAAATACCAGAATAAACTCTTATTCCCATTGCATTTATCTAAAATTCAAATCAATGTATACCTTAAATGTTCCTGTGGCATAGAGGATAAAAATAAATCCACAAAATTATCAGCATTTATAGAAATAACAAAACCAAGTTAGAAATAATAGAAAGAGCAATCCCCATTCAAAATAGCTACAAATGCAGAAAATAGCTAGGAATTAAAATATCAAGACATAGCTATGACTTACATAATTACAAAACACTCTTTATGGGAATAAAGAGAAAGAAATAATTAGAAAGACATTTGTTATTCATAGTTGTCACACTATTATAATAAAATGGTAATACTAGTTAAATTAATTAATGGATTATGTTATGTCAATAACACTACTCTAGTATTATTTTATAGTTAGACCAAATAATAACAAATTTAATTTAATTGGATAAAAGGTGGAAAATCAGAAAGGAAATAATGAAAAGAGATGGAATGATGGGAACACAGCATTGACACATTCAAATTATATTGTAAAGCATTAGACCATCAAAATTATTTGGGTTCAATAAATTCTAGAACAACAACTCTTGGGGACACTAGAACTTCTGGAATAGTGGGAAGGAGTTTGGCAGAAAAATAGGTAATTATAAACAGTTTATACCACATCCCGCCATAATGTTGTATTCGCTGACAGATATGAACTTTGGGGGGGTAGGTTTTAATTGTTTTATTAGTTACAAGGAAAGGTTCAAAGTAGGGAGATTTATGATTTTGGTGTTTTTATGGAAGTACTGGGCCATGTAATGCATGTAAGAGGAGGAGTAGCCATTGAGGGTCCACTCCTTAATGAATGTGCAATATACAAGTGGCAGATTGGTTTGCCTGCTTTCAGTGATTCTTGATGAAAGTGCCCTCTTTCTCCTTGCTTCAAACCACGTACAAATAGGCCGTAATTGTCCCTGTCAGCTCACTGCACGGTGGTGAAAAGCCTTTTCAATTGTATACTAAGTTGGATATTGTATACTGAGCTGAATATAAAAAGCTGGAAGAGCTGTAAAATCTCTCTCTTCCCTGGTGGCAGGTGAGGCAAGAACCACTGGAAGCCTTCAACTGTGGGGAGAAGTAGCTCTGTTGCCGATTCCACACAACCAGCTGCCATTCAACCATTGTGGCCAATCCCATCTCTGTTTTTTGTGTTTATTCTTTCCTGATCTTAGATAAATAAATATCAGCGATGAAACTGAGCAGGTTATAACCTTGTGAGCTTAGAAAGGCTGTAAGATCCATCAATGGTCCCTTCAGCCATTGGTAATAGCAGTAGTTTAATCTAAATGAGAAGCCAGCTCTAAAAAATCATCTGTTTGGACCAGCCCAGTGGTAAATCAATCCAGGAGCTCATGCAAAGTGACTTCCAAACAAGGGTGTGACTCATCCATTGGCTATGCTGCTTCCAGAGGTGAACCTGGTGGGGAGAATATTTTGTAACCACCACTTTAAATTTGACCACGCTACTTAGGGCCTGAGGTAATAGAGAAGTGTTTGTTCTGTTTGGGAGGTTGTTGTACTTATGTCCTTGATCTACCTTCTCAGCAAATATCCCTTTGTAAAAGCTAATTGAAGTTAATTGGTTAAATTATATAAGGGACCTATTAACTGATAAAAGAATATTAGGTGGTACACACTAGATAGGGGCTTATGAGCAATCATATTAGACTCCCCTAATTCCTCAAGGTTATCCTGTAACTTTGAAAGGGAGAAGTAGCTAACCAAGCTCTGAGGACGTGACCTATGAGTTGAGAGAGTAACTCCAGAGCCTCTGTGCTTCACTCTAAGAAGCCTTGGTGCTTCACTGTAAGAAAAAAGGGCAGCAATAAAACTTAAAAATGAAGATTTGAAAGAAAAGGCCCTATAGTTATGGTTTTTATGTTCTAAAACTCCAATCTACTTTAGAGGCAATTTCTGAATAAAGACAAAAAAAGTTCATAGGATTTTAGAGTTCAAAGGTCATCTAGTCCAACTCTCTTGCTTTACTGATTTGGAAAAAAGAGGTCGGAGATGTTACGTTATTTGCTCAAGGTAACACAGGTAGTAGCAGAGCTAGAATCTAAGCTCAGACCCTCTGACTTCAGATGCAGTCACTTCAAATATGGTTTGGTACACGATGGAAATTGTGAATATTTTGCTCACATTTGGGCATTCAGGTTAGCACCTGAATAAAATCTTTAGGTGATAACACCACAGCTGTTCTCATCACAACGCTGGGAAACCCAATGATTCTGTACAAGAACGATTACTCACGTACTCTGTAGCTCTTGTTACAAGGTAACATCCAATTAATACAGGAATATAAGAATGTGGGGCCATTCCTTGACAGTATCTCTTGCTCAGGAATGATTATGCTAATGCTTCTAAATGTGTGTTGTGCACAGAAGACCAGCACTGTGGAACATATGTTGTAATCATTCTTTTGTGATGACTTCTATTACCTTTCTCATCCAATTATTTCTATAGACATTATAGCAATGCACCTCTAGATTTATGGAATGGGTAAAAGCTCTAATTGTATTTGATTATTCCATTTCACATTTGTATGATGGAAAACTAGTCTAAGTCTGTAACTAAATGACCAGCATGTGGAGAAGAATAAGGGAAAATGATCTTTAAAAATGCTCACAGAAAAATCACTGTGTAAATGCAAATCATTTATGGAAAGCATGCTATAAATGCTGGTTTTGAATGAGCCTTTCTTGTGTTCTCTGAGTAAATTCCTTCTCCCAATAATCATTCCTTTGTACCACACTTAGACCATTATGACCATACCAGACTCATAAGTTTCTACCCATTTGCCTTTTAGGAGGCTGGAAAGGCCCAAAGTCTACTGAGTAAATCTCAGATGAACCAGACTAATTGGTCTGAAAATGGAAGCATATGGCTTCTTTCAAGATCTTGACTTTTTAAATACTTATTTAAAGCAAACATTTGCAATGCCCCATGAAAGGTGCTTTTCCCTCCTGATTCCTCTTGACCTTCTGTGACCTTTCTCCCTGTGGTACATTGCTTTTCCCCGGGGATGATTAAACCTTGAGAGACTTTTATTTATTTTCCTGTGGACTCCAAGGGCTCACAAAAGGTTTCAGAAACTAACCTTGAATCAGAAAAGCAGGGTGTGTGAAGCAGATTGGTTCCACCCCAGCACTCCAGTGGAATAATAAAACATCCTCATCTGCATCCCTTCTTACAGAGGGTAGGAGCTCACCTCTGGAAAGATGAAATCAAGTGTCTGAGAAGTTTTGAATCTTTGAATCTTCTAGTCCTAAATCCCCAATACTTGCTCATATTTCAGAATAAAATCCTTTTTTTCTTCTGCCTCTAAAACCTAATCCACAGCAATGTAAGAAGAATGATAGGTGTCATTTATATGGTACTTTATGAATTTCAAAGTATCTTACATATGTTATCTCATTTGGTCTCCACAAAAGACCTAGGAGGTAGGTGCTATTATCATCTCCATTTATTGATGAGGAAACTGAGGCTGAGGGGCTAAGTGACTTGGTCAGTCACAGAGCTAGTAAGTGGCCAATTCAAGACTACAACACACCTCTTTTCCTCTTACTCCCTTCTTAATTCTGTAGTCTGGCTCCCAACATCATCATTCAACTGAAATGGCTGTCCTCTCCAAAGTCACTAATGACCTCCTAATTGCCAGATCTAGTGACCTTTCCCCAGTCCTCATCCATCTTGACCTCTCTGCAGCCTTTGACACTATCATTCTTTTCTCTTGTATATTCTCTTCTCTCCAGTTTTTTTTTTGACACTGCTCTCACCTGGTTTTCTGTCTGACTGTTCTTTCTTACTCTTCTTTGTTGGCTCTTCATGCAGGTCATGCCCTGTAAGTATGAGTATTTTTCAAGGCTCTGCCCTTGGAAATGTTCTTCTCTTCTCCTTCTGTACGATTTCTCTTGGTGATCTCATCAGCTTCCATGGATTGAATTAACATCTCTATTAGAAGATTCTCAGATCTATTTGTCAAGTCCTAACTTTTCTCTGCTCCCATCTTGCATCTCCAACTGCTTACTGAACGTCTCAAACTGGACATCTTGTAAGCATCTTAAACTCAACATGCCCAAACTGAGTTTATTATCTTTCCCACAAAATCTTCCATTCTTCCTAACTTTCCTATTACTTTTGAAGGCATCATCATCCTCCCACTTACCCAGGTTCACAACGTAGGTGTCATCATCAACTCCTTATTCTCTCTTACATCCCATATCCACCTGTAATTTTAACCTTTGCAATATATCTTCTATATTTTCCACTTCCCTACTTTGATACTGCCAACACCCTAGTGTAGGCCCTCACACCTGAACTATTGAAATAGCTTTCAGGTTGGTCTTCCTGACTCACATCTCTCCCAATGCCAATCTATCTTCCACTCAGCTGTCAAATTGATTTTCCCAAAGTATAGATCTGATCATATTTCTTCATTCAATAAACTCCAGTGGCTCCCTATTACTTCCTGGAGCAAACAAAAAAATTCTGTTTGGCATTCAGTCATTCACAACTTGACCCCTTCCTACTTTTCCAGTAATCTTACACTTCCCTGAAAGCCAAGTACACTGAGCTACTTTCTATTCCTCACACACAACTCTGTCTTTGCACTACCTTCCCATATGCCTAGAATGCTCTCCCTCTTCACTACTATCTCTTAGCTTCCTTGGATTCCTTCAAGATTCAACTCAAGTCTACCTTCTGCCAAAAGCCTAACCTATTCTTTTTTTCTGCTAGTGTCTTCTTCAATATTTCCTTTCATTTACACTGTCTTATATCTATACAGTTGTTTGCATGTTGTCTCTCCCAGTGAAATCAAGTAGATGTAAGCTCTTTGAGGACATAGACCATGTTTTTGCCTTTGTTTCTGCTTCATGTAACACAGTATTTGGTGTAGAGTAAGTGCTTAATTAATGTTTATTGACTGACTGACTTATTTTGATATTTTGAAAGATCCATAATTTTATCAGTATTTGAATGACTTGTATTCCTGAATTTAACAAATGCTATCTGGACACTCAGGCTAAGCTCATGTTTCTACTCTAGCTTTAGTAAGCATTTGATATATAATTTCCAGTTTTTCTGTTAACCTCATCCATGTTAACAGTCCTCTGGTACTTTCTACTAAGTTAGGCATTTTGTCTACCTCAAATGGATCTGTGGTCTCATCACTGTTGATATGCTTACTAGTG
The DNA here is from genome assembly GCF_900497805.2 of Vombatus ursinus. Classification (NCBI taxonomy): domain Eukaryota; kingdom Metazoa; phylum Chordata; class Mammalia; order Diprotodontia; family Vombatidae; genus Vombatus; species Vombatus ursinus. Next base: position 5,043,467 of record NW_020950417.1, on the reverse strand, counting down.
ATTTAAGTTTTAATCCATCCATGCCTGACCATCATATAGGACTCTTGTCCGTGGCTTTCCCTAAGTCTGATACAAGGAATCTACTTAACTTGCTAAAGGGCTTACCCTTTTTCTTTTGCCATCCCATGGACCATCCATCTATTATCACTTGCCTTCACCGCATGACCAAAGCATCTTCTTTCAGAATTGTATATTTCTTTGATGATATCTTTCTCTACAGTTCTTTGTCATTCCTTATTTGTTATGTACTATAGCCTGATCAGACCCACTTTTGTAAATCTCTCTTGTCCTCTGCATGCTATTTTTTTTAAAGATTGTAGTGCATACAATAAAACTAGAAGAATATTAGTAATCTAAAAATGGGCTTCTGTTTCAAAGAGAAATTTGAAGTCATTAAAGAAACTTAGAAATTCCCTTAAGAGGATAATAGCTACCATTTATATAACACTCTAAGGTTGGCAAAGTAGTTTACCTATATTATCTTGTTTGATCCTCATATCAACCCTGTGAGATAGGTGCTATTATTATTCCAATTTATTGTTAAAGTAACTGAGGCTAAAAGTAGTTAAATGTTATGCCCAGGGTCACACAACTAGTAAATGTCTGAAGCAGGACTTAAATTCAGCTTTTTCTGACTCAACTTCCATCACTCTATCTACTGTAAGACTTCATCTTTCTAATTCTGGGCCCAACTCCGTGAATATTTGCAATGTTCAGCCAAGATATGGATGAACACATATACACATATGCTGATGGACAAGCTCTATAAATTGTCCATCTAATTTTTCCTTTTTTTTTTTTACTGGAACATTGAATTTATCTGTGTAGTGTAGTCATGTCAAACTTAATAAGAAACAGATCCCTAAGGCTGCATATTGACTTAGAAAACACAAATCAACATGATCTATGTTGTATCAGATTTTTATTTATTTGGCTAAATATTTCCCAATTACATTTTAATTTGATTTGGGCCTTGGGAGTCTTGTCAGTGGCTTATTGCCCCAGGTCACAAGTTTGACACATCTGGGTAAGAAACTCCAAATCTGGAACTTTCATTGGAATTTCTTCTCTCAATTTCTCTGCAACTTATAGTCTTACAGAGTTGTCTGGGAACACTAAGGGGGTAAGTGACTTGGCTAAGGTCAAACAGCCAGTGTGTATGGTTGAGGTGTGACTTGAACTTGTGTCTGTACAATAAACATTCTTCATCCACTTGAGTTTTCCTGTGTGACTGGTTAGACCAAAAAAACTTTTTTGAGGGGTTGTGGATCTTGTCCAAGAGATTCTGCCATGCCTCAGGTTTTGATGCATCCTATAGAATGTCATACATAATAGAGCATCTGGATGACCTTCCCATCTCTAATAAATATTGCCTTCTTGTACTCTGTGTTGGATCTCTTCTGTGACAATGGTGAACGCCCCTGTTGAACACATATCTCCTTGCCTGATAACAATAAGGAATCTTTGAAAAAGGTTATTTCTGCTCTTAATAGTGTTTCTGGAATTTTGCGTAATTTTGACATAGGCTTGGAATACACCTTATTGGAAAAGAGCCTGTATAAGGTGACATTTTTCTCCACTGAATCAAATGCTTTTTTATAGTCAATAAGCAAAGTGCTTAGTGACCTCTCATATCCTCTAAACATTCAGTTAACTCTGTGAAGGTAAAAATATTTACTGTGGAAAATTGTTCATGAAAACATGCTTATTTGCTACTAATATCCTCACCAAGGATGAACTCAGCAGTACTAATGAGTTAAAACAAGGAGGTCTAGATGTTTCCCTTCCCTTGCCCCCATCCTGGTGGCTGGACTCCAGGTAGTTTCTCCCTGGTCTGCTTCTACCTTTTTTCTTTCCTCTGCCAATAGCCTCCTTGGAATCATAGGATCATATATTCAGAGCTGGAAGGCACCCAATATTTCAACTAGTCCAATTCTTTCATTTTACAGATGAAGAAACTGAGTCCCAAAGTATCTAAGGGATTTGCCCAACATCACCCAGGTAGTGTGTGGCAGAGAAGGCATTTGAATCCAAGTCCTCTGACTCCAAAGTAAGAATTCTTTTCACTGTCCCAGTCAGACTCTCATTAACAGCCTTCCTGTGGCCAAGGGTCTCTTGTCTACTTCCATGAGGTGGTGTCCCAACAGTCTCTCTCTCGGAGCTTTGTGTTTCAATGACTGAAGTCTCTCTACAAGATCTCCCCGACTCCCAATAGAATTTGTTTCAAAAAGTTAATATGAGGACAGTTTCATGCTGCTTGCCTTGAGGCACTTTCTGGCGCTGCCCACAAGTGCAGTAATTGCTAGTTATGTATCTTCTCTATTCTCCTGTACCCAACATCCACCGCTGACCATTAGAATGCTCAGTTTCCTTTTAGCCTCCTCTCGGGTGTTAATGCCTTCCCTGTTTTCTCCCAGCTGTTAGTCCTCTCTTGCTCCTGAAACTACCTCATATTTACTTATCTGTGTACATGGGATAATTCCATAGTAAATACAGGTATGAAAATAACAACAGCAAAAACAAACAAACAATCAAAAACCAAGCGAATAGTACCATAGTGATCAGTCTTGAACACATGCTTATAACAGCCCCAGAACCTCCTACCCAGGCAGCTGTTACTTAGGGAAAAATATTGAACAAAAGTGAAAATTCACATTTCCCATAAAATTTATGAAGTGTCAAAATTTACAACTCAGCGCACTTTATTTCAGCTGACTCAGAAAGGTCTCATGCCAGAATCTGGCCCCTCATTTCCTTTGCCCCGTCTGTTCAGATGGAGGATTGTAGGAGCATAGATGTAGAGCATGATGGGACTGCGTCTAGTCTGGTCCATTGATTTTAAAGATGAGGAAACTGAAGTCCAGGGAGAACAAAATGAATCAGTTACATTTTGAGTGGTGACTCCCCTCACTGAAATTCAAAACAACCCAATTAACTTTTATTAAGTAGTTGTTGTGGGTAGAATGGGTAGAAAGCATTCTTCACTCTGCACTACACTAGATGCTGGGGGAAACACAAATTTTAGGTAAAAGATGGTCTTTGCCCTCATTGTTCTTAAAAATTAATAAGTTCCCAAATAGGTTTTTTAAAAAAATATTATTTATTTAAATTCTTTTAAATTTTTTTTGGAGCTACAAATTCTCTTCCTTACCTTCCACCCCTCATCCGTTCACTGAGAAGGCACGAACATATCAAATACACATGTGAAATCATGCAAAACATTTTTTTCCATATTAGCTACATTGTGGGAAAAAAGCAAGAAAAACAAAGTTAGAAAACTATACTTCAATTTGTACTCAGTGTTCATCAGTTCTTTCTCTGGAGATGGAAAGCATTTTTCAAGAGTCCTTTGGAATTTCTTGGATCATTGTATTGATCAGAGTAGCTAAGTCTTTCACAGTTGATCATCATTACAATATTGTTGTTACTATGTACAATAATCTCTTGGTTCTGTTCACTTCACTCTGCATCAGATCAAATAAGTCTTCCCATGTTTTTTGTTTTTTTTTCTGAAACTATCCCCCTTGTCATTTCTTATAGTATAATAGTACTCCATCACAATCATATGCCACAGCTTGTTCAGTCATTCCCCAACTGATGGCCCCTCAATTTCCAATTATTTGCCTCTGCAAAAAGAGTTGCAATAAATATTTTTTACATGTAGGTCCTTTTCCTTTTCCTTTGATCTCTTTGGAGTACAGATCTAGTAGTGGTGTTGCTGGGTCAAAGGACATACACAGTTTTATAGCCCTTTAGGCATAGTTCCAAATTTTCTCTGGTATGCTTGGATCAGTTAAACAACTCTACAAACAATTCATCAATGCACTTATTTTTCTCATACCTTCCAGCATTTTCATTTCTGACAAATATGAAGTAGTATATCCCAGTTGTTCTAATCTGCATTCCTCTAATCAGTAGTGATTTAGAGCATTTTTTTTTTTCATATAACTGCAGATTGCTTTGATGTCTAGCTCCTTTGCCTTCTGGAATATCATATTCTAAGCTTTCAGCTTTTTTAATGTGGAAGCTGCTAAATCTTGTATGATCCTGACTACGGCTCTAAGATATTTGAATGGTTTCTTTCTGCTGCAATATTGCAATATTTTTTCCTTGACTTGGGAGCTCTGAAATTTTGCTATTATATTCCTGGGACTTTTCATTTCAGTATCTCTTTCGGGAGGTGATTGACGGATGCTTTCATTTTTTATTTTACCCTCTGGATCTAAGATATCAGGGCAATTTTCCTTGATAATTTCATGAAATATAATACCTAAGCTCTTAATTTGATCATGGCTTTCAGGCAGTCCAATAATTATTAAATTATCTCTCTTTGATGTATTTTCTAGGTCAGTTGTTTTTCCAATGAGATATTTCACTTTTCCTTCTATTTTCATTCTTTAGATTTATTTTATTGTTTCTTGATGTCTCATGGAATCATTGGCTTCCACCTGTTCAATTCTAATTTTTAAGGTATTATTTTCTTCAGTGTATTTTTCTTCTCCTTTTTAATTTGACTTTTTAAAGAGTTCTTTTCTTCCCATTAGACCAATTCTGTTTTTTAAGGTGTTATTTTCTTCAGTATTTTTGTGCCTCTTTTACCAAACTGTTAATTCTCTTTTCATTATTTTCTTGCATCACTTTCATTTCTTTTTCCAATTTTTCATCTATAACTTTTATCTCTTTCTTTAACTCTTCCAGGAATTCTTTTTAGGCATGGGTCCAATTAGCATTTCTCTTTAAGCCTTTGATTGTAGCTGTTTTCATATTGTTGCCTTCTTTTAAGTTTGTGTCTTGGTCTTCCCTGCCACTGTAGTGGCAGTAGCAGCTTTTTATGGTCAAGTTTTTTTTTTTGTTGCTGTTGTCTGCTCATTTTTCCAGCCTATATCTTGACTTTGAACTTTATATTAAAGTTGAGCTCTGCTCACCCAGGGGTGGGAAGTCTGTATGCCAAGCTTCAGGCTTTTTTTTTTTGTGCTGTTGTCTTCAGAGCTAGTTCTAGGGGTCTGCAAGTTTTAAGTGCTTCCAAAGTGGTGTGATGCGAGGAAAGGTGTAGTCATTGCTCTCCAGGTCTGTGCTCAGGTCTTTACCCAGGAAGGGCCCTTGCTCCCCTGCAGCCACAAGCACTAGTACTCTTTTCTGCCTTGGAACTGTGACCAGGGCCTGTGTTCCCTTGGGACCAACCACAAAGACTCCTCTTTGCCTGAGAACTATAACCTTGAACTGATGATTATGGGTAATAGAATTGGCAACCAATACCAGTTGCACCAAATACAGAGCAAAAGGTCCTCTGACATCTCTTTCTGACCAGTTTTCTGACCCCCTTCCCAAACACTTCTTAAGAAAAAGACAAGTTAATGCAGCTTGTGCCATAATAGTTGATAGTTTCATAGAGAGATTATATCAAAGTAGGCAAATTATGCACCAGCATCAAACTTCCCAAATTGCCAAGGTAGTTACATTGCTATACCTATTGTACACCTAGCAAGTTTCATGGTAATGTTATGAATATTATCTTGGAGTCATAAAATATTGGTTCTGGAAGGGACCTTAAAGATCATGTATTCCAATTCCTTTTTTTAACAGCCCAAGAATCTGGGGTCCATTTGATTAAGTGACTCTTCTGTGAAATCCTGAGTGGTAGCCCAATACATCTCATGAAGGACCATAAGGTATGAAATGATATAATGGCAGTTAGGTGGCATGTGGATAGAGTGACAGGAGTCAAGAAGACCCAAGTTCAAATCCAGCCTCAAACACTTACTAGCTGTGTGACCTTGGGCAAATCATTTAACCTCTTGTCTGCTCAGTTTCCTTTATTTGTAAAATGGGGATAATAATAGTAACTGCCACCCAGAGTTGTTTTAAGGATAATATTTGTAAAATATATTAAACATTAAAGTGCTATACAAATGCTAGCTGTGATTAAGTGAGATCTTTAACTCAGTATTAGATGTTGCAACAAGCTGATGCATGTTTTCTGGAAGGAGTAACTAGCAGAAGGGCTTAGTTCTTGTGAAGAGCTGTAAGTAGTTTGTAAACATGGATACCTAATTATTATAGGAATACAGTAACTATGTAATGAGAAACCATCTAAATGAAACATATATAAATCCAAGGGATTATAATTATAACTATGAATTATCCTGAAAAATCTAAATAAATTAGTTTAGTCCTAAAAAAGAAGTCTAATAGTCATTTTCAGTTATGGAATCTGACAAAATTTCATGAATTCCCATTTCTCTCTCTATCTTTCTTGTTTCCCCCCCCATTTTTTCTTTTCCTCTTTCTCTACAACATCAACTCTTAAACTTAAAAAAATATCTGGACACTCCTTTTCATTTTGGAAATTGGTTGTTTCCGAAAAGAGTCTCTGTATCTCTCCTGATGTGACAAATATCCAATAGCACCTATGAAATCTAAGGAGGAGCACATGACATTTTAGGAAAAGTAAAAAAAAAAATTCTAAAAACACACTTTGATCACAGAATCAAAATTGTTTCTGAAAGGTGTGCAGTACAGACACTGCTAGAGAAACTTATACTTTAGGAACGATTAAAAAACATGGCAAAACTTTCCACAACTTTATAATTTGTCCATATTTCGACCACTCCAGATGTTTTGAGTGAACAATTGTAGTGGATATTAGCAACAGGGAAGGAGAGGAGTGGGAAAAGGGTATCTCTTTTCCATGATACCCTGGTCACAAGGTGCAGGTTCTGATTGGCAGACAGGAGAGAGACTTCTGGGAGCAAGAAGAAAACAAATGCATGGGGATATCAGGAGTCTTAGAGTCATGGTGCTGATTCAAGATATGGCAGTTGTCATCCAAGTTGACACTGGCTGTTGGGTCAATGTAGAAGAGTAGCTGAGACAAGAAGGCTATAGTCAGTCAGTCCATAAACATTTATTAAGTCAATATAATACCAGGAACAGGGGAGGGAAGTAGGAAAGGAGAGGGAGAAACTGTGAAAGGCCTCCTGAAACAGGTGCTATTTGAGTTGAATCTTGAAGAAAGCCATGGAAGCCAGGAAGTAAAGATGATGAAGGAAAGCATTCTAAAAATAAAAGATAACCAATGAAAGGTACCATGTCAGGAGATGGGGTGTTGCAGTGTGAGGAACAGAAAGAGGTCAGTGTGGCTAGTTGTGGAAGGAAAGGAAAGGAAAGGAAAGGAGAGGAGAAGAGAGGAAGAGAGATGAGAAGAGGGAGAGAAGGGGAAAGAAAGGAGGGAGGGAAAAAAGAAATCTATGATACTTTGTCATAGCACTGCCTTCAAGACTTTGAAGAGCTGTCATGTGGAAGAATAGATTTCTTCTGCTTGACCTCAGAGGAAAGCACTAGGAGTAACTGGTGAAAGATGCAGAGAGGCAAATTTAGGTAGTAGTAATAGTACTAGTAGTAGTACTAGTTATTCAATCATGTCTGACTCTTTGTAACCCCATGGGGTTTTCTTGGCAAAGATACCAGAGTGGTTTGCATTTCCTTCTCAAGTCCATTTTACAGATGAGGAAAATGAGGCAAACAAGGTTAGGTGACTTGCCCAGGGTCACACAAGTAGCAAATGTTTGAGGTCAGATTTGAGCTTAGGTCTTGCTGACTCTAGGCCCAGAACTCTGTCCACTATACCATCTAGCTGCTTCCTAGTAATAATAGTAGAAGTCATAGTAGTAATATTAGTAACAGTAGCTGCAGTAATAGTAGTAGCAGCAGCAGTCTTAGTAGCTATAGTAGTAATAATAGTAGCAATAGTAGTAGTGATGGTAGTGGTAATAGAAATAGTAGTAGAAGCATTAGAAATAGTGGTAGTAATGATATTAATAATATTAATGGTAGCTGACATTTATATCGGACTTTAAAGTTTGCAAAGTGTTTTATATACACATACACACATAAATAACATATAGTATTATATATAACATGTATGAAATGATATGTGTGTATATGAAATCTGCTTTGATCCTAATCATTAGAGCTATCTGAAGTCTCTCTCTCTTTGGAGGTGTTCTTCAAGCAAATGTTGAATGACCACTTATTCTTTAATCTTTACAATTTTTTTTAGGTAAGAATTGGTCACTGAAGTTCCTACCAACTCTGGAATTCTCTGATTCTTAAGTGAGTTATTTTATGTGAGAATGGGAACTAATCTCTCTAGTGGACAAACAAGGATAAAGGCCTTGTTCTCTTGCTAAATGGGGCTCAGAGGCAAGTCTTACTTCTTTCTTTTTCATCTTATAATAAACATGCTTCATGTTCAACTGCTTATTAGGACTTTGTTGTTTTGCAGTAAACTGACTCAAATGTCAATAGGGAGGGAGAGAAATAAGTCAGATTCAGATGTCTTCCTTTGGTTGGTGGAGACAAAACCCAAGCCATATTGAGATGATGAGGGAGAAGTCTCCCCCAACAACACTGAACCTTATCCAACATCCACAAATGCAGATGTCTAGCCCTCTTAACACTCAAGTTACAGAAAATTATGTTCTTCCCCAGAAGGCAAAATCAAAAGAATGACTGAAGATCTACTCTCAGTTTAGATCTTTACCAGTCAAAGGATTTCTGTTAAAGAGTATTTCATTTTGGTATTTATTGGTCATCCATTTCTCCTCTCTATTTAAAAGGTTTAATTTGTTTCCTTTGAAACTAGATTAAGTGTTGCTAGAGTGGGCAACATTGGCAAAACAATGCCTGCTTCAATCAATCAATCAATCAATCAATCGGTCAACATTTATTAAACTTTATGTGCCAGGCAATGTGCTAAGTACTGGGGATACAAAAATAGGCAAAAAGACAGCTCCTGACCTCAAGGAGCTCACAATCTAATGGAGGAGAAAACATGCAAACAAATACATACAAAGCAAGCTATCTACAGTACAAATAGGACAGACAACTAGAGAAAATGTCCGGAGCATTTTAGATGTTTTTATTTATAACTTGAAAAACACTTGGGGGTGGGGAGGGAATGGAGAGGAAGTAATATACAAGAGAATGATTCTAGCTAGAGCAATGTTTTTTGCACAAGGAAGGCTAGGCATACCTCTTACCGAGACTGGTATAAATAAAATCATCTGAATCAGAGAACAAAGAATCAAAGAGGCAGGTGGGAGAGAGAGAGAGAGAGACAGAGACAGACAGACAGAGAGAGAGAGAGACAGAGACAGAGAGAGACAGATACATACAGAGACAGACAGAGAAAGAGAGAGAGAGAAGAGGGTGTTGATGGTGAGGTCAAGGCAGAAAAATAATGACTGAGGCAGCAGGACTCTGCTCTGGGCAGGAAAAAATATTGGCTTATTACTTTAAAACCAAACAAAACACACACAAAAACCTAGGCTCATAGGGAAAAAGGTTCATAGCTATGAAACAGCAAATTTATTCGCTGTTACCGAGAATGAATTTTAAGTGAAAAAGAGAAGAAAAAATTTAATGTAATTTGAGTGGTAACACTGGATAATGTCACTCAAGGGGAACATTAAAATATCAAACAGTGTGCTGTGTGTGCCTCTGAGAGAGATGGAAAGAGTTTTGGTAGGCTTTATTTTTCAGGTTACTTTGTTCATTTGATTTATTCAAAGGCCCTGGTCACATTGTGAGCATGTGTGTGCATGTGTGTGTGTGTGTGTGTGTGTGTGTTTGGGGGTAGAAGGGTGAGCTGTGGTCAAGGAAAGTGGCCCCAGGTCAATTAGTTACTGTAAGTTGTTCCCCTAGGAGGCCTAAAAGTCTCTCCTTTATCATTCAGGAAAAGTCTCAGGCCTGTGAGACCTTGTCTTTGAAAAAACCCTGCAAGTTTCCAACTTAAGGGAATCAGAAAATCACTATTGGGATAAAGTAATTTTAAGGTTATTTTCCTTAATCCTCACAGTTAGCACTACTGTTTTTAGAACCCAGGGGACCAGTTGACTGAAAGGATTACTAAACAAATTTACTCAAAATACTCTGGAATGGAAAGCATTTGGAAATGACACCACACAGGAAAATGTCTGTCCCCGTCCTCAAAACATCTTCTAGGGTTGGGCTGATTCAAGCCAGATAAAAACCTGTTTGAACTTCAGAACCAAACTCAAACAGAACAAGCATTAAACTCTTATTTATTTATTTTTAGAGGGGAAAGGTTAAAAGAGGGCAGGCAACAGTTTCTTAAAGATTTGGGGGAGGGGGCGTATTTCTACCCAAACTTCAGTGCTGTCTGACACTTGTAAAACGTCAAGTACCACAGACTTAGTGAACCTCTAAAAAAAATATCGTTTCTGTTATTGTTATTACTATTCAGTATGGTACTAAAAATTCTTGCAATGACAACAAAAGGAAATTGAGGAAAGAACATAGGAAAAGAAGAAGCAAAATTATTGATTTTTATAGTTATAATTCATTTAGAGAACCTTATAAGGTGTAGTGAAAACCTTAACTTACCTAATTGAAATATTGAACGACTTCTGTAAAGTTGCAAGATATAAAATACATCCATATAAATTATTAACATTTATACATATTAACAACAAAATCCAACAGGAAGATATTAAGAAATTCCATTTGAAGTAATGACAGAAACTTTAACATACTTGAAGAGCTCACCTGCCAAGACACATACAGGGACTATATGAACACAATTATAAAATACTGTACATGAATACAGATAAGTATAAATAATTGGAGAACTCTTAATTGTTCATGGGTAGGCTGAGCTCATGTAATATAAATAACAATAATTTATTTAGTGCTATAACAATTAAATTACCAAAGAATTACTTTATGGAGTTAGAAAAATATCAACAAAATTAATCTAGAGGAACTTTATGGAGTTACAAAAATATCAACAAAATTAATCTAGAGGTCAAGAATATTGAAGGAATTAATGAAATAAAAGTGGGAAGGAGGGGAGTTTAGTAGTACCAGATCTTAAACTAAACTGCAAAGTAGTAATAATAAAAATGATTTGGTACTGGTTAAAAAAATAGAGAGGTTGATAAGTGAAACAGATTAGATACACAATATATAGAAGCAAATAAACACAGTAGCCCAGTGTTCGAGAAACCTAAAGACTCCAGCTTTGGAGCTATAACTCAAAGTTTGACAAAAACTGTTGGGAAAACTAGAAAGGAATCTGACAGAATCTAGGTAAAGACTATTTATTTCATACAATATACCAAAATAAGCTCCAAGTACATGACTTAGACATAAAGGTTGAGATCATAAACAAATTATTGAAGCAAGTTAGATATATGGAAAGGGAAAGAGTTTGTGACCAAAAACAAGAGATAGAGAGGGTCACAGAAGGTGAAATAGACCATGCTGTTTATATGCAATTGAAAAGTTTTTTGCACTAACAAAACTAACAGTCAGAAATAAAGCAAGTAAGGGGGAAAATGTTTGTAGGAAGTTCCTCTGCTAAAGTTCTCATTTCTAAGATATAATAATGAAATGATTTAAATTTATAAGAATAAGATCAAAGAATATGAATAGGCTGTTTTCAGAGGAAGAAATCCAAATTATTAATAATCATATAAAATGCTGTAAATTACTAATAATTAGAGAAATACATATTAAAATAACTCTGAGGTTCCAGCTCACACCCCCCATATTGGAAAAGTTGACAAAAAAGGAAAATGATAAATACTTCAAGAGCTGTGGATAAACATGTGTATTAATGCACTGTTGGTAGAACTGGTCCAGCCATCCTGGAAAGCATTTTTTAACTCTGCCCAAAAGGCGGTAAGACTTTGACCCAACAATACCACTATTAGGTCTATTGTCCATAGAGATCAAAGAAAAAAAAAGGAGAAGGACTCATATGTATAAAAATATTTGTAGCAGTTCTTTTTGTGGTAGCAAAGAATTGGGGATGCCTATCAATTGGTGAATGGTTGAACAAGTTAAAGTATATGGATGTGATAGAGTATTATTGTGGTATAAGAAATAATAAAGGAGATAGTTTCAGAGAACCATGAAAAAAAAACTTGTATGAATTGGTGCAGAATAAAGTGAATAGAATCAGGAGAATAATTTATACAATAACAACAGCATTATAAAGACAACCAACTTGGGAAGTCTGATAAACACAATGGCCAACTCATCTCCTAATAAGAGATATGATGGACTTAGAGTGCAGATTGAAATATATTTTGGTGGGATATGGCTAATGTGGGAATTTACTTTGCTTTGGTATATATATATATATATATATTTGTAACAGGAGATTTTTTTTCTTACTTTCTTAATTGAGGATGGGGGAAGTGGGAGGGAAAGGATGCAGATGTTCATTCGAAAAAGATGTAATAAGATAATATATGGTAGATGATTTATTAAAAATATCTTCCATGTCCTACTTCTCTTTCTTAAATAAAGTAAATCACATCTCACTAGGAATTTTGAAATAACTTATAGCTTATATATTTGAAATAACTTATAACTTATATATTTGAAATAACTCTCTAAGTTTCCAACACAGTGGCATGTAGAATCCATCAGTTGTGAAGGTCTGAAAAGATATGGCAGAAATGCATTATTATAAGGAGTATAAAGGGACTGAGGTTTTCAACAACTAAAATACCACATTATATCATTTAGTTTTTGCTGCTGAGAGATATGCATAAAAAGACAGGAATTCAGGCAACGTGGGTGGAGAACAGTGACCTTGCCTCCTTAGTCTATTTTTTATTCTAGCTTAAATTTGTTCGCAACTAAGCCAGAATGTATAAGATTATGGGGGCCATATGTTATATAGTTATCATAATAGGAGGCTTTGATCTTCTGCCAAGAAAAGAACCAATCTTAGTCTGGGGTCACTTTTCCTGGCTATTGTTAGTTGGATGTAGGGGCTATACTGCACATAGTGTAGTCAATGTTAAAGACCAATCTAAAGTGTTTTCAGCCTACTCTTATTGAGAAGAGGTCTAGCCACTATACCCTTGCAAACTGGAGCTGGGATGCCTTGGCTGACTCTGAAGAGATGGCCCAGAAAATAAAAGTGGGGAACAACGCCAAGCAGAGAAACACTGAGACCAGTAGAACAAAGTGCCAAGAGACTATACAATAAGACCAGGAGAACCCGAGTGAGTTGAGTGCAGCAGGACCAGCAGAGATACTGCACCCAGAAAAGAGAAGTTCAGTTGAGCCGGTGGAATGACACGTCCAGCAGACACACCACATCAAGAGAGAGTGCATTTATGGGAGGAATGTCCTACTTCAAATCCTCTTCCTTCCAATGCCTTTGTTTCCAACTGAAACCTTTCATTGACTAGAGCAAAAGCAAACACATCACGGAGGCCTCATGAGTTACTGTATTTAGTGGATATGGCCCACAGAGCACCTGTGGCTACTTACGATCTCATCTGTTACTACAAATTAGTTTCCAGATTAGATTCCAGGCTTAGTAATACTGACTACAGTACTAGTCACATTCAAGAGACTCAGGGGCAGGTAGGTGGCACAATGGATGGAGCACCAGCCCTGGATTCAGGAGGACATAAGTTCAAATCTGGCCTCAGACATATAACACTTAATAGCTATGTGACCCTGGGCAAGTCACTTAACCCCATTGCCTAGCCAAAAATAAAAAATAAAAAAGAGAGTAAAAGATTACAGTTCGTTTATTGACTAATTGCTGTCTAAAGTTATGGATGTCATTCCTCCATTTCTCTGCTGTCCAGATAGCAAAGAACAGTACCATGGATACATTGGAAATGCATGTGAGGAAAAAAGAAGGGCTCAACCTTCTGCTGGGTTTAGATGTATTTGAAGCTTTCAAAAAATGTGTCATTCATTGTATTCCCTGTACTCTTTTATGTATGTATGTCCCAAATTTACCTTTCTAGACCACTACTGATTTAGTAAAGTCAAGAGAGACAAGGTGCTCTCAAGAAGTGAAATTTTAATGAAACAAAAATAAATGATTACTATAATGTGAAAAAGGGGGAAGCATCTAAAGAGAATGAAGTGGAAACTCATAGAACAACTGAAATTTTTACACATACAGAAGATGGGAGGAAAGGCATCAGCTAAAGATGAATACCGAAGGATAAAATGGCCCTACAAGATGGCTGAGGTTTTCATTAAATGCTGTAGAACTGAAAAAAGGGGAGGGCTTAAGCTAAACTAGGAAACATGCATAAAATGAAAGTGATAAGATTATTAATTTAGACACAAATAATACACTATGACCAGGTAGGATTTATACCAGGAATACAGGGCTGGTTCAATATAAGGAAAACTATCAGCATAATCCATCATATCAACACCAAAACTAACAGAAACCACATGATCATCTCAATAGATACAGAAAAATCTTTTGACAAAATACAACACCCATTCCTATTAAAAACACTAGAGAGCATAGGTGTAAATGGAGTCTTCCTTAAAATAATAAATAGCATCTATCTGAAACCTTGAGCAAGCGTAATATGTAATGGGGACAAGCTAGAAGCATTTCCAATAAGATCGAGGGTGAAACAAGGATGTCCATTATCACCACTGTTATTCAACACAGTACTGGAAATGTTAGCTTTAGCAATAAGAGAAGAAAAAGACATTGAAGGCTTTAGAATAGGCAAAGAAGAAACAAAGCTATCACTCTTGGCAGATGACATGATGTTATACTTAGAGAACCCCAGAGAATCAAGTAAAAAACTGCTTGAAATAATTAACAACTTTAGCAAGGTTGCAGGCTATAAAATAAACCCACATAAATCATTGGCATTTCCATATATTACCAACAAAGCCCAACAGCAAGAGATAGAAAGAGAAATTCCACTTAAACTTACTGTAGACATTATAAAATATTTAGGAGTCTGCCTCCCAAAACAAACCCAGGAACTCCATGAACACAATTACAAAACACTTTTCACTCAAATAAAGTCAGATCTAAATAATTGGAAAAACATTAGTTGCTCATGGGTAGGCCAAGCTAATATAACAAAAATGACAATTCTACCTAAGCTAATTTACTTATTCAGTGCCATACCAATCAAACTACCAAAAAATTATTTTATAGAGTTAGAAAAAATAATAATAAGATTCATCTGGAAGAACAAAAGGTCCAAAATATCAAGAGAACTAATGAAAAGAAATTCAGGGGAAGGTGGCCTAGCCATTCCAGATCTCAAATTGTATTATAAAGCAGCAATCATCAAAACTGCTTGGTACTGGCTAAGAAATAGAGTGGTGGATCAGTGGAGCAGGTTAAGTATGCAAGACACAGTAGTCAATGACTATAGTAATATGTTATTTGATAAACCCAAAGACCCCAACTTCTGGGATAAGAACCCACTCTTTGAAACAAACTGCTGGGAAAACTGGAAGAGTATGGCAGAGACCAGGCATAGACCAAAATCTCACACCATATACCAAAATAAAGTCAAAATGGGTACATGATTTAGATATAAAGGCTTATGCTATAAGCAAACTGAGAGAGCAAGGAATAGTTTACCTGTCAGATCTATGGAGAACAGAAGAATTCATGACCAAACAGGAGATAGAGAACATTATGAAAAGCAAAATAGATAATTTTGATTACATTAAATTGAAAAGTTTTTGCACAAACAAAGCCAATGCAACTAAGATTAGAAGGAAGGTAGAAAATTGGGAAAGAATTTTTACAAACAGTCTCTCTGATAAGGGCCTCATTTCTAAAATAGATAGAGAATTAAGTCAAATTTATAAGAATACAAGCCATTCCCCAATTGATAAGTGGTCAAAGGATATGAACAGACAGTTCTCAGATGAAGAAATTAAAGCCATCTATAGTCATATGAAAAAATGCTCTAAATCACTATTGATTAGAGAAATTCAAATCAAAACAACTCTGAGGTACCACATCACACCTATCAGAATGGCCAACATGACAAAACAGGAAAATGATAAATGTTGGAGAAGATGTGGGAAAATTGGAACACTAATGCATTGTTGGTGGAGTTGTGAAATGATCCAACCGTTTTGGAGAGCTATTTGGAACTATGCCCAAAGGGCTATAAAAACGTGCATACCCTTTGACCCAGCAATAGCACTTCTAGGGCTATATCCCAAAGAGATCACACAAATGGGAAAAGGACCTACATGTACAAAAATATTCATAGCAGCTCTTTTTGTAGTGGCAAAGAATTGGAAATTGAGAGGATGCCCATCAATTGGGGAATGGCTGAGCAAGTTGTGGTATATGAATGTGATGGAATACTATTGTGCTGCAAGAAATGATGAACAGGCTGACTTCAGAAAAACCTGGAAAGACTTGTACGGTCTGATGCTGAGTAAAGTGAGCAGAATCAAGAGTACATTGTACACAATAACAGCCACATTGTGTGATGATTAATATTGATAAACTTAACCCTTCCTGGCAATATAAGGATCTAAGACATCTCCAGAGGCCTTGTGATGGAAAATGCTATCCACATACAAAGAAAGAACTATGGAAGTTGAATTATTATTATTTTTCTCTTCTGTTGAGTTTTGTTTCCTCTTTCTGATGGTTCTTCCTATTGGTTTTAATTTCTACTTACAACATCACTGATGTGAAAATATGTTTAATATGAATGTAAATGTATAGCCTATATCAGATTGTATGCCACCTTGGAGAGGGTGGTGGGGAGGAAGGGGGAGAAAAATTTTAAACTCAAAAGCATATGGAAGTGATTATTGATAAATCAAAATAAATTAATAAAAAAATAAATAAAAATAAATACAACTAAAAAAAGATTATTAATTTAGGTGGATAGAAATTGATAGCAGACAGAAAAGACAAGACTAATCAATTCCTTTGTTGCTTCTGTTTTCTATATGAAGAAGAATGACCTTTAGACTGGAAAATATGGAACAAGATTTTTTCAGGGAGAAGAAACCCAAGATAAATGAGGATTTAATAAAAGCCTATAGAGCTATCCTCCTTGAATTCAAGTCATCAGGCCCAGATATGCCAAGGTACTAAAAGAACTTCTGGATGTAATTGCTGAATGAGTATTGGTAATGCTTGAGAAATCGTGGAGGAGAGGAGATGTGTCACAGAGCTGGCGATGACTAAATATGTCAATTCTCTTTTTCTTTTTAGTGAGGTAATCGGGGTTAAGTGACTTGTCCAGGGGCACGCAGCTAGTAAGTGTCAAGTGTCTGAGGCCAGATTTGGACTCAGGTCCTCCTGACTCTGGGGCCAATACTCTATCCACTGCACCACCTAACTGCCTCTCAAACATATCAATTTTTAAAAAAAATGTAAAGAATGTGGCATCTTCAGACTATAGGTAGTGAATCTCACTTAAATGCCTATCAGAATTCTAGAGAATATTATTAAAAGGATGTTTTGTGAGTATTTAGAAAGGAAGTAATGATCAGCATTAAAAAAAGGTTTGTTGTTGTTCAGTTGAGCCTGACTCTTTGTGACTCCTTTTGGGGATTTCTTGGCAGAGATACTGTACTGGTTTTCCATTTACTTCTCATTTTACAGATGAGGAAACTGAGGCAAACAGGGTTAAGTGACTTGCCCAGGGTCACATAGATAGTAAGTGTCTGAGACCAGATTTGAACTCTGGAAGATGGAAGACTCCAGGCCCAGCACTCTATCCACTGTGCCACCTACCTGCCTGAAAACAGTCAACACCAGGCAAATCTCATTTATTTTTGTGATAGTTACCTGGATTCCAGGAAAGCATTTAAAAAATTATCTCACCATATCTTTGCAGACAAGGTGTAGAAATATAGGCCTTACAGTGAAGTAATTTTTGAACTACTTGAACAACCGGTTCCCTCCCACTGCAAAGATGAATAATGCATTAATGTCAAGCTAAAGTTACCTAGTGAAATACTCATAGGGCTCCATCTCCAATCTTGTTCTGTTCTACATTTTTATCAGACTTGGATGAAGTCATAGATGGCATGCTTATCAAATTAGCAGATGACACTAGGCTGGGAATGATAACATTGGATATCATAATTGCAATTGAAAAAAAACAGGCTAGAAAGATTCAGCAAGTTTAATAAGGTGAAATTTAATAGAGGTAAATGTGAAGACAAATTGATTAAAAAAAAACCAAATACCTCAGAAGTACAGGATGGGTGAGGTGGTATAGCTAGGTAATAACTAGTGCGAAAAAGCAATCTGGTGGTTTTAGGGGATGACTTATGACCATATGACTTATGAGTATGATGCGGGTGACAAAAAAGTGCATGTAATCTGAGGCTAGATTAATAGCAGCACACTTTCCAGAATAAAGATGGTAAGAACACTCCTCTACTTAGTTGTAGTCTGATCATATTTTTAAATACTACGTTCAGTTCTGATCTAGAACATATATTGACACCCCGGAGGACATTCAGAGGAGGGCAGTCGGATGGTGAGGTTACCATGGAGAGCATACCTTACAAAAATCATTTCAAAGAACCAAGAATGGCTACTCTGGGGATTTAAGGGGTGTGGGTGGACACATAGTCTTTATCTTAAAGTATTCAAAAGAGATAGGATCACTATAATAATATGTGACATTTGGATAAAACTTTAGAGTTTTCAAGACATTTGTTTATATTATCTCACTTGATTCTCAAAAGCAACTCTGTGGGATGGATGCTATTATGACATCCAATTTTTACAGCTGAGGAAACTGAATCTCAGAATAGTTAGGTGACTTGCCCAGGGTCACACAGCCAGCGAATATCTGAGGTGAGATTTGAACTCAGATCTTCTTGACTCCAAGCCCAGTGATTTATTCACTGGAAGAGAAATTAGGCTGGTTCTACTTGGTCCCAGAAAGAACTGCTAGGGTGAAATCTGCAGAGAGGCACTAGATTCTAGTGATGTGAAAAAACTTTTTAACAATTAGAGCTATACAAAAGTAGCATGGTCCGCCTTTGCAGGTTTTGGGTTTCGCTTGCTGGAAATCTTTAAACAAAAATTAAATGGCTACTTAGGGACATTGTTGAAAGATTTCCTGTGAATCGGTGGTCTTCTTAGTATAGGGGGAGGACAAGTCTGAGAGATGCTATAGTGAAAGGAGTATGGGCTTTGGAGTCAAAGAGCCTGTTTCCAAATCCTACTTGTCTTATTTACTATATTTGTGACCTTGAGCAAGTCAAATAACTTCTCTAGGCCTGTCTCCTCATTGATAAAATAATGAAGAGGACTAGATGAACTCGAAGGCCCCTTTGAGCTCTAAATCTACCATTCCATCTCTGGGTAGGAGATTGGTGACTTTAGGGTCTGTATTAATGATTTGGGATCACATGACTGTAACTCAATAAATTACATTTGTCATATCAAGCAGCTCCCTGTATCCTGAAAGCTTAAATGAGAAGAGAACAGAGCTTGGACTATTTTTACGTATGTGATCTCAACACTAAATTCAGTCAAATGAATAATTATTTT
Organism: Vombatus ursinus; assembly: GCF_900497805.2. Classification (NCBI taxonomy): domain Eukaryota; kingdom Metazoa; phylum Chordata; class Mammalia; order Diprotodontia; family Vombatidae; genus Vombatus; species Vombatus ursinus. The sequence goes on along the minus strand of NW_020950417.1, from coordinate 5,024,134 downwards.
GAAGGAGAAAAAAGCTGGATTCAGCCAAAGAACCAGTCACTCACTTCTCTCCCCCAACCCTTAGTCCTTCCCTACAAACCATTCTTTTGTGTATATATTACCAGACAACATACGGCTGCCTTCTCTAGTGGTCTGATGAGAAAAACATTCTTAGAAACAACTTCTCCACAAACAGAAACATTCTTCGTGGCAATAAAGCTTCATGTTTTATTCTTGTGGATCAGAATTTTGTGATTTTATTTGAGGATATATTAAAGTTTTATATGTGGATATCCTTGCGTTTCTTGTCTCAGGGAAATGGTATTTTAGGACTATTTAACTTTACTGAAAGTGGTAAATCTTCATTTATTTTTTCTTTAAGAAGGAATAAAGGTATAGGTTTGCATGTACCCTAATGTCTTCTGTCCCATAGGATCATAGATTTGGAGCTATTGTTTAAGTTGTTTAGTTATTAATAAAAAAAAATAAGTTTAAGTAACTTTTAAGAATAAAAGTGTCCCTCACAGTTGAATATTCAATAAATATTTGCCTTGAAAAAAATTCCCTGGACAACAGTCCTAATGAAATGTTCTGGGCATTTCTGTGAATGAGAGAGGAAAGGGGAAGGGAAGAAGAAAAGCATCAACTTGGATGAATGAGTCCAATTTGAGACATAGGAGTTGTCTCTCTCCCATTGCCCCCAACTCAGAGCTACTAGTCCAGGTGTAGGGCTTCAGGAGGAAACAGAGCAGGATGAAGGGGAAAACTGGACATGTACCTCTCTTGACATCCAATTCATGGGGCACCATTGGATTTTGCCTATATGGTATAAAAACAAGTCTGTGTTCATCCTTAATTTCTAAATCAAATAATGTGAGTACATAACTTGTAATTTTCCCATTCTCCAGTGTGTACAACAGAGTCCCTTATGTCATAGTAACCACAAAAACACTTTAATCATCTATCTGGTGCATTGTAAAGAAATAAGAAAAGGCCATTAGATTTGCTAGTTAAGAGATCATTGGTAACTTGGAGAATACATTTTCAGTTGAATGACAATGTTAGAGGGCAGATTGCAGAGGTTTCAGAAAAGAGTCATTGTTGTTCAGTCACATTCCACTCTTCATGACCGCATAAACTATAGCATGCCAGGCCTTTCCGTCTTCCACTGTCTCCCAAAGTCTGTCCAGGTTCATGTTTGTTGCTTCCATGACACTATCTCTCCATCTCATCCTCTGCTGTCCCCTTCTCCTTTTGCCTTCAATCTTTCCTCACATCAGGGTCCTTCCCAATAAATCTCATCTTCTCATTGTATGGCCCAAGTATTTAAGCTTCCCCCTCAATATTTGACCCTTAAATGAATAGTCTGAATTAATATCTTTAAGTATAACATTCTTTAAATACTGATTTCATCTCCTTGCTATCCAAGGGACTGTCAAAAGTCTTTTCCAGCACCACAATTCGAAAAAGCTGATTTTTTGGTACTCAGCTTTCCTTATATTCCAACTCTTACCACCATACATTACTACCGGAAAAACTATAACTTTGATTATATGGACCTGTGTCAGTGAGGCAATGTATCTGCTTTTTAGTGCATTGTGCAGATTTGCCATAGCTTTCCTTCCAACGAGGATGCACGTTTTAATTTCATGACTGCAGTGATCACTGTCTGCAATGATCTTTGAGTTCAAGAATATAAACCTGGGTTTCGCTTTCCCACCAATGCACAAAATTTCCATGGGAGGCATGGTCATGCATTTGTAGAATGCTAATAGGGAGGCACAAGTATCTATGTGGCTAGGACAACTGAGGATGTCCCTGTTCTCTTTAGAAAATAGTTTGTACCATGAGTCACTTGTTGGGCAAAATTGATTCTCAGCTATTTTCTCTGCCTGTCTTAATGGCTCTCCTGCAGGACAAAGCCACTTTTTGCTACTCTCAGATTGCTAAAGCAATGTCAAGCTCTTTTAGTATGCAGCCACCCTTGGCAGGGTTCTGAGGAAAAGCTAAGCAATTTCAGTGGCCAGTAGTTATCTTAAGACAGAGAACTGCCAAGCTCCTTATATTTTCTCTGGTGCTCTGAGGAACTTCTCCATTCAAAGCTGTCTATAGCCAAAGGACCATGCAGCCAGTACTTCAAATAGTAAGGGATTTTGTTTTCACCAATTAGCTTTAAGCAATGCCATACCTCTTTTCCAATAATCATAGCTCATTCCAAAGCAGATGTAAAGACTGTCTTTCCCGCCTTTGCCTCTTTCTCTAAAACTCTTCAGGGCAATAGACGACAAAGGCAGAAAACCTCCTACGAAGTTTCACCTCAGTCAGGCTATAGATGGCAATAGAAGGTAATATTGCCTCTAACTAGCAAGTTCTCTCTTAGCAAAGAAAAAACACTTTTTCAATCAGAATGGATACCCAGCAAAATGGTTGTAGATTAGAACCTGCCTGTTAGTTCACTTCCCCTAATCTCGTGTATTCAGTCTTCTATAAGCAACACCTTTCTTTGCCTCTTCTTTCTTCTGTTCCTGACTTCTCCTGTGCTCAATTTCTTCTATTGCTTTTATCTTCATCTGGGCATCTTCTAAACCTCTTCTCTTGATTTCAAATACTTCAAATCAGATGTTCCTTATGAGCTGTGATTCACTTCTAACTTAGGATGTGAAACTCAAAAAAAAAAACCCCACATTTCTGTAAGGTATGCCTGGAAAAAAACATCATCTTATCATCCTCAGGCAGTTATTTGATTTAGAATATCTCAGTTATAACCTTTGGACCTCTGAAACTAGTTATATGTAAATGAACTGATGGACTACAATACCTTGCAGACATTTTTTACTAAGTCAGGTCCTCTATATTCAAATAGGTCCTCTTAGTATTATCTGAAGAAGAGTGGTTGTTTTTTTCAGATCCTCAGAACAATCTGTGCCTTCCTATAAGCATCTTTTTCTGAGAGGGTATGTTTCTTCTCAAACTGATTTTTCAGAGTTCCTTACATAAATGTTCTTCTGCTGTCCTCTCCAACAACCCAAATGTCCATGTAACAAAAGGGTTGTACCTTACAGAAGATTTACATGAAATGACACGGGGTGAAGACAGTAAATTCAAAAGAACAACCTAAATAATGATTACAACAGTGTAAACAAAGTCCCCACAGAGAGCAACAAATCTTTGATCAATTACAACTGTTGGCATTTGTACCATACTGACAAAGTTAAAGGGTACCTGATTCCTTTCTACTCACTACTGATTAACTGTTTTGAGAGAGGGGAAGGATTTATTTTACAAGGGGGTTTCCTGATAAATATCTTCCATGTTAAAATACAACAATAAGTATTTTTAAAGAAGCATTTGCAATTAGCTATAGATTTTAACATACATCACATCAATCTGCATGTGATCTCTCTCAAACCATTACCATAGCCATCTCAACTTTGGTCTCCTACTACTTCTATTGCCATTGGATAGTAGATGACTACCTACTTAGCTTTCTTGGGCATTATCTTTTCTTCTAAATCCTATGTTTTCCCCAGATTCCATATTATTATTGAGGGCATTACCATTTTTGAAGTCACCCAGGTTCACAATTTCTGTATCATGCTCCACTCTTCTCTTCTCTTCACTTCATGTATTCAATCTGCTGTCAAGTATTGTAATTTCTACTTCCACAACATAAAACCCTCCATTTGGCTTTTAAAGTCCTAAACAACTTGGCTCTCTACTACCTTTCCTGTCTTCTTACACATTACCCTCTACCACATATCCTTTGATACACTGACATTGGTCTCCTTGATGTCCAACAAACAAGACACTCCATCTCTCAGTTTTGGATTTTTTCTTTGGCTGTCCCCCATGCCTGGAATGTTCCTCCTGGCTTCCCTGCCTTCTTTTAAGACTTTTAAGACTCAACTAATATTTCATCTTCTTCAGTAAACCTTTCTCAATCCCTCTTAATTCTAGTATCTTCCTTCTCTTAATTATTTCCTGTTTATCATATATATGTATATATACAAAATATGATATATGATAACTTGTACATCATATCATATACAAAATATGACATATATACAAAATATGATATATGTATATCTATGAAAAGCAAATACATATGTAAAAACTACATATACATATATACATATACATATACATACACACACACACACATATATATATATATGTATGTATCTGGTTTATACATATGCATTTGCTTTTTTGTCTCCCTTGTTAGATTGTGAGCTTTTTGAAGGCAGGGACTATCTTTTGCCTCTTTCAATATCCCTTGTGCTTAGCGTAGGATAGAATGAGGTAGTTACTGTAAAATGCTTAACACAGTGTCTGGCACATAGTAACCACTACATAAATGTTAGGTATTATTATTATTACTATTATTATTAAAATGGACTTGTTCTTAGAACAGGGCAGCACCTTCTGTGATCCTCAGATCTGGGAACCCAGAGCATCCAATTCAGAAGCACATTTTTGGTCAAACATCCAGTTGTGGCAGGAGTTTGGACTAGATCTCAAGTCTCCTTATTCCCAAGCTCAATGCTTTCTCCACAATGACATTACTAAGAAAGCTTCGGACTTAATCCTAGGAGATAATTGTTTCATATCTAGTGGATGATGTGCACACAAATGCTCAATGAATGTTTATTCAACTGAATTGAGCTGTGATTAGTCTGGAGGTATACCCTATTACTGTAAGAGAAGACACACCTATTTGATAGTAAACATATGGATAAAAATGCAGAATTTGTCAACTATTTGGATTTTTCCAAATTTTCTAAAGCTTCTACTGACTTCAAGGGATTGTTTTGAGGACAACACTTAAAAAAACTACTGCTTTTATTGCAGCCTAGCTATAGTGCATAGAAGTATGACCTCAGAGTTATCTCTGACACGTGTTGGCTGTGTGACCCTGGACAAATCTCAGTGTGTTAGTTAACTCTCTAGGACTAGAACAGAAGTTTACAAACTTATTTGGCGTACTGCTCCCTTTTCAAGAAAAAAAATACTCAGTGACTCCATAGAAATCTACTTTATTTAACTCTTTAATGATATAAAAATGCATCATTTCAAAAAAATATAATTTTTTTAAAAATGATGCATCTTAAATTTAGTAATTTATTGTAAATTTGTGGGTTTTTTCTTGCATTGAAATTTTGATGATGCAATATTGTGTCATGTAACTGTATAGTATCGTATTATAAACTAGTCATTACATGCACCTATTTCCACCAATGCATGCTGGGCTTCCTGACAATGCACAATGCTTGCCTGCCAACATTTGCTTGAAAAGACCTATTGGTGAACTTGACCACTGATCGGTTATAACTTGCATTTCGTATGTTTATTTGGAAAATAATGTAATCACTACTACTTTTACTCTGTTACACAACAGATGAAATATGTACAAATGATTTTTCAAAATTTTATCTTCTCTTCTTTCCTTATGCTTTCACCACCCCCTTATTTTTATTCAATGCCCCACAATTGCACCTGAGTCTACTACCACCCCATGGATCGTTCCAGCACCCCCTAGAGGGTGACATTACCCATTTTGGAAACCTATGGATTAGAACTTGCTCATTGTATTGATACAGGAAGTTTCCTTATCTTGGATTTTTCCATATTGATGAAATCAAAGGATCAGTGCTCATTCCAATCTTATACCTGATGGGAATATACTATATACTGACTTGGATTATATCATTCCACTTAAATTCCCTGACTGCCATCTAAAGACAGGAATTTTGGAAACATTTAAAATATAGATTCCTTGGCATCTCTCCAGGGCCTTTGTTTATTTTTTCAAATGTTAATAATTGTATTTTGTTTGCTTACAATATACTTGATTTTAAAATCTCTTCATTCTTAAATAGAGAGGAAAATAAGGTCACTTAGTTACTCAAGTGGCAATTAACCTCTCCACATTGGCAGAGCCAAGTGACCACTCATGACAGTAAAACTGGCTAGACATATGCTCTTTTGTGCTTTGTACAGGTTAGATATTTTTCTAAAGTAAGGGTGGGAGTTGATTGAATCAATCAACTCCTCATTCCACTTAGCCTCTCACTTAAAGAAACTAACAAAATACTCCAATCCTGATACTTTTTATGGGATAAGAACAATGCTATTGAATCAGTTTGATTATCAACCCACTGCACTTGAAGTAAGAATACCTCTATTGAATCAGCCAATAGAGGATTTCAGACTAGGTACGAGAAATCCTTGAAAGCCATTGGATAAAACATGAGGTACAAATTGTTTGAGGATCCTTGATTATATCTTGGGAGTTTTATACAAAACAATAGGTCAAATTAGAACCCATATATCCTAGTGGTGAGTGAGGAGACAGAAGTTCCAACCAAAATGGTGCGAAGAAATCATTTGGTAGGAGCAGAAAGTTTCTGTCTTCTTTCCTTCCTGTGTCCTGCCACTTGATTAGAGGAAAACTTTGTGGACTTCGAAAATTCTGGAAAATTTTGTAGTTACTATTAACTTTCTAGCAACATTCCCAGGAGAGATAACAGCACTGTCTATAATGAGAGTCCAGGACAAACTCATCATACTGGTAAAAGTAGCTTCAAGACTGTTAAAAGAGTCAAACCAAAGAATATAGTGATGATTGCAAAAGTTGAGGATGCCCAAAAAAGGGCTTCTAAGAGTTATAAGTTAATACATTTGTCCATGTGCTCTAAGTTTGAGCCTATTTTTCCCTGTACTCTGTATTTACTGTTGGGACTTTTGGGGGATATATTAGACCCACTGTTTTTCACTCTATCTTAATAAATGACTTACTGTTATTATTATTATATTTTAATAAATACCCCTTTCCAAAAGTGAACTAGTTCTGGTTGACAAATTCACATCAATTGATAATCATGGGAGTGGTAGCATACCAGTGGGGGCTTGTGAGTTGTAGTACTAGGATAGAAAATCACTCCTCACTCTTTCTAGGTTATCCTTAAGGACCTAGAGGGGGAGAAGTAGAGCTGCCCTCTGAGGACTCGATCTGTCATTGAAAGTAAGAAAATAGTTCTAGAATCTTTGATATGCTAAGCTAATTTTGTTATATTTTACATATCTATTTTCTATATGTATTTATAACGCTGTTAATTTATTTTTATTATAAAGTTATTTTTAATTTGTTATCATTTTAAAGTTAACAGTTCATCCTAAAATGGTCATTCTTTCCTTTGAACTCCTTTAGCAATCATTGCTTCTATAATTTGTTTGGCAATAAGCCTTGTAATATATTTGTCCTAACTCTTTCTTTATTTTGTCCAGTTGTTAGTTAAATAATTCACTTTCTGTTTAACTTTTGGATTGTGTTTTTGTTTAACTTTAGATGTGAGATCGCGTGTCTACATATGTGAGTACATATATGTACACTCAAATGTGCTTGTGTGCAATATACCTATGTGTATACATATCCACATTCATTTCCATAGGATTGTGTATACATATATACACGTACACATGTGCACACATATTTTTATATATGCGTTTATATATGTATCATATATATATATACACATACACACATCTACATTTTATATATATATATATATGTAAAGGATATAAGTAAAGGGTCTCGGGAGCATGTCCAGATAGCCTAACTTTGGAAGTACCTTGCAGCCTGCATTTTTCTACCACATGACTGGGAATAACTTTCTCTGCTTGTTTATAAAACCGAAATGGGCTGCATACCTGAAACAAGTTGTGTCTTTAAAACTGAGCCATGTGGGACCATCTCTCTCTTTCCTGTGAGGTCTTCCTTGTGTCCAGTGGGTGGACACAGTTCCCCCACAGGGCAGGCACAACAAACTCAACTAGCAGGAAAGATACCTTCTCTGCTCCATCCCACCTTTTACACCTAAGGGTGCTTGTTCCTGTTCTGTTTCATTTGTCCTCAGTTTCAAGTGGTGATTCCCACTGAAATTGGGAGTTTGAGCCATGACAACCTTGGATCCGGGATTACAGACAGGATGTTGCAGTCATCCAGCCTGGCAGAGTGGTGCTGAGAAACCAAGGCATCTGAAACTCAGACCTAAGAGTGGGTTTGGACTTAGAACTGGGACTGTGCTCTATAGGAATTGAACTAAGCAGTTTGTGCATTTGGTATTATAACTCTGAAGTAAATATTTCTTTGTGAAAGCTAATCTGACTATGATTAAATGGACCTGAGATGAAGTGGAATACTCCTTACACTTGGGAGAATACCATCAGTAGGGGCTGGAGCCATTTACTGTTCCCTCCCACCCCCACCCCCAGTGATAGTAGAGAACCCTGGGGGAGGGGTGAGATGTAACATACCTGGCCATTAGGCAGTGGGGGCCAAGGTTGTCAATGTTACATGTATACATATACATATACATGTACATCCTCATCCACATATATCATATCAAATATGACATGATATGATATATGCATTATATAATATGTGATACTTTACCCTGTTACTGTGAGATGGACTAAGTTTGAGCCACTTGTTGAGAATGTTATAGTGGTGATTAGATTACGGTTTTGGATAAGGAAATGGCAAACCATCCCAATTTCTTTGCCAAGAAAACCCAAAATGAAGTCGCAAAGAGTTGGACAAGACTGAAAAACAACTGAACAACAACTGCAACAAGGTTATGGGTTAAATTGAAGTCCCTTCTTATTCTTAAATTTGTGATTCTATGATTAAAATGCTGTCAAATGAAAGCCTCCTTTACCTACTGTGAAACCTCAGGGAGATAGAAAAGAAAAAAATGGGGGGGTAGGGAGTGATTGGTGGTTATGAGAGAATGAGAGAGAGAGAGAGAGAATTTATTACTTAACTGTACCAAGCTCTGTGCTAAGTGCTATGAATGCAAACACTAGACAGTCCCTACACTTAAGAAGTTTATATAATAATAGAAGAAAATAGCACAAAGGCAAACTGGAAGATGGGGCTAAAAGGCAGAGGAGGCCATATGGTCATGCCAAACTATTATCTGAAAAGCTTGAAAAGCTCCCCTGTTTCTTAGAAGCTTGAAAATCAGTTTGTCAGAAAGTTTTGCCAAGCATTGGCCTCATGTATTACTTCTTAGCCGTTCTAATTCATTTGACACCTCCATTTTGACCTGAGTACCACAGATATCAACTTATTCAGCTCCGCTCCTTCCTGTTGAAATAGCTGGAATAAAACTACAAACTGATCAGTTAACTTACTGCTGAAATTTAGTAGCTTCTGGAACAGAACAGATTAACTCTCTGGTAGCTGCATCACTGGCACAAGATAGCCTCATGGAGAAAATGGAAGAGTAGAACATATTTAAAATGTGATCTGCTTAGAGATGTAAAGTATGATAACTTCCCATCTACATTAGTTTATTTCTTACAAAAGTTTATGCAAAATAAGAAGTAGCTTTTGTGCTCTGTGCTCAGATGTCATACACAACTATATATGTAATAATAATATATAATATATTTAATAATATAATAAAATAATATATTGTATATAATAATGTAATTGTAAGAATATATTAATAATAATAACATTTATATAGTGTTTACAAAGTGCTTTATATATATATAATCTCATTTGATTTTCACACCAACCCTGTGAGAGAGGTGTTTTGTATTAAACTCAATTTTACAGATGAGGAAACTGAGCCTCAAGTTCAGTGAGTTGCCCAGGACCACACGATAATTGTCTGAGGTGAGACCCTTGTCTTAACTGCAGTGCTCCATCCGCTTGACTATACTGCCTCTCTGTGTGTAGTATATATGTATATATTTGCTACATAGAAAACTAGTGTAAAAATATTATATGCAGAATAGAAAAATGTTAAAGATGAAAATTTATAGTAATAAAGAACAAAACAAATCAAGCTGGAATACAACTAGACCACTGGGCTTATCACATCATATTTCTCAAATGTCCTCAAGGATCCTTCAAAGAGCATTCACAAACTTTTTTTATTCTACATTATTTTCATTCCAATGGCACTGTACTAAAATTTTTTAGTGAAGGACTAGACATTTGCCAGGCACCAAGCGGTCTACAGAGTAGCATTTGGTGGAGGAGGGGATTTCATAGTGAAGACCCTTATTTTTATAATTCATCCATTCCTAAAACTGGAACCTATTCAATTTCCTGGGTTGCAAAAAGTATTAAGCTACTGTAATTTATACTATATTTCATTCCATTTGTTCTCATTTAAAAAAGAAAGGTTTGATACATATCCTAATTACTTGTTGGGAAAAAAGCCCCGAAGAACAGCTCATTGGTTGTTTAAATACTTTCTTCAACTTAAAAAAAATTAAATTTGTGGATATATTTTGTCTTCATACAATAGACACTTTCTAGCAAACTCTTTACAAAGTACATTGCAGGAAGACAGCTTGCTTATTCATTGTTAACAGAAAGGAGGATACTGTCATTTAACTTTGCTGTTAAGGTACCAGCACTGACCACTGCATTCAGCCTATTTTGTTGACTCTACATACTGACTTTATTTATATTATCAAAGTCATTATATATATGTTATATATGTATGTATTCTATATATAACACATACATATGCATAAATACACATATATACACAATGCACATATACATGCACATACATAAATATTTATTCGTTTACATTTTGGTCTATCTTTCTTCATAGGACCGTAGATCCAGAGTCGGAAGGAACCTTGGAGGTCATCTGGTCTGATTCCCTCATTTTATAGATGTGGAAATTGAGATGACAGGATTTGCAATGACTTTTCCAAGGTTACATAGGTAATCATTATCAGAGGTGGTACAAAGGCCTCTGATTTCAAAAACAAGGCACTTTTTTTTTAACCTCACCAGTGATTCATTCTGTATTGATTCACAAAATCCTTCCCATGTTTCACTGGATTGTTCGTGTTTGTTTTTCATCATGGTTTAGCAATATTCCATTACTTTCATATATCATAGGTTGCTCTGCCATTCCCAAATCATCAAGTACCTCTTTAGTTTTCAGGTTCGTCTATTTATTTGTATATTCAGATTTGTATATTGATACAAAAGGATGCTATAAACATTTTCCTTTTCTGCTATTGATAACCTCCTGGGAGCACAGTCTCAGTACTGGAATTTATAGGTTAGAGAAAAGAAACAATTTAGTAATTTTTCTTGCATCATCCTCTATTGCTTTTCAGAAAGGCTGAATTCAAGCAATCCAGTTCAATTCAATTTAATTCAAATTGATTTAATTCAATGGGCATTTATTACAAGCCTACCAGGTGCTGGTTATACCAAGAGGTGTCATCTTCAGAGAGGGCATATTGGGGAGTGGGGTAGGGAATGGGATAGTGCATGCGTGCGCACAGAGACCAAAATACAAAGGCAGTTTTTGGTCCAGATCTCTGATTCCGTGTAGGAAGCTCACAATGAGGAAAGTCTCTCTACTCAGGCAGATAAGCAACCGTTCCACAACTTAGAGTCTTAGGCATTTGCTCAGGGATGTCAAATTGCCTGTCAAGGATCACCTAGATAATAGAATTTGATGGACCTTGAACTTGAACCCAAGCGTTCTTCCTTCCAAGGCTGCATTTATTCCTTCCTTCCAAGCTACATATATTGCTACTCAAAATGTGTGCAAAATAAATACAAAGTAATTTGGATGAGAAGAGGGCACCAACAAACTGAGAGTTTCACGTGGGCAGCAGCACCTGTGTTGTGTGCCAGACACTATGGAAATCATGGATTCTGAGGCAAGGCATGCACGGATTCTACCATATAGCATCCATCGCTATTAGGGCCTTTTCATCCAATCTCTTGAATAAACATTACATGGCAAGTAGCACCAATTTGCAATTGTTTCCACTATATATCCAGTACGAGGCAGCTAGGTGGCTCAGTGGATAGAATGCCAGGCCTGGAGTCAGGAAGACCTGAGTTCAAATCTAGCCTCAGACACTCACTAGCTGTTTGACCCTGGGCATGTCGGCTTAACCTCTGTTTGCCTTAATCCACTGGAGAAGAAAATGACAAAGCACTCCAGTATCTTCGCCATGACCCATACTGGGTCACGAAGAGTCAGACATGACTGAACACCAACAAATACATCCAGCAGACATGCTCTCATGTAGCATCCCAGGGTCACCGAATTAGAGAATGTTTAAGTTGGAAAGTCATTTTACTGAAATAGATCAGTGATCTCATTGATTTGAATGGTCTTTCTAATCAAATGCATCAAACCCATCGTCACCTGCCCCTCATGTGCAATACTTTTCTGTGCCCTTCTTTAAATTCATTACAAGGTGGGGAGGTACCCTATGTGATAGAGGTCGTCCTTGTTTTCTCCAGACATAAGGAGAGCATCGAGGGAACACACTCCAATCCCTTGCTCTTGCTGTGTGACTAGCCCATTGTCTTTTTTGTTTTATTAATACATTTGCTTATTTTGGTTCTTCAATATTTCTTAAATGTTACATGCTACAGACAGCGCTCACTCATCATGAACCTCTCCACCTCTGTTATTTATTTTTAATTCTTTAGAACCTATATAATTCTGTGACTCATATCCATACCATGCTTTCTATTCTATGTGTTGTTTTACAGATAAGCAAACTGAGGACCTGAGAAATTAAGTGACTTAACTTGGCCAATGTCCCACACCTAGGGAATAGCTGACTACTTACTTCTACACTTCTTTTCATCTCCTTAAGAAAATTTCAGGGGGGTGGAGCCAAGATGGATAAAAGTAAAAGCAGTGACTTGCTTGAGCTCTCCCCCAAACCCCTCCAAATAACTATAAAAATGACTCTAAACAAATTCTAAAGCAGCAGAACCCACAAAAAGACAGAGCGAAACAAATTTCCAGCCAAAGACAGCCTGGATGGTTGATCAGAAAGGTATATTGCGCTGGGCAGGGAGAGGAAGGCAGTTTGGCGTGGGTGTGCAGGCCATGGTGAACCTGGAACAGGCCTCAGAGGATTGAATTGTGGGTAGCTGTGGCGATTTCCAGACTTCTCAGCAGACGAACGCCAAAGACAACTTAGAAGGTCAGTGGGAAAAGTCTGTGATTGTGGTGGTGAGAGAGGAGCGCAGGATCCCAGTCCCATTTCTTGGGGCAGCGGATGCTTCCTGAGCTTCCAGCCCACAGACTGAGGGGGAATCGAGTGGCTGATCAGAGGGGGATTGCAGGGATCTCTCTGCTGGTGCAGGATTCTCTTGCTTTGCCCCTGCTTGGATCTGGGTCACAGTTCTGGGTGGTGGTCCTGGGGTGAGGAGGAGCCCTGGAGTGTTGGAGCTTGTAGTGGCTGTGGAGAGGAAACCCTCTTCACAGTTCCAAGACAGAAAAGAGTGCTCATAGACCAGAGTACAAGCCAGGAAAGGAATAAACATCTCACCCTTGATCTTACCACCTTGGAAGAACTGAAAATTTACAGGTCCCTAGAAGTATCTCTGAACACAGCTGCACAAAACCCCTGAAGCTTGGGACAATCCATTCTCCACACTGGAAACAGACTCCTACATTAACAAAGAGTCTATAACTCAAGTAATTGGCTGGGATCATGAGCAAGCAGTGAAAAAAGAGTTCGACTATATTATCTTACTTTGATAATGAAGAAGATCAAAACATACAACCAGAAGAAGACAATAAAGCCAAAGCTCCTACTTCCAAAACCTCCAAGAAAAATATGAATTGGTCCCAGGCAATGGAAGAGTTCAAAAAGGATTTTGAGAAGTAAGTCAGAGAAGTAGAGGAAAAACTGAGAGTGATACTAAAGGAGACCCAAAAAAATAGTGAAGAAAATAACACCTTAAAAAATAGCCTAACCCAAATGGCAAAAGAGGTCCAAAAAGCCAATGAGGAGAAGAATGCCCTAAAAAGCAAAATTGGCCAAAAGGAAAAGGAAGTCCAAAAGCTTACTGAAGAAAATACTTCCTTAAAAATTAAAATGGAGAAATTGGAAACTAGAAACAATTTGAGAAATCAAGGCACTGTAACACTAATCCACAGGAATGAAAAAATAGAAGAGAATGTGAAATATCTCATTGGAAAAACAACTGACCTGGAAAATAGATCCAGGAGAGAGAACTTAAAAATTATTGGACTATCTGAAAGCCATCATCAAAAAAAGAGCCTAGACATCATCTTTCAAGAAATTTTCAAGGAAAACTGACCTGATATTTTAGAACCAGAAGGCAAAATAGAAATGGAAAGAATCCATCAATCACCTCCTGAAAGAGATCCCCAAAGGAAAACTCCTAGGAATGTTGTAGCCAAATTCCAGAACTCCCAGGTCAAGGAGAAGATATTGCAAGCAACCAGAAGGAAATAATTCAAGTATTGTGGAAACACAATCAGGATAACACGAGATTTAGCTGCTTCTACATTAAGGGTCCAGAGGGCATGGAGTATGATATTCCAGAGGGCAAAGAAGTTGGGGACTACAACCTAGAATCACCTACCCAGCAAAACTGAGTATAATCCTTCGGGGTAAAAAATGGTCATTCAATGAAATAGGGGACTTTCAAGCATTCCTGTGGAAAAGACCAGAGCTGAATAGAAAATTTGATCTTCAAATACAAGACTCAAGTGAAACATGGAAGTGGTAAACAGGAAAGAGAAATCGTAAGAGACTTGTTAAGGTTGAACTGTTTACATTCCTGCAGGGATGATGATATTTGTAACTCATGAGTCCTTTGTCAGTATTAGGGTAGTGGGAGGGAAAAAATTATATGTATGTATAGATAGATAGATAGAGGGCACAGGGTGAGTTGAAGATGAAGGGGTGATATCTGGAAAATAAAATTAAGGGGTGAGAAAGAATTATACTGGGAGAAGGAGAAAGGGAGAAGTAGAATGAAGTAAAATATCTCGCATGAAACAGACAAGAAAAGGCTTTTACAGTAGAGGAGAAATGGGGGAAGGTGAGAGGGAATGAGTGAATCTCATTCTCATAGGATTTGGTTTAAGGAGGGAATAACATACACAGTGGGGTATGGAAATCTATCTTACCCTACAGGAAAATAATGGGGGAAGGGGACAAGAGAACAGGAGGTTGATAGATGGGAGGGCAGATTGGAGGAGGGGATAATCAGAAGCAAACACTTCTACGGAGGAACAGGGTCAAAAGAGAGAGTAGAACAAATGGGGGGTAGGATAGGATGAAGGGAAATATACTTAGTTTTTCACAACAGGACTACTATGGAAGTGTTTTGCATGACTACACATCTATAACCTGTACCAAGACGCTTGCCTTTTCAATGAGGGTGGATAGGGAGGGAGGAAGGGAGAAAATTTGTAACCTAAAGCTTTAAAAAAACATGTTAAAAATAAAAAAAAATTTAAAAAATTTCAAATATCTAAAGGTAGGTGTTGTGCTGGGTCCCAGCCCTTCCATTTGTTGGAATTTCCACTCTCATTTCTCCATTTCAGCTATTCCATCAACATATCCCTTCCCTAGCACACGTACCTACTGCGAGTCTTAGAACTCAGTAGGACCAAGCAGAGTTAATTTGGGGGAGGATAGAATGAAATATATCTTAGATGACTAATAGTCTTGAATCAGTCTCCTAATCCTGGGCACCGGGTTCTAGCAATTGCAATGAGCAGATTTTGATCATAGAATTGACTTCCTGTTGTTCAAAGACTCGTTAAATTTCTACCCTCCTCAAATTTGCTTCTGTCTATAAAGCCTCCAATGGGTCCTTCTGGGAGCTTTCTTCTGGTTGTTTTAATGGCCATGTTCTCCTTTAGTCATTTTACAATGACCTTTTTAGAAGCAATGAGCCCTTGTTCCAGGGCACAGGGTAGAGTTCCCCACCCCCTTATTGTGGGTTGACTGGCAACAAGAACACCATAGAAAGAGAAAAAAAAAGGGTTGAAACAAACCCCTTGGGAACAAATGCATAGAGACAGTGGATGGTACACAGCCCACAATGAAGCTATTACATCTGAAGTCCCTGTCTTCTCAATTTGAATGGAAATGGCATAGGAAATGTGAATTTGTTTAGCAAAGAACTAAAGAGTATATAAGGAAGTATATAAGTTGGACATGAGAATGTATACAGGCTACAAATAAGAGAGTTAGGGAAGATCTGAGCAGGAGGTGAAACCCCTTTTATCATACTGCTTCCCTCTTCAATCTGGCTTGATTTTTTTTTTAACATGCATGCCCTGCCCTGCTAAATAACCATTAATTTCTTTTATAACTTCACAAATCTTAACCTCAGTCAGGCTTTATGCCAAAGAGGAGTTCAGAACTGGAACTGGTACAATTGGTGATGTAAGTTTCATTGGGGGCCCTCAAGCTAGGATTTCAGAAGCTACCTTTTTTTTGCATTTTGTTAATTATAGATTAGCAGACTTTCCTCCTTCTTTTTGTGTCTCCTTCCAATCTTCTTCCTCCCTTCATCACCCATTGTAATTCTTCAGCCCAACCATGGGCCTGCTGGGTAATATTTAGGTCTCTGTATGAAAGAAGAAAAAAAATGCAACCTTCCCCCCTTCCTGTTCAAAACTAAACTAAACAAAACAGAAAAACAAAACAAAACAAACCACAACACACACTCTCACTGACTTGTTCTCTTAGGCTGCCATTTTGTGGTAGAAAAAAAAAGGGCCAGAGGGTTGGAGTTCAGAAACTTGCACAATGATGAAGGTGGGGAATCAATAGGGAATACAGACGGAGTGGGACAAAAAAGTAATTCACAACCTCTAGTTGCTGTAAGTGAGATATGCTGAAATTCAATCTTTCCACCTTGTCCAGTCACAACAAAGCTTTGAGTCTTTTGATCTTCCTATTGTAAGGTAAATAGGGGGTTCCTGACCAATTGATTCATCCTCCCCATCCTCTGAGGGTTGCTGAAGTCACAGAGAGTAAGAGGCAGAGAGTGAAATGTTAAAATTACTGTGACAATTCAGCTGTGCTTGGTTATTTCATGTATCTTCCCCCAATTACATGCTAAAACAATTTTTAATATTTGTTTTTTTAAGTTTTGAGTTCCAAATTCTATCCCTCCCCCACTTCCTTCTCCTCTCTCCTCCTTGAGACAGTAAGCAATCAGATATAGCTTATACATGTGCAATCGTGTAAAATCATTTCCATATTAGTCATTTTGTATAAGAAGACTCAAATAAAATAAAAAGTGAAAAATAGTTTGCTTCAGTCTGTATTCAAACAATATCAGTTCTTTCTCTGGAGATGGATACTGTACTTCATCATTAATCCTTTGGGATTGTCTTGGATTATTGTATTACTGAGAATAGCTAAATCATTCACTATTCTTAATCGAACAATATTGCTGTTATTGTGTGTGGTGTTCTCCTGGTTCTGTTCTCTTCACTTTGCATCAGTTCATGTAAATCTTTCCAGGTTTTTCTGAAATCATCCTGCTTCTCATTTCTTATAGCACAATAATATTCCATTACAATCATATACCTTATTTAGCTTGTTTAGCCATTCCCCAGTTGATGGGCATCCCTTTGATTTCCAATTCTTAACCACCACAGAAAGAGTTGCTATAAATATTTTTGTACAAATAAGTTTTCCTCTTTTTTGATGTCTTTTGGATATAGACCTAGAAGTGATATTGCTGGATCAGAGGGCATGCACAGTTTTATAGCGCTTTGGGCATACTTCCAAATTGCTATCCAGAATGGTTGGATCAGTTCACAACTCTACCAACAGTGCATTGGTGTCCCAGTTTTCCCACATCCCTTCCAACATCCATCATTTTCCTTTTTTGTCATACTAGCCAATCTGATAGCTGTGAGGTGGTACCTCAGAGGGTTTTTAATTTGCATTTCTCTAATCAAAAGTGATTTAGAGCATCCTTTCATATGCCTGTAAATACCTTTGATTTCTTTGCCTAAAAGCTACTTGTTCATATCCTTTGACCATTTATCAATTGAGGAATAACTTGCATTTCTATAAATTTGACTCAGTTCTCTATATATTTGAGAAATGAGGCCTTTATCAGAGATACTTGTAAAATTTCCCTCAGTTTTCTCCTTTCTTTATAATTTTGGTTGCATTGGTTTGTTTGTGCAAAACCTTTTTAATTTTGAAATAATCAAAATTATTTATTTTACATTTTGTAATGCTCTCTATATTTTATTTGGTCCTAAATTCTTCCCTCATCCATAGATCTGGCAGATAAACTACCCCATGCTCTTCTAATTTGCTTATGGTATTACCCTTTCTTTATGTGTAAATCATGTACCCATTTTGACCTCTGGTTATCCTTTTATGAAGTGTAAACAAGTTTCTCCTAGACTGAATCATAAGGTAAGCCCAGAGAAAACTATGTTTATGATGGTCCTTAAAAGGCCAAATTCACCCCATATTAAGGCAATCTTGCCAGAATACAACAGATAATTGGAAACCCAGCTCCTGGAAGGGAATCTTTTATCACCACTTCTGGGGAGGAAGAGAATTTCTCTCTTCACCCTGCCATTGGCCAGGAGATTTTGCAGCAGAACTTAATAGGAGACACTAGCAAGAAGCAATTTATTTTAGTCATTAGATTTCTGGCCCCAGAGCATATATTTCATGGAAACATAACAATAGCAGATTGTATTAAAATAATTCTTGATATAAATTTTTATGCAATCCTTTTAACAACTCAGTGAAATAAGAACTACTGGGATTGTTATCCCCATTTTACAAATGAGAAAACTCAAGTTTCAGGGATGTAAAATGATTTGCTGGCAAATGGTAGAGACTGAGTTAAAACTCAGTTCTTTGGACTCCAAATCTATCATTCTTTCCTTTACATCAAACTGCTCCCAGTAAATTGTTTTGATGCACATATATGCATAAATATATGTGAGACACTTTATGCACTCCCAACTCTCTTTCTCTTTTCTCTACAATGCTCCGGATACCTGTCCACCATGGCAGCTCATTCCAGCCCCCAACTTCACTCATTTGAAGTACCTTACACCCCTATGGTCTCTCTGATTGGCTGGGTTACTCTCAGATCCTCCATTTAAGATCATCCAGGCTACTCATATCTTTATTGCTTTCCAAACTGCACTTCTGACTCTCCTCCCAGACATTGTCTATAATGCCTTGTGCTGGGTATCTTCATCTCCCCTTCACTTTCAGCTTCCTTTTATATGTTGTCTTTCTCTTATTAAAATATAAGCTCCTTGAGGGCAAGGGCTGTCTTTTTTCTGCTTGTATATGTATTTCCAGTGCTTAGCACATTGGCACATAGTGAGTGCTTAATAAATGCTTCTTGGTTTGACTTCACTCAACTAGACTATAGGCCCAGTGAAAAACATACTAGCTCACTATGAATCAATCATAATACCATTTGTTATATGGTAGTCAAAAAATCCAATGACAACTTAGATTGTATGAAAAGGAACAGTATCTAAAACAAGAGGAAGTAACCATTTCAATCTATGCCGTCAAGTCAAGCAATACATTGGGCTGCTAGGTGGTGCAGTGGATAGAGCACTAAGCTTGGAATCAAGAAGACTCAACTTTGTGAGTTCAAATCTGGCCTGAAACACTTTCTAGTTGTTCATCTGTAAAATTAGCTAGAAAAGGAAATTGTAAGTTGTATCTTTGCCTAGAAAAACCCCCAAAATGGGATCATGAAGAGTTGGATATGACTGCAATAATTTAACATATTGCATTTTAGGAGATATACGTGCATGTATATATGAATATGTATAAATATACAATACATATACATTATATATGTGTATAATACATATATGTAGATTTTTATTTGATACAAGGTAATACTTCCTAAAAATAAGGGCTGTTCTTAAATGAAATGCCTCAAGAGAGAATGAATGTTCATTCCTCTTCATTAGAGGTCTTCAAGCAAAGGTTGGATAACGATTTGCCAAGTATGTTTTAGGGCTTAGTTTGGGTCTGGGTTGAATTTCATGTCCTCTGAGGTCCTTTCCAACTCAGATTCTGTGATATACAAATATGTACATATACATACACACACACACATATATACATATATACATACACACATACATGCATACATGCATACATGCATACATACATACATACATATAGGGTTACTCAAAGTTTCTGTGATTCCCCTAGCTTGAGAAAGATCCTTCAATGAGGCAAAGAATCAGTCTGGTCTTAGGGAATAGCTTATAGCACACCTAGAGGTTAGGTGACTTGCCCAGGGTCACATTGCTATTAAATGTCATGCAGGATTTAAAATCAGGCTGTTCTGATTCCTAGAGCTGAATTCTATCCACCAGATCAGGCTGCCTTTTCACTGTGATGCATTGATGCATTTCATAATATATAATACAATATTTTGTATGTATATGTTCATTTATGTGTGCATACACATATATTTTGAGAGAGAATGAGAAAGAGGAGAGAAAGAGACAGAGAGAGACAGAGAGAGAGACAGAAAAAGAAAGAGAGACAGAGAGAGAAAGAAAGAAAGAGAGACAGAGAGAGAAAGAGAGACAGAGAGAGTTAGAAACCAGGAAAGGGATAATTATAGGCCCTCTTTTGTAATCAGTACAAAAATCAAGCTTTCTCAGGTGGAGGTCTCATTTGTAATCTAATATTACCATAGTCATAAATATTTCATTAAAGTCCTATCTAGGGCATTTCCTGGTTCTCTGATCTTTTTGATTGTTGGTTTCTCTAATTAGTCACTTCCTTTTTTTTTTTTTTAAAGTGTGAATGTGTTTTCTTAGCTCCAGCTACTACTTAATAAAGTTGCCTTTTGTTAGTTAATTATTTCAAGGGCCTAAAAGTCTATCCTCAGGTATCTTTCACTCCCTAAGTAATCAATCCACACTCCTTGTGGAGTCCTTATAAAACACTACAAACTTGGCTCACATTACAAAACAGCCTGTGAGCCCTTTTGATTCAATCTCTTCATTTTACAGATGAGGAAACTGAGGCTTTTAGCTGTTAATCTACAAATCACACAGCTAGTTAGTAGCACTAACGAACTAGTCTTTCCTGACTCTTAGTCCAGTAGGAAAGAATAAAGATTCTTAGCCCCTTATCCCACACATCTCCATAGCAACACCTCACAAAATATTTGTGGAATCTAAGGGCAAACACTCTTTCTAAAGATCATCTTTGATTTTCCATTGATGATAATAACTGGTATTTGTATAGTACTTAAAAGCTTCCAAAAGTCTATGCGTTAGATTACCTCTTTTGAGCCTCACCATGACCCCATGATCAGACATTACAATTATTATTACTCATCCATCCCCTTCGTAGGAGATGTAGTAAAAAACAAACAAAACAAAACAAACCAGAAGCTGGTTTTAAATCTACCTTTTCCTAACTTAAACCTAGTCCCTCTGGTGTGTCTTTTTCTTTGGGGTTTGAGCCTCATTGCAGTGGGGAATTCAAAGAAGCATAATAATATCTACCCAACTTCACAGAGATGTTGTAGAGGAGTCTCATGAAATAATGAATATATATGACAACTCTTCCTGAAGGGTAAAAACAATATTTACAAATATAATGGAATTATAGAATTTCTATCTTAGAATTTCTAATTTTAAAAATAGCGTTTCTCTAATAGTTTTACTCTTACCTAAGTTATACTGCAAGTTTCTTCAATTGCCTTGGACCATCCCTGGTAAGGCCTTCTGTTATTTTAGGAGTTCTTTTTTTCCATTTTTTCTTTGAATGTTTACACTGATACTGATGTAGCCTAATTGCCTTCAGGCTGAGGTTGAATCACTGAACCCCCTCCACCTTTGCTTGCAAGGGCTCAAAGAAGGCAGGAAAGGGGTGTTCATTCTCCATCTCCTCTTCAATCACAGTCTTTTTTTCAGAGACTGACAAGGGTGTTAATTGTGATGGGGACATCTGTCTACTAGAGAAGGAAGGCTATCAATGCACTTATGAGCAAATCCAAATGTCAAGATGGTAATGGTGTTAGGTGGCAGTGGGCGCCAGTTGTGTTGAAATTGGCCAAGAGCAGCTTCTCAGTCCCATCTACCACTCCCTGAAGAGTTTGTTCACTTCTATCCACTTTCCAGCTGGAGCTCAGAAATACAACAGGAAATGAATGCTGCTCCCAGCAATCTGCAAGGGAGTTCCAGGTCCCAGGGAGATCATGAGGTGAGGATCAAAATAAGAATTTGGTGAACAAAGAGTGCTGAAAAGGATGATGAAAGGGATGCTGTTAAGATGGGTACAGGCTGCCTGGAAGCTGGATGACAGGAAGTTTTGAGAAACTTCAAAACCCCGTTTTCATTATGATACTATTTTATACCAATTTAGAAATATCATACTATAAAGGTCAATCTGTTTTCTACCCCAATTAATCAGCTAAAATAAAATAAGAAGAATTAAGTTATGGCATAGTTGAATCATGCTTCTCTTCCTCCTCCAAGTTTATTTGCTCTGCTGTAGGTTGAAAAATCCTAATTGACTAATTGGCTTATTCATGGTGATATTTTAAATACTGTATGAGTACTTTTTGACCTTTCTCCTGAGCCAATTAAAGGAAGGAGTCATAACACACACATTGCCAAGCATTTACAATATATGCCCTCTGCCAGATAGTACTTCTCTGATTGGATTTTTCAAAGGCTACTACCTTTGTTACATTTAGGGAATTTTACATGAGCTTTGTTACATTTAGAGAATTTTCTTTGAATCAGGTAGTTCCTATACCTTAGTGCCAAAGGTTTTGTATTCATACAATCATAGATTTAGAGCTTGAAGAGAGCTTGGAGGTCATATAGTGCAATCCCCTTATTTTATAGATAAAGAAAGAGAGGCCCAGAGACGTTAAGATAATATTACGGTTAGTGACAGAACCAGGATTGAATTCAGGTCTCCCTATTCCAAATCCAGTATTCTGTACCATTTATTCTATCATATTAGTTTATCTAATGAAGAATGTCCCCTATAGGATATTGGTTTGATTTCTCAATTTTGTTTATTTAGCCTCAAAATGAACCCTTTCTAATGAATTCTAATGAAAATGTATATTATTGCCAGATTTTATGAATTTCCTTCTTTGGGTGGTATTGTATTTCTCACGACTGAAAAGACTGGCTGGGGTGAGGTTCTGGATGGTTAAAAGTTATTATAAAACTCCATGTTTTGTTTGCCATCACCTTAAAGGTTTGGGGTTTTGGAGGTCAACTCCATAAAGAAGCAGGAAAATGAATAGCAATGGCCTGAATTTGGACTAAATAGGTAAATACACTAGGTTATATCATGTGTATTTATACAATATGATATATATACATATATACACATATATGTATACAGTGTGTATTAGTGTATATATGTATATGTGCACATGTATATATTGGGGTAGAGAGACAGAGAGAGAGAGGAGAGACAGAAGAGAGAACGAGAAAAAGAGAGAGGCGGGGGGGGGAGGGTCTACCTCCCAGGGTTCTTGTGAGAATAAAATGAAATAATATTTGTAAAAACTTAACAAAGTGCCTAGCACAAAGTAAGTGCTGTATAAATGTGAGTTATAATTATTATTATTATACCTCATTGTTTTCATGTTTTCATTCCCTTTCAGAATGTGAACTTGTCGAGGGCAGGACTGGTTTTGCCTTTTTTTTGTATCCCCAGGATTTAACACAGCATAAATATTTGTTGACTGTCTAACAAAAATGATGATAAACCTGGTAATAACAATGCTTCAGATGATCCAAGGTTTCATTTGGTGCTCCTCCTACTTGTGCAGATTAGGACCACAGAATGCCTTTAGGAGGCAGTTCTGTGAATTGTTGCGGCCAAAAAAAGTTCCCCACCTGGCGACCTACCTTCTGATGATGAGCGTCTCCAAACTTAGCTGGGCTGATTCTCAGACAATAGACTTCCAATCCAACATCCAAGCTTCCAAGCTTCCAAGCTTGGAAGGACTTGCCAGAGCTTGTTGTCAGCTGGTATTTGCTTCAAGAAAATCCAGTAGGGGCTTGTGAGCCTTAGCCCTAGAAACTCATCCCCCTAAGCGTTACCTCTAGAACTCTTAGACACTAAGTGCTTGCTGCCCTTTGGGGAACTGAATTTCAGTTTTGGGGAACACCAGTTTAGTAGGCACTGGGGAAGTAGCCACAGAGAGGTTACTACCCAAGAATTAGGGCAGCGTTATCTCCACTTGTCTCCTATGTTGTAGATAGTAAGGCACAGAAATATAAGATTATGATAGTAAATATAGTTGAGAGAATTCTAGATTTGGAGTCAGAGGACCTGGGTTTGAATTCAACCTTTATTGTTATCTATGGGATATTGAACAAGTTACTACCTCTGTCTAGTCCTCAGTTTCCTCATTTGTAAAAAAAAAAAAAAAGGTTAGACTATTTCTCTAAAGATACTTCCAGTTCTAACAATTTAAGATTCTAAGTGATTTGCTTGTGTTTATATATCTAAGGAGAGAAGCTAAGGCAGGGGTTCTTAGTCCGGGAATGGTAAATTTTTTAAAAAAATATTTTGATAACTTTATTTCCATATAATTGATTTCCTTAGTAATACAATGCATTTTATTGAGTACATTTAAGAATATTATTCTGAAAAGGGGTCCACATGCTTCACCAGATTGTTAGAAGTTAAGAAACCCTGATCCAAGAGCAAGGGAAAATTTTTAATTTCTTAATTTATCTAAAGAACTTCTATATAATGAGATTCACCTTATGAAGTTTTCCAAATATTGAGAATACTGCTGCCGAAAGCAAAGAAATATTGCATTTATGTGTACATTTCTCCTGGTGCTCAAAATATAGGTGTTCAATATGAAGAAATAGAGTAAGCAAGTCCAAAAGTAAGTAGTCCATAGATCTAAGGGGTCAGTGGATAGATTTTAGGGGATCTGTAAACTTAGATAGCAAAAAAATCATAGTTATTTTCACTAACTTCTAACTGTAATTCAGTATTTCCTTCAGTTCCTCCCTGCACTCCACCACTGATTCTCTGGACTTTTTTCTCCATCATAACGCACTAGGCTTGTCATCCTGGAGGATGACTTTGACGCGGTGCTCCACCATCCTTCTCACCCAGAAAGATCCCTTGGCTCTTGTGGCCGCATCTTCTGACAGATGAGTTCTTCCTCCTCCTCCTCCTCCTCCTCCTCCTGCTTTTCAGCTTCCTTTTATCTATTGTCTTCTCCCAAAAGAAGGTAAACTTCTTGAGGGTAGGAACCGCCTTTCTCTTTGCTTCAATTTATATTCCCAGCACTTAGTCCAGTGCCTGGCATCTAGTAAGTCCTTAATAAATGCTTGTTGACTTGATGACTATCAATGAATGTTGGCAGCAATATGTAGGGGTGCATAGGTTTCACTAGATTGCCAAAGGGGTTCCCAACACACACAGGTTAAGAATCTTTGGACTAGATTATCTCTAAGGTCTCTTTCAGCTCTAGACCTATTATCCTTTTCTTACTGACTTAAGGTCATCAGAACACATATTAATTCCAGTATTATTCTGTACTGCAATACAATAGACCTTTCAGGGGCTCTGTAGGTTTGTTTTTCTATACGTTAAGTGGGCCCAGAGGCTGTACTTCTGGATGCTCATGTTTACAAACATTTTTTCTAACTCCTCCCTTGTTCAGTTGTTTCAGTCATATCTGACTCTTCATGACTCACTTTGGGGTTTTCTTGGCAGAGATAATGGAGAGGTTTGCCATTTCCTTCTCCAGCTCATTTTACAAATGAGGAAACTGAGGCAAACAGAGTTAAGGGACTTGTCCACGGTCACCAGTGCTCTATCCACTGCATCAAGTAGGTGCTCCTTCCCATTATCTTCCTTATCATCTAGCTATTACCTGTTACTTCTTACTCTTGTAATTGTGTCTAATGTGAGCAGTGCCCATCCTTCCCTGCCCCCTCCTAATTTGCTGCTGGCAAGAAGCACAAATAGTAGATGTTGCTAAGGTAATTCAGAAATTCCCTAATTTTAAATCTAATTCCCTTATTTCTACACCACACTGCATAGTTAGACCAAACTGTTTTGAGTGATGGTACATCTAATTTAGGAGGCTTTGCACTCTTTGGGCTCAAGATGCCTCATCATAGATAGGAAATTCATCTTTTACTTGGTCTCTGAGCTAAGTGTTTTCCATTACAGTGGCCAACACATTTGCAAGTATATTTTATGCTTCACTTAATATTAATAACCAAGAGATTGTCAAAGTTATTTTTTTTTATTTTTGTGACTTTCGAGTAATCTTGTGGGGGAAGGAGGTATGTCGGAAATGTAAAGGAATCATTTTTCCTTGTAATGAGTAGTGGGAATTACATTTATCTGGAATAGGTGATTGTGTATAGAATATGTGGTGTTGTGATATGTTATCTTGGTATGTAGGATGTGCACACTGACATATTAGTTAATAAGGAAGTAGAATCATAGCTGTCAAAAGTTATTCTCTGGAAGTTGGGAAGAGCTCCAGGCTGGTAAGGAAAGCAGGACACTCTCCCTGGAACATAAGCCATGTACTTATCTCGGGGAAGGGAGGAAGTCATAGAATCATAGCTCTGTTGCTGGAAAAGACCTCGGTCCACCACCCCACCCCACTTCGTTTTACTGAGGCCTGGAGAGGTTAAGCGACTTGTCCTAGATTACACAGGTAAACAACAGAGGCAAGATTTGAATCCAGGTCCTCTGACTCCAGAGGCAATCATCTTCCATTATACCCAACTGGAAGGGAAGAACGAAAGGAAAACACAAGGTGGTGAACTCCATGAAGGGAGCCAGGGCCGGCACGTGGTATATGAGAGAGGGCTAAGTCACCTGTGGGGTGAACTAACTGGACATTTCAACTCTAAATCAGGTGATTTTGCTGAATACTGCAGCAAATGAAACTACTCCCACCTAATTATTCAGGAAGGGAGGACAAATGTAATTAGACTGGGTCTTCAACCCAGAGCCTGAGTGGTTTCAGACCCATTGTTTACATAAACCAATCCTCATTCCTTTAAACTGCTTGCATATTTTTGTTCCTTTCCCATATACTCTCCTTGCTAACGCCCCATTCTCTCCTGTTGACCAACATCAGCTCAAAGAAGACCAACTTTCCCCAATCCATGGCTGGCTGCTACTTACTGACAATGCTTGGGTTTTAAATGAAATGCACGGTGCTGCTTTTTCATCATGAGAGATTCATCGTGGGGAAGCCGTCAAAGCCATCAGTCAGCAGCTGAGCGGCTCTCAGTGGGGGTCCCTTCTGCTTTTACAATTAGCAGCAGAAAGCTTTTGTTGATGCGAAAAATGATGCCTCGGTGGGTTGATCCGACAGATCCGATGTATACAGTCTGGTTATATTCAGAGTTAGATTAAAGGAAAAAAAAACACAAAACAATGAGGGATGCCCAGCTGCAAAAGGGAGGAAATGTCATGAAGGGATTTGGGTTTAGAATTAATCCAAAGTTATCAGTAGAAATATTTTCTTCTATAGGAAAAGAAAGAGGAAAGCTCTGACTGAGGTAATGAGAATCCAGGGCTCCTGACCTTTAATTCCAGTCTCAACCCTGAAGCAAATTTAGTGGGCCTTGAGCAAATCCTGTAAATCTTGCTGCAGGTTCCTGGGAGGTGATTAGTTTTAGAGCCTAATTAGTCCCTAGGCTTTTGTCACTGGAGCAGGAGAGTGAATAAGACAGAGCACTTCATTGCAAGTGTCAGAGGCATATTCTGATTTGTGAGAAAACCCACTCACCCTCCAGGCTCTTGTTCAGTCATTTGTTTCAGTCCTGTCAGACTCTTCATGACCCCATCTGGAATTTTCTTGGCAAAGATACTGGAGTGGTTTGCCATTTCCTTCTCCAGCTCATTTTACAGAGGAGGAAACTGAGGCAAACTGGGTTAAGTGACTTACCCAGGGTCATACAGCTAGTAAGTGTATGAGGCCAGATTTGGCCTCAAGAAGATGAAGGTTTCTGACTTTAGGCCCAACACTTTATCCATGGTGCCACCTAGCAAACTTAAATAAACCTGATCCTCCCTTGGAGATCACTGGTCCATTCATTCAGTTGTGTTCTTGATCTATATCTAGAGGGTTCCATCCCATCAGCTTGGCGTTGGTTATTTAGTAACCTCCATTTTCATACCTCTCTGGGCCCTTCATCCTTTTTCAGACCCAAAGGACTTTGAAGAGCCTTATGAGTATTACAAGAAGAGGTAAATATTTGTAAAATGAACTGTTTTAGGGGATAACAAGAAGTATCAAACACTGAATCAGGGACCCCAAGCCAAGAACTTTATCTGCTATGCTATGTTATGTTAAAAGTTAGATAATGATACATGGCAGTTATAAAGAAAGAGCTAAGTTAAATACAATTATACTATATGGATGTAATGTAATAGTTTGTGCCATTCAAAATGATGAAAGGGAAAGTTTCAGGGAGACTTGAGAAAATATATGAACTGATGCAAAGTAGAGTGAAAATAACCAACAGGACAATTTATACCATAACAACCACATTGTAAAGAACAAAAACAAAAAGCAAAAATTAAAAAAAAAATCCCCCCAAACAACGACAACAATTTTAAAAGATTTAGGAACTTTAATCAATGCAATGACCAACTGTGATTCAAGAATACCGATGACGAAATCATACTACCCACCTCCTAATGAGAGCTACTGAACTTAAGCAGAAGAATGAGACATATTTTGGTCATGGTCAATGTGAGAATTTTCTTTGCTTGACTAAGCATATTTTTACAAGTGTTTTCTTTTTTAATTGGCAGGGTGAGGTAGGATGAAATGGAAGACAGAAAACCAGCTTTCCAGATTGTTAAATTTTCAGCATGAGCATTTATACCTTGGAAATTGGCAGATACTTGAATTAGGATTTGATTATCATTTTGTTGCTTTTCTAGACTTAAGAAAATGGAAGAGAAAATATTCATAATGCAGATGAAACATAAAAGTATGTCATGAGTATATCTCCCCCTCCCCACTTCAGGAGCTAATTGTTAAATATTTATAAGCACACCCTGAGTAGAGACCATGTAATGTAAAGATTGCTTGACAGAACTTAGGATATTTAACCTAGAGAAGACTTAGAGAGGATATGATTGTCTCCTAAAGTATTCAAAGGACAGCTATGTGGAAGAGAGTTTAGATTTATACTATGCTTCCCCTAAGAAGGTAAAACTAGGAGAAATGGTTAGAAGCTGAAGAAAGGCGGATTTAGTCTAAAAACAAACAAACACAAACAAATCACCTTCTTAACAATTAGAGCTATTCTGAAATATAGTAATAGTCTGGGTCAGCAAGTCATGGTACACCCCCATCCCCACTGAAAGTCTTAAAGCAAGGGTTAGATGGTCGTGTTGGGGTGGGGAGGGGAGTATTTTAGAAAGGAGTGTTGATCAGATAAGGGTTGGACTGAATGACCTCTGAGGCATTCCTCCCAGGTCCAAAATTCTGTGATTTTAATTCTGTGATACATAACACAGCCTAGAACACAAGGTCTTCCTAGGGACAGAGACAGCTTAAAGTAACAACACAAAGCCACATAGGGAAAGTCATCTGGGGACACCAAACCCCTAGAGTCATATTGCTCTGTCATAAAAAAGTCTCTCTCACTCACCTTTTGAGGTCCCTTCTTCTAAGACAATCAGCCCTGACTAATAGTAACAATAATACTAATATATAATAATAAATAAAAATATTAATTAAAATATAATAATGATAATAACTAATGTTTATATAGTACATTAAAGTTTATAAAGTGCTTTTAATATGACATTTCAATTGAATCTCATAACGACTTTGTGAGAGTTACTAGAGCTATTATTACCCCCATTTTATAGATAAAGTAACCAAGGTTCAGCTTGCTTGAGTCAGAGATGGTATTTGAACTCATGTCTTCCTGCTGTCCCATTTAGGACACCATCCATTGCATAGATGGGCCTATACCAAAAACCAGTCTACCAAGAGGAAGCCTCAAAGTTGAAGACATAGGAGTTACTGGGCCTATCATAGCTCATCTCCTCTGACTTCCTTAATGTGTAATGAGACATATTTTCATTGACTAAATGAAAGACATAGTGGGGTCTCCTGGGTAATGTTTTATCAGTTAATGAGGAGGATATACAACTGGGCCCTGTGGAGGCCTCGCTTTCTAGGCCAATCTATTCTTTGACACTATTTCTCTGTATTTTGATGACTAGATACGTGACTTTCCTGGATTTCCCATTTGTTCACTTTGTAGGAATTTGTTAAGGACTGGACAAAAAGACTCTGAGACACTTTGAACTCCTTGAAGAATAATATCACATAAAGATAATGAAGACAATGGCATCTAATTCGATGTCTCATAAGGCCCTTTCTTTGTATGTTCTAACTCAGTCTCTAAGAGTTAACAGAGGACTGGAAAATGTGTTCCTCTTTATTCTTTAATGGAGTTCAGCGGCAGTACTTCAACAAGCTGATGCTAAAAGAAGCACTTTGGCTGAAAACCAGGGCCAGTGTCTAGTTGTTCTCTTATTTCTGTGAAAATATCCCCAAATCCAATTTTATGGGTTTAGGTACGTGTGGATTTCAGAGAATCATGGAATCTCAGAATTGCAAGGGAGCTCCTGAGGCAGGCCTCTACCTCAAGGCATGTTAAATTTTTTGGAAATTTTCACTTATATTAAGCCCAAATCTGCTTCCCTGGAGCTTCTTTATCCATCGATCCTAATTCTGTCCTCTAGGGCCCTGTGAAAGCTTAAGTATGCAGTGCAAATGTACTAAAGGACAATTGGACCAGCAAGCTGTTTCCCTGGGATTCTGTGGAGATTCCTGGAACTTTGAGCTTTGAATAATCCCTTCAGGGCCAGCAGCTTTGGGCTGATTTATAGTTCTGGTCATCTATCTGTCCCTATTGTTCACAGTTGATCAAGTGTGCTCCAATGAGGCATATGGGTAATTTCACCTTTAAGGAAAACGTAATATGTGTGTGCCCACAGAGGTCACGTCTCCACGAGCTGAGCTGTCATTTGTCACAGGATATCCTCTTCCCACTGCTTTGATTTTCTATGTGACCTTTGCCAAACTGGACTTACAGAAGCCTGTAAGGCTCAGCTAGGTGCATTTGATTCCTGCTCAAAAGGCCAGATCTTTCAAGAGGAGGGAATACCCTAGCGACATCAACTTCAGGTCAATAACTTAAAAATCAACTGGGAAGGGGCAAGGAAGAGTAGTGACGAGGATCATGGAGGAGGGACAAAAGGAAGGATTCAGAGATTCAGACAGAGCAAGATGACCAACTTTGGAGCTGAAAGGGATCTTAGTGGTCATCTACTCCATCCTAATCATTTTTTTAAAAAAAGTCCTTGCTGATAACTTTTGTTTTTATATCACATTCATTTCTGAATATATCCCCCCCCCTCTTCCCGCTTAACCAAGAAAATGAGTTAAGTAAAACTGATGATACAAGGACCATATCTGACAGTGTGTGTAGCATTGTACACCCATAGTACCCCACCTCTCAGGTGGAAGATGGGAAGAGGAGGGAAGTACATTTCCCTCATCTCTTCTCCAGGATCAACATCAGTTATTATAATCATACAACATTCAACTCCATTATATTGGGTTTTTGTCTGTTTCTTTGTTCATAATGCTATGGCCACATATATTATTTTTTCTGGTCCTGTTTGCTTTCCTCAGCTCATACAAATCTCTCTATGCTTTTCTGAACTCCTGATTCATTATCATTTCATATAGTGCAATAATAATCCATTATATTCATGTAACTACAATTTGTTCCATCATCCACTAATCAATGGATCTTTACTTTGTTTCTCATTCCTTAGTTCTACAAATTGGATTGCTGTGAGCATTTTGCCACCTTAAGCTTTAAAAATAAGAAATTGAGGCCTAGAAAGGTGAAGTAACTTGTCTAAGGTCAAAAATAGTAACTAACAGAGCCAGAATTTGAATCCAGATCCTTTGAGTCCAAATGCAGGGCTCTTTCCACAAGTACTTGCTCTGTCATATGACTGAACATTAAGAAGATGCATGTAGGTGTTAGGAAAAAGGATGATTGAAAGTGAACAATGTAAATTTGATCTATATTGATGATACTTTCCCTGTTATCTCTTACCTCCTTCCCTGCCCATCTCTTTCTCCCCTAGTTCTTCTGAAGGTAAGTTTCTATTATATTATGGAGGTGAATCGACATCCTGGAAAGTGTACAAGCTGAACCCGGAGTTCTCGTGTCAGTCAGTTTGAACTGGGATTCATTGAACTGTGAATCCCAGTTTCCTCATCTATAATCAGAGAAGATAAGATGATAGGTGCCCAGCCTCCATCACAGGATTATTGTCAGGATCAGTCAAGACGCAATATAGAAAGTAATTCCTTGGGGCAACAAAGATTGGGAAACAAAACCATTAGTGGAAGCTTTAAACCGTGGCATATGGACGTAATGGCTGTATGAAGTCATGAATAAGAAATTGAGAGAAACTTGGGGAGCATGTAGGAAGAGATGGAGAGGGTAGAAAGAACAGAACCAACATGAGGCAATATTTGTAAAGTGCTTTGCAAACTTTAAAGTGCTATATAAATACTAGTTTTGTTGCTATTATTGTTTATTATTATTATTATTATGAAGGGAAAGGAATAAGTATTTATATAGTGCCTATTATGTGCCAGGCGCTATGCTCAAGGGTGTTACAAATATTATCTCATTTGATCCTCGCAACAGCTCTGCAGGGTAGGTGCTATTATTTTCCTCATTTTACAGTTGAGGAAATTGAGGCAAACAGAGGTTAAAGTGAGTTCCCCAAGGTCACACAGCTAGTAACTATCTGAGATTAGATGTGTACTTAGGTCTTTTTGATTCTGAGCAGCTAGGTGGCACAGTGGATAGAGTACTAGGCCTGAAGTCAGGAAGTCTCATCTTCCTGAGTTCAAATCTGGCCTCAGACACTTACTAGCTCTGTGACCCTGGGCAAGTCACTTAACCCTATTTGCCTCAGTTCACTCATTTGTAAAATGATCTGGAAAAGGAAGTGGTAAACCATTCCAGTATCTCTGCCTAGAAAACCCCAAATGGAGTCACTGAAGAGTTGAACTTGATTGAAATTACTTGATTCTAGGCCCAATGTTCTATCTGCTACCCCTATCTTCAGTTGTGTCTAATAAGAACTATCATCATTACTATTGTTGGTGCTGTTATTATTATTATTATT
Source organism: Vombatus ursinus (assembly GCF_900497805.2). Lineage (NCBI taxonomy): Eukaryota > Metazoa > Chordata > Mammalia > Diprotodontia > Vombatidae > Vombatus > Vombatus ursinus. Next base: position 4,991,071 of record NW_020950417.1, on the reverse strand, counting down.
ATCACTAATATAAACAGTGACTATAATAATCTAAACATCAACAATGAAAAAGCCACTGAACTCTACTGGATTATAACGAACAAGCATGACCTTAAAGAATTGTTAAGGAAAACAATTCAGTACAGAGGTGGTGACTATGGATGTAGAATGTAGTACATACTGTCAGATGTGGTCAGGGTGGCTTTTCTGAAATGTTTTGTTTTTTTTTTTTTGCAAGGAAGAGTTCAACGTTGGAGGGAGAGATAAGGAGAAAACAATTGTAGCGTAAAAACAAAAGGCAAAAATAAGATCAAAAAAATTAAAACTAAGATTCAAAAGCACTCATACAAATAGACGGTATTCTTCCTTCCCTTGCTCCCTCCTTGATCTCTTCTACTTTCCTTTTTAGGAAAACAAGCTTTCAGAGCCAGCCAAGGTTGACCTTTCCCTGCAAGAAGGAATCTATGGAATTTGCCATGTGTGTTGTGTCTGTCATGTAGATCCTTAGCTCTCAAACTACACCACTTTGCTGGGGCTCAAGACCGACTAAGTGGACCACCTACCAGATCTACTCCCACTTGTCACCAGAAACAGAAAACAAGACCCCTGGAATCAGAAGCATTCAAGTCAAGTCAATAAGCACTAATTAAGTACCTACTTTGTACCAGGTGCTTTGCTGGGTATTGGTGACACAACACAAAATAATCCCTGTCCTCAAGGAACTTATATTTAACTAGGGGGAACCGACAGGCAAAGAGATAGTGAAATGTAAAATACATAGTATGTATTTCATAAATGAGTATGTATGATGAGTACGTAGCATGTAGAAAGGAAGGGGTGCGTATGTCCATAATACCTGGCAGAATTAGGAAGAGCCTGTTTTAGGAAGTGGTGCTTGAGCTAGGCCTTGAAAGCAGTTGGGAATGCCTAGGGGAGAAGGGAAAGCATTACATTCATGGCGGACAGTGTGTACAAAGGCAAAGGCAAAGGCAGGAGAGGTTTGCTGTGTGTACTGTGTATTATTTTGTAGACTGTGAATTGCAAGTAGTCCAATATCACTGGACTGTAGAATATATGAAGACAAGTTTGTGAAATCAGCCTGAAAAGACAGGTTGGATCTAGATTGAGAAGGGCTTCAAATGTCAGAGGGGTTTGCATTGTCTTGAATAAGACAGCAGTGAAGTAACATCTGCCTTAAAAAATAACGAGTCAAATATTTATCTATACCAGAAAAAATGTCATTTTATAAATATTATTATTTCAAAATATCCTGACCCTAAAGACTTAGAAGATCAAGCTTGCCTAGGCATCCAAAATTGATGCTTTCAAGGGAGAAGTTCTATTTCTTGGAGTGACATTCCAGTTCAAAAATTGTAATTTTTCCTAGGATAAATTTCTAGGATAATGTAGTTTACTGTTAAGAAAGAGCTGCTAATACCCTTACTAATGCTTACTATTTATATGATTTGGGGTAAGTTTCTTAACAACTCCCATCTCAATTTCCTCATTTATGAAATAAATACCTGTGTTGGGAGTGTGGGAACAGAGGAGAACTCAGTCCTCTGACATCCCTCCTAGTTCCATATCTGTAATTCTTTGGTCCATGTGCAACAGTCTGTTGTTTCTCTCTGAAATTAATTATTGCCTTTGTATACATACATAGAGAGAACTCAGGGCTAGACATAACAATGAGAAAAGAGCTGGGGGCAAATTTCATGAATTCTTCCCAGCTGTGGAAAGGGATCACAACTGGGAAAACTTTAAAGGGAAGGAAGATGAAAGATACAATAATTGGATGAGTGGGAAAGTAGCATTAAATAACCAAAGGCATCAGGAGCTATTACCATGTACTTCATTCACAAAGAACAGAAGCTTAATTTATTTTCTTTTATTTTTGCAAATGCACATCTGTGTTGCCTTGTTCAGTAGCACAGTATAAAATTTATTCATCTCTGTCTAATATAAGGCTGTATGTTCTCTGGATTTTGTCGCGATGATTTACGTAAGTTAAATACTGCACCTGAGTTTAGAAAGAGTAGGCAATCTGAAACAGAATGGGAGCAGATAGTGTTTTCTGGGGTAAACCACAATCAGTGACCTTTTGACCATGTTCAGTGGCTTTTTAACATTGTTCTGGAATTCTGGTTGAATAAAGAGAGCTGGCTCTCTGGGAAAACAGGTGCATTTTGAACTGGGGGCAACCAAATAGAGACCTGAACAAAACAGCCTGGAGAAGATGCCTTCCAGACCCCCTGAGGGAGACAGAATCTTTGATGAAGGACCAGAGGAAGTTATCCATTGCAGAAGGTAAAACTCTTGGCTCCCTAGACACCCTGTGGAGGAATGACCTGTCATCAAACATTGCCCTAGGCTTTTGTCATGTAGAGAAATCAGTATCTCAAAAGTAGAGGTCTCACCCTATTCTTATGTACTGTAAATACTAAGGAATCCTGTAGCGTTTGGAAAATGTCTTTATTTCCCCCTTTCTCTGTTCATCTAGCTAAAATCTTCTTGGTCCTATAATAAAGTCAAGTCTCAATATAATATTTCACAACTACCATTACAGTGCAGGGCAAGTCTTAAACCTCAGACACATGATAGTGTAGAATACATATAACTCATTATACCCAGGCCAACGCAGAAAAACTGAGTACTAATTTTTATTTTTCTCCCTTTCTCCCCCTTGGCATTGGGGTGGTGGTGGTTATATTTAAGCAGCAACTTCTACCTAAAAAGACATTTCAACTACATAATTTAATACATAAGGTATTTCCCCATGAAAAACCATTCCATTTCCATGTCTCCATAAGTAGTACTATTGGGAACCAGATAAAATCACTTAGGTCTGTGATATTAGAAAATCACAAGCTTGGAAAGGACCTCGACAGGGCATCTAATGTTGTCCTTTGTGTCATGTCTTTGTGATAAGACAAAGCTCAAAAGATTCCAACATTTTCATTATTTTTTCCCATTATTAATAAATTTATTCCCCATGGTATTTGATAGTGTAAAAATATTTTAGGACCTGAACATGTGTTGAAGCCATTGTCATAGTAGTGCATTTTCATTATTTTCAAAGCCATGTTGGCTAAAAGACCTTTAGAGATTCTATCTCTTAAGGCAAACTTCATATTTATTGTCCCCAGTGCCTAGAATGAATCTTCCACTCCTACTCATAGAATCCTCCCTTCTAGACTCAAGTACCACCTTCTGCAAGAAACCTCCAATTGCCAGTTTCCTCTCTCTCCGTTAACTTGCATGTATTTCCTATTTATTTGTAAACAGTTGTATATGTACGTATGTGGTGTCTTCCTTGATAGGATATAAGCTGAAAGAGGTCAGGGGCTATTCCCCTCTTGTCTTTATGTCTAGCGCTTAGCACAATGCCTGGCACCTAGCAGGAACTTAATAAATGTGCATTGATTGATTGATTGATTGGTTAGCTGATTTAATTCTCCACCTATGGAAGGGACAGAGAAGCTCTGTTGGCTCAGACAGTGATTTACTGGCAACTGTAGAGCAGATAAATTATGAGCAGGGACTTCTGAGCCTCTGCCTCCTGAAATGCCTTGGATGTAGCTTTCAGCCAGTCATTTATTTTGGCTGATCTTCTGCATTTATTTCTATACTTCAAGATTTATGATTTCATTTCATGCCTTCACACAGACTGATTGCAATCTCGCTATGTCTTAATAGAAGTTTTAATGAACTGTTGGGGACATCCCACTGGAAATGAGCCTCTCTGGACCTGGAAAGTTTGATGCAAATCCATCTGAGAAACTTATTGCTACTCTGCCTGGACATATTTCCCCCAATGCTTAGCGTACTCCTACCCTTGTCATGCTCTCCCCATTGTTGAGATACTGCACTGGCTGCCAGAACAACAAGCAAATAGTAACAACTCATAACTCCTGCTTAATCCTAGCTGTCCACTCCTTCATTCCCATTGCCCCACTTCAATGTCGATCTCCAATTCCACCCACTCCTTGTATTGTGCCCTCTGGAATAACTGCTTTATAACTAACAAACCACTTTCTGACTTTACCCTTTCATCTTTTTTGGTACTCACTGAGACCTGACCCCCTTCCTGAAGACTGTACTTTGCTGACTACTCTTTCCATCCACTTACTTGTTGCACTTTCACTCATCTCCCTCCTCCTCCCAGGTGCCAACACAGATGTTGGGAATCTGAATACTCCTTGCTCCCCATTGCCTCTCCCAGACACTCCTTCTACTTGCATCCCTCGACAACCCTCCCCCTTTGAGGTTCATTTAATCCAATTTTATCACCCAGTTCAGATTCTGGTAGCTATTATTTACTTTACTTCCAGGGCATTCTCCCTCCTTCCTCAATGAGTTTATTGCAGGATTCTTAGTCTTCCTCTCTGCTCCATCTCCTGCCCTCAATCTAAGGAACATTAGCATGCACATTGATGTTCCTTCAAATGTCCTCACTTTCAGTTCCTTAATCTACTGAACTCTCATGACCTTCTTACCCACTCCACCTCAGTTACACACACACACACACACTCACTCACACACACACACACACACACACACACACACACACCTCTGTGATTTCCAATTCAATTAAATAAAAATGTATTAAGCACCCACTAAGTGTAAGGCACTGTGCTAAGCTCTGGGGATACAAATAATAATAATGATAATAATAATAATAATAATAAAGTCTCTGCCCTCAAGGAGCTTACAATCTAATGGGGGAAGAGCATACACAAAAGAAGGCAAGAAATGTGTGTATAGGTGTGGCAGGAGGGGGAGGGGGGGACACCAGGAGATACCAGACTTGGGGGCATCTTGTGCCATAGAGTTAAAATCAGGCACAGCTGCATTTTGGAGACTGTACTGAGCTGGCAGTCTGATTTTTGCCCTCTATAAAGTAAAGCTGATGGAGGAGTTTAGTATTAATAAGAGGTGAGAAGAGGCTGAGGGAGGTGGTTTCCAAGGCTTGAGGCAGCAGCATGGTGATAAGATTGCAAGTGATCGGCTTCTCCTTAGGAGGGACCTCTTGTTCCTTAGAGTTGAAACCAGACAGAGCTGCAGATGGAGAGTAAATTCTAATTCCTCTGTTCCTCAGGACTATGCCAGGCAATAACCCCTGCTCTAGCTAGATTTTCCTCTCTTCCCAATCTTCAGCCCTTGGTGAAATAATTCATCTCTACACTAGCATCTATTTTTTAAATTCTTTGTTCCTCTGTCCGATCACTAACCATGCCTCACCAGACCCAAACCCTGTATTATTCCCATCATCTTCCTCCTTCACTTCTACTCATGCGCTGCTGAATAGAACTGAAGCAAAACCATAAAAAGCCATATGCTTTATGTTAGCTAATCTCAACTGGAGCCTCACTGAAGCAAAATAATCCTACTACTCTTGTGCTTCAATCAATCAATCAATCAACAGACATTTATTAAGCATTTACTATTGAGGGGCTCTGTGTTAAGTAAGCATCGAAAATACAAAGAAAGGCAAAAGTATGTTGTCCCACGTGTCCCTGCTTTCAAGCAGCTCATATCAGAATCCTTCACCCTGCTCCGCCTCTACCAGTAGAGGTCATTTACAGAGAGTTCCCTCTTCTCTCTTCCTCACTCTCGTGGCCTTATTCTCAACTATCATCTCCTTCATTACATGGACAATGAGTTGGCCCTCTTGGTTGGCAAGACAAACACCTACAAACCATACTCTTGATCTCCATTCTCTCTCTTCTTCTCTTGCTCCCCTACCATTATCCCCAATCTCTCTCTCTATTCTTAAATTCTTCCCCTAACTTCTGGTTCCTTCCCTGCTACCTACAAACACACCCAAGTCTTTCCCATTCTTAAAAAACAAACAAAAGTCAGCCACTAGATATTGCCTTTTTTGCCAGCTGTTACATCTTACTTTCCCTTGTCAACTACACTCCTCAACAAAGCTGTTTACAATCATTGCGTCCAATTCTTCTCTTTTGAAGCCTCTTGCAGTCTAGCTTGTGATTCATCATTAGGCTAAAACTGCCTTCTCCAAAGTTACTATTGATCTCTTAATTGCCAAATCTAGTAGGCTCTTCTCAATCTTCATCCTGTTTAACCTCTCTGTAACATCTGATGCTGTTGATCACCTCTTAGAGACTTTCTGCTCTCTGAGTTATCATTACACTGCCCTCTCTTGGTTCTTCTATCATCTGTTTGATCACCCCTTAGTTTCCTTTTCTTGTTCTGCATCCTTGTCATGACCACTATCTCTGAGTGTTCCCCAAAGTTCAATCCTGGACTCTCTTCTCTTTTATCTTTATTCTCTTTTACTTGGTGGTCTCATAATTCCCATAGGTTCAATTATGTTCTTTATGACGGTGATTCCCAGGTCTGTTTATACAGCCTTACTCTTTCTCCAGAATCCCAGTCCCACAGCACCAACATCTTACTGGACATTTTGATTAGGATGTCCTATAAGCATCTCAAATTCAACATGTTCAAAATGGAGCTCATTATCTTTTCCCCAAACTCATTCCTCTTCCAAACATCCTCAGTATTACCAAGATCACCACCATCTTCCTGGTGACCAAACTTTCTAATCTCAGTGTCATCCTTAACTCCTTACTCTTACCCCACATATCTAATCAGCTACCAAATCTTTTCATTTCTTTCTCAGTAAAATCTCTCCCATACATCTCCTTCTCTCCACATATACCCCCACCACCTTAGTTCAGCCCCTCCTTACCTCTCATCTGGACTATTACAATGCTCTTCTATTTGGACTTTTTGCCTCAAGTGTCTCCTTACTCCAATCCATCCTCAACACTAAATGCTGCTGAAATGATTTTCCCACAGCATAGGTCTGACAATATCATTTATTTACTCAGTAAATTCTAATGGTTCCTTATTACCCTTATAATCATTTATAAACTCCCCAATTTGACATTCAACACTCTGGTCCTCCTTATATTGTTATAGTCTTTTAACATATTACTCCCCTCCATGAACTCTACCATTCTGCCCTACTGACTTATTTGCTATTTCTTACAATGATGGTGATTTCCCCCAAATCTCAAAAACAGTAAGTAGAAGAACCAAGATTTGAACCCAGGTCTTCTGACTCCAAATCTATTGTTTTCCATTGTATAACATCTGCCTTCTGCCTAAGCAGAAAGCTATGATTCTGTGCTATGTTTGGAGAATGGGGAGTAATCCAGTTTGACCAGAGTATAGAGCTTGTACCGGGGAATAATATGAAATATGGCAGAAAAGGCAGGATTGGTCTGATAGGTAGAAGGAGAACAAGGAGAGGGTGGTATCCCTAAAACCTACAGAGTTTCAAAGAGAAGAGGGTGATCAACAGTATCAAAAGGGGCAGAGACTTAAGGAGAATGAAGATTGAGAAAAGGCCACTGGATTTGGCAACTAAGATCATTGGTAACTTTGGAAAAAGTAGTTTTGGTGGAACAATGAGGATAAAATAGGGATTGTTAGAGGTTAAGAAGTGAGTGAGAGGAGAGAAAGTGAAGGTATCCATTGGACATAGTCTTTTCAAGAAGTTTTTCAAGAAGTCCACAAAGGACAGAAAAAACTTAGGAAGATAGTTAGCAGGGATAGAAGGATTAAGTGAGAGGTTTTGGGATAATCATGAGGTATATATATCAAATAGACCAGGGATAAAAAAAAAAAGGTTCCATATGCAGCAAAATATTTGTAGCCCCTCTTTTTGTAGCAGCAAAGAGTCTAAGCAAGTTGGATGGCTAAGCAAGTTGTCATTCATGAATATTGTGGGATATTACTGTGTTATTAGAAATATTAATATCAGGGCAGCTACGTAGTGCATTGGATAGAGCACCAGCCATCAAGTCAGGAGGACCTGAGTTCAAATCCGACCTCAGACCAAACACTTGACACTTACTAGCTGTGTGACCCTGGGCAAGTCACTTTACTCCAATTGCCTTTAAAAAAAAAAAGAAGTGATAATGTCATAGATGCATGCAAGTATGGAAAGATATGTGAACAGATGTCAAGTGAAGTAAGCAGAAAGGGGAGAAAAGAGAAGAGAATAAGTATTTATATAGTGCCAACTCTGTGTCAGGCACTGGGCAAAGTACTTCACAAATATTATCTCAAAGGATTATTATTTAGAGACAATAACCTATCTACTTAGGTGGTGCTGTGCACTGGAGTTGGAATCAGGAAGAATCTTCTTCATGAGTTTATTCAGCCTCATACATTGGTGAGCTGTGTGACACTGGGCAAGTCATTTAACCCTGTTTGCCTCAGTTCCTCATTGGTAAAATGAGCTGGAGAAGGAAACAAAATAAGGGCAACTAGGTGGCACAGTGAATAGAGTGCTGAGCCTGGAGTCAGGAAGACCCAAGTTCAAATCCAGCCTCAAAACACTTACTAGGTGTGTGACCTTGAGCAAATCACTCCAGTATCTTTGCCAAGAAAATTCCAAATGGGGTCATGAAGAGTCGAACACAACAAATTAATGAACAACAAAACCTATCCAGAGGTTTAAAAAAATGAGCAATTCTAATCTAATTTGATTCAAGTGTCTGTGAAGTATTCACCTTCCCAAATCACTACCACACCACAAAAGACTCATTCTGAACTTTTGGCTCTTTGAAACCAGAGACCAGGATTGTTTCTGTTTTTTGTTTTGTTTCGTTTAGTCCTAATGCTTATCACAGCACCTTGAACACACAGTTGGCACTTAATAAATCTTTGTTGAATTGAATAGACTAGCTGGTTGGTGGCAGATTGAATACCTTTTAGGTAAGCAAAATCTTCACCAGATTCCGGAGACGTTGGAAAGAATCCATTTGCCTGACCATCAGATTTCTGGTCCTCAATTTCCAGAGTTATCAATTCTTCGGGAATATATCCATCAATTTAATGAAACTATGAATCCAGATAATTGTGATGATGACTTATAGTTTTAAATTCTCTATTTTGATTTTTTGAATAGAAATAATCCTCCTTCATTCCCATCACTCTCTCCCTCCCCACTACTTCATCATCCTATTGTGCTCAATTGTCTTTGGTTTTGTTTCAAGCTGTAACACGCCCATGCCAAGGCACCAGAACCACTCTGTAATTTTCAGGCTACTAGAGTGTATGAGAGCTACTGAATATTCATAGACTATCCTGACACATGAAAGACCCTGAATCCTCTAGGGATATGTATGTGCTGAATCCAATCTCTGAGATGAGCTCCTGTAATAGACAACCATTCACTCACTCAGGACAAATCATTATTTATGCCTGAAAACTGGGGAAAAAAAAACAAGCCCACCTCTTATCCCTCTCTTCCACATAGCAGATCCATACAAATACGCTCTGGCATTTCTAGCACTTGTTCATAAAGAGGTAGAGAAAGGCTACATCTCCTGGCTTCCCTCCATGCTTCCTTTAATCCCCCATCCACACTCCCCACATCCCTGCTTGTGGATGCAGCAAGTGTGCCATGCATTATGTGAAGGAAGAATGGGCAATTGACTTGTGAGTACAATTTGAAGGACACTTAGGAGACTTCTTTGTTGGAAAGTTTCTCTGCTGAAATTATACCATCATAGGTAGTGTGGTGTCCAAGAATGCACATTAGATATGGAGTCTATTGATCGTAGTTCATCCTGCCTCCTCCACTTATTAGCTGAGTGAATTGAGTACATTCACTTGACCTGCCTGCCCCTCAATTTCTTCATCTGTTATATGGGAAAGTTATGTGAAATGATCTAGTTCTCAGGTGCCACCCAGTTCTTAATTCTGTATATGGCAGCCATATCTAGATTTCTTTCTTTGTGTTAAGGAACAATTCTGACAAATAGAAAGGCGCTGGGGAGAAGGTCAACTATTTAAATATTTCCTGAGTTGTATTGTAAGTGAAGGTCTCTACCTAGTTGTGCCTACATTAAGGCTAGGCTAAGGCTAAGTTAACACATTTAGGGAGAAGGATCTATCAATCATTTGCATCTTCTTGTGAATCAGCTTTATTAGAGGTTTTCTTCTCTAACTGAGTAGCATGTAGTCACCTTGAGACAGGGTAGTTTAGGGTTTTGACTTTGAATTTCCCAGGTTTAGTTAGCATGGAGTCTTATATCACAGTAATAAATGTTGAAATGAAAAAAAAAATGAAAGGTAGTGAGTCTGACTGAGAATAAGAGAGGAAGGAGATTGCTTTACTGTGGAACATGTAGACTTAGGTGGGATATCATTGTGGGTACCCAGAGGGCATTATGTTGAATTGTTAAAGGTGGGGGAAAAGAGTAGCAAGAAGTAAAGGATTTGGATGAGAAGATACAAAAGAAAAATCTTGCCTGTTTCACAGTTTTGTTTCAGCTTGGGTTAGTTTTAAAAAGTTAATCAGTCAATAAACACTAATTAAGAGCCTACTATACGTCAAGCATTGTGTAAAGCACTAGGAATATAAAGAAAGGTTAAAGATGGTCCCTGTCATCAAGGAGCTCACAGTGTAATGGGAGAGACAACATGTGAATAGCTGTGTACAAGCATATCATATGCAGGATAAATTGGAGATCGCCACAGAGGCATGGCACTAGAATTAAAGGGGATTCCTTCCTGTAAAGGAGTTTTTTAGCTGGAATTTGTAGGAAGCCAGGGAAGCCAGGAAGCTGAGATAAGGAGGGAGGGCATTCCAGGCATGGGGGATAACCAGTGAAAATACCTGGAGCCAAGAGGAATATCTTGTTTGAGGAAGAGTAAGGAGGGTGATGTCCCAGGATCTCAGAATATATGAATAAGGTAGGTAGTGGAGGAGGGGGGCTGTGTTGGGGTAAGGCATAAGAAGACTAGAGAAGCAGAGTGGGCTAGGTTATGGAAAGCTCTGAATGACTGAGGATTTTATATTTGATCATGGAGGTGATAGCGAGCCACTAGAGTTTATTGAGTAGGGGATAAAAGAGTGGAGGTGGACATGATCAGATCTATACTTTAGGAAGACCCCTTTGGCAGCTGAGTGTACAGCAGACTAGAGCAGGGAGAGACTTGAAGCAGGGAGACCAGTTAGCAGGCTATTTGTTGCAATGGTCCAGGTGTGAGGCAATGTGAGGTCCAGGTGTGCATCAGGGTGATGTCTGTGTCAGAGGAGAGTGTTTTTGAGTGGCCTAAGCAATATAAGACTACTTTTGCAAGGTGGTGGGGTTGAGAATTGTGGTGTTTTGGAGGGAGAGGACTTGGGTTTGGATTCTGACTCTGGTACCCAATGCCTGTGTGCCAGTTGGAAACTGTCTTAGCCATCTCGGCCTTAAGTTTCCTCATTTGTAGAATGAGGTAGCAGACTTGATTTTCTCCATGGTCTTTTTCGACTCTAAAGAGCGACAGAGGATGTGCCTAGCAGAGGATAGGCACTTTGCCTAAGAAAAAATTTCTGGGCCAGAGTACATTAATCATAGTTCCTGCTTGAGTACAACCCCTTTTCCATCATGGTAAGAGAGCAACCAGTTACAAAGTGAACAGTTTAATAAAACTATTGTTGGATCACCAAAAGTCCTCAGGAAATCAAGGTGGCACAAGTCTATAATCCTAGATATGGGGAGACTGAATCTGGTGAATCTCTTGAGCTCAGAACTTCTGAGCTGCAGTAGGCTATGAAGACTGCATGTCTGCACTAAATTCAGCATCAAAATGTCAAGCCCCTGGATGCAGGGCAGGCCACCAGGTTACCTAAGGAGGGGCAAAGCAACATGGGTTTGAAATGGAGGAGGCCAATGTTCCCATGCTGACAATGAGATCAGGCCCAGGCGTAGTCCTGAATTTCTAGCCTGGGAAAGATGGAGAGAACCAGTCTTTAAAAACTTAATAAAATTAAATTAAACAAAAATAATGTTGAATGATCATCATAATAGATTAGCAGCATTATTTAATGGCTACAGTGTTTTAAAAATTATCATAGCTAATTTCCCTGAGGCATACACACAAAAATTCCAATTAGCATGCTCCATTCAACCATTTTAGAAATATTGAATTTATTCAACCTGTGTTTTTTATATATATATATATATATATATATGTATATATGTATATATATATATATGTGTGTGTATGTGTGTTTTACATATATATGTATGTATAGGCATAGCCTAAATGTACATAGCTGGGGCACTCTCTGAGCTATTGTGTAGCTAGAAGCATGAAAATATGTACATCAATATAATGGAAATGATCATGTTTGACCTTCTTCACAGGGTTATGGCTGAGTGTAATTAATAAAAAGGATTGTAAAGCATCATTCATATATGGAAGTACTAAAGAAATGCTGAAGAACTATAAATTAAATTACAGGGATATACGATTTTCATATCCCACTCATAACTTTTCAGTTTCTAAATTAAATTAAATTCCTTCAGCCCTGTCAAGGGAAATGGTTTCCTGCTTTTCTTCAGCAGACTTAAAATGATAGTCTTAAAAGCCAACCACGTTTGTCTGAGTCACTCCAGCCTAACAAGATTGCTGCATAGAAGATTCCAAAGGGATACTTTTTTCCCCCTCTGTGTGTGGCTGTCATGATTCCTGTTTATTATCCTGGCAAAAATGAACTTCCTTTTAGCCACTTTCATGATGGATTTTAAGCCTCTGTTTTTCCTTTAACCATTACTGTAACTTCAATAAATGCTTTGTCCTACTGATTTTTTTTTCCTTTTACAGAATGGTTTAGATTTAGGAGGGTAGGGGCTTAGTAGGAGTAAATATTCCTTTCCAACAGAACTTGAAGGATTATACACTAGTAAATAGAAATCCTTGAATTAGAACGGCTCTGCAGTGGAGAGATATGTTATGTCTGCATGTATATATAGTATATATACATATATATGAACAAAAGATATGTTTATACTATACACACAAATAAATGTGTACATGTATGTAATTATGCATATATATGCATAACTAAGTATATGACAAGAATGCTGTGTTCTCTTTTGAGAAAGATGCTTCTGTAAATTTATTAATATGAAGTTAATATTTTATCATATAATATTTTTTCAAAGCTGCCTTAAGAGGTTTGGGTTTTGGATTTTTTTTTATTTTTTGTTTGTTTTGCCTTTTTATTGATATCTCTTGTTTTTACACAAATTTCCCAGTGTATCTCTCCCTACTTTTCTAACCAGTGAGCAATCCTTTATAAGAAAGACTAAAAAAGAAATAAAAAATACAGTTCAGGAAAATTAATCAACTCATTGTCAAGTCTGAAAGTGTTTGTGATTTTTCACACCCATCGTACCTCACTTCAAAAAATAAAGGGAAGCACATTTTCTCCTATTTTCTCTAAGTCCAAGCTTGGTTATTGTCATTATACTCATTGTTCTATTTTTTGTGTGTGCTTTCCATTCACATTGTTGTAGTTATTGTGTATATATGTAGTCATGATCCTGCTTACTTCACTCAATATCAGTTCATATAAATTTTCCATGCCTTTCTGAATTCTTCGTATTCATTATTTCTTAAAAACAATAGTAATTAGTACAATCATGTTAAAATTTTTGGATCAGTGAGATTATGTTTTGATTCTGGTTCTTTATTGCCACAAAAAATACTACTACAAATATTTTGGTTTTTATGAGACTTTTCTTTTAGTGTTTTATCTCCTTAGGGAATAAGCCTAATAATTAGATTTCTGGATTCAAAGGATATGATCAAATGAAATTACTTTTTTTAAAAACATAATTCCAAATTGCTTTCTAGAGTTACTGAACCAGGCTACAACTCTACCAACAATGTATTAGTTTACCTATCTTTCCATTGTTATCTTTTGCCAATTTACTGGCTGTGAAGTGAGACCTCAAAGTTGCTTTTTAGCCTTTGTAGTCCTGCCTATCTGGCTTCTTTGGTTCAGAGATCTGCCCCACTAGCTCCCAAATTACCAGTCATCTTTCTGAAGATGTCACCATCACTGTGTACCTGATTCTGGTATCCACTCTGTTCTTTCTGACACCCATTTCCTTTTGTATATCTACTGGGATGCACTCTAGGCACAAGATTGGGTTTCAATATTACACAATGAGTTTAAAATGTATCTCAGCTGATTTGCATAATGTGGCCTCAGATGGGCATTTTAGGCAACATTTGCTGCTCTGCCTGGTTTTCAACAATATGAAATAAGATGCCCTTCCCAGGATAAGCTCATCCCTTCTAAGAGCATCACCATACTGCTGACTCAAGTCTTGATTGACACCATCTCCCTCAGCCCATTCTCCCCTTTAATTGGAGATTTGGAGTACCAAACTCCTCCCAATGCCTTCTTTGTAGAGGGCAGAACTGGATTTTACCTCACTTTAATCGGCATCTGCAGCCCTGCTTGGTTTCAACTCCACGGAACGAGATTCCTTGGTGCCAGGTATCCCCACTCCCTCCTCCTCCCCACTCCATACCCATTTCTTGTGTCTTTTTGTGTGTGGTCTCTGTCTATTAGATTGTAAACTCCTAGAGGGCAGGGACTTGTTTTTCTTTTTGTTAATTGTATCCCTGGGCACTTAGCATGATGCCTGGCTCATAGCAGGTGCATAATAAATATTTATTGATTAGATAAATGTAACAGTGAAAATTTAACAATCAGCTACTAGGCATGGGCTCCAGAACACCCTGGCACATATAAAAATACCACAAGATGTATCACTGTGTTCTGGAGTTTTGCTTCTTCCTTCCTCCATGTTTTTTACTCTCATCTAATTTTTCCTATCTGCAAAACTTGATATGGATATTATAAACTAACACTTTTAGTCACGGCTGAATTTAGCAAGATTTTTGGACTAAAATGAAGTGTCATGTGCGGCGCGGATCTGAATTTTTATTCTTAATAAGTCTAAAAGATGAAGAATGATACAATGTAATTATTCCATAGAGCTTCTCTTTACTTTGGGATGGTAGGTTGGATTACTACTGAGAAATGAATTGTGAACCAGTGTATCTGGGAAGAAATGTTCAAAGAGTCATAGAATCTGAAAAGTGAACAGGATTTTAGTGGCCATCTTGTGATGGCAAAAAACTGGAAACTAAGCTGTCCAACAACTGAGGAATTACTGAATAAGTTTGGTACATGAATGAGATGGAGAACTATTTTGCTGAAAGAATTAAGGAAATAGATACTTCCAATTATAAGAACTGATGCAAAGTGAAGTGAATAGAACCAGAAAAACAATTTGCACTATAACACCAATATGATAAAATTAAAACGTTAGAGAACTTTTATAAATTGATGAAGTTTTGTTGTTTAGCCATTTCAGTCATGTCTGATTCTTCGTGACCTCATTTGGACTTCTCTTGGCAAAGATATTGGAATGGTTTGCTGTTTCCTTCTCCAGCTCATTTCACAGATGAGGAAACTGAGGCAAACAGTGACTTGCCCAGAGTCACATGAGTAGTAAGTGTTTGAGGCCAGATTTGAACTCAAAAAAATGAATCTTCCTGACTTTCGGCCTCATACTCTATCTACTGCAACATCTAGCTGCCCATAATGAAGAAGTTAGTCATATTATAAATTATAATTATTTTTATATTTGTCTTATGCCCCCTAAAAGATAGTTAGCTTCTTAGGGGCAGAACCTGAGTCTTGTTATATCTTTGTGTCTTGAACCCTAGTTATTTTTTCTTTTAAATAGTATTTTTTTCAAATTACATGTAAAGACAATTAACACCCATTTTAATGTGAAATTTTTAGTTTCAAATGTTCTCCCTTCCCTTTCCTCTCTCAAAGACAATAAGCAACTTGATACAGATTATATACGATGAGCCCAACTTTCAATTCAGTTTAGATGCTGAAAGCTCAAGGGAAGTAAGGAATTCAAAGATGGGAGTGAAGGCATTATTGAATTAACTGATCATAGGGTCATGACTGACGAGGGGAGGAAAGGCTAAGTCCAAAATAGAATTGATTGATTAGGAAAAGAGGGAGGAATTGAGGACCTGGCAGTCATGATGAAGGTGAATAAGAGGCAAGGTAGGAATAACAGAATATAATAGCTGTCTTCAAGTATTTGAAAGGATTTCATGGTTAGGAGAAATTATACTTGTTCCACTTGGCTCCAGAGGGTGGAATGATTAACATTCGATGGAAGTTGCAAATCGTCGAATTTAGGTTTAATGTAAGAAAAACTTCCCAACAATTTGAGCTCTCCAGAAATTGAATGAGTTGTCCCTGAATGCACTGGGACAGAACCACGGAATCATGCATTCTTCTTGACTCAAGGAAGGTCTTAAAGCAAAATCTGAATGATCACTTTTCAAGGAACATTGCAGGTGAGCTTCTTATAGGTTGGAAAGATTTTGAGGTCCCTTATAATGCTGAGATTCTTTTATTCTGAGATGATATTTTAGTTTGTTTAAGGCCACTTAGCAAGTCAACTGTCAAAGCTTCCCTCCTTCCAGAGACCTTTCCCAGTCCCCTCACCTGCTAAGGCCTTTCCCCCTCTGAGATTATCTCCTGTCTACTCTGTAGAGAGCTTGTATGCACCTAGTTATTTACACGCCATCTTCCTTATTAAACTGTGAGGTCCTTCGGGGCAGGGGCTACTTAATAAGCACTTATTGAATGAATGCTGGGACCCACGTATGCCCACATCAAAGTTGCACATTGTAGCCGATAAATAAAGGACATATATCTTCTGTCCTATTGCTGTCACCCAGATACCTCGCCATATTACCAAGAACTAGATTGCAAGATCACTCCTCATATACATTCCCTCTAGTCATTCACCCTCTTTAAAATGTCCTTCCCCTGACTGCTTCCAATAGGGATTTGTACAGTCCAAACCATGTCTGTGGCTTCCGATCAAGACAATGGTCACTGACTCATATCAACAAGCAGATCATAGATTTAACACTGGAAGGAATTTCAGAGTAAATTACTCCAAGCCGATCATTTTACATTTGGGGAAACTGAGTCAGACAGCTCAAGTCACTTGCCTAAGATCACAGAGGTTGTAAGAAGAGTCAGAGGTGCAGTTCACGTCCAGGTCCTCTGACTCCAAATCTAGTAGCTTTTTTGTTGCACCATACATTACCTTAGGTTTGATTTTGGCCTCCAACAGGACCACAACCTTCATTTCATGAGCACCACCCAAGGATCTAAGGAATGAATCCGAAGCCAAAGGGCAAATGGAGGTCCCCAAATCCTGCCCTTAGTATATCACACCCTCATAATGAGGCAAATGGTTACATAATCCAGTATGTCTCCAGGGCCCAAGAATAAAAAGCTGGCTGCCTACATGACCAAGGCATGACTAATTGTGGGTGGAGGAGAAGGGACCCAGGGAGCAGTGGAGGAGACCTTGTAAAATCTCTTCAGCAGCTGTTACCAGAGGTATGGAAAAGGAGAGAAGAATCTGTTGGTTGAGCATGTAAACTCATCAGTCATTCTGTGACCTGACCTTCCTTAAACTCTCACTCCAGCTCTCCAAATACTTGGCTTCCGATGCTTTTGTGTTTGCATTACATACAAACCTCCCTGGAAACAACACTGATGTTACTTAATTGGGGAGCTGCCAGGTATTTGCATTTGAACCATGGGGCTCGCGCTGATTAACCTCGAAGAGAGACTGAAGTGAAGGATCCACATTCTTCCCTTTCTAGGTTTAGAAAAAAAAATGATAAACCATTATTTATACTCAGAATTGGCTCAGAATATTTCTTTTGTCTTCATTATTATGTGGTTTCATTTTCCTTCTGCATTCTTAGTCAAGACATGATTATTCATCTTGAAATGAAAACATAAAAGTCAGACAGCCAAGACACAACCCAGGACAAAGGGTCAAATATATAAAATAACTTATGGCACTTGTGAACCTTGAAGCTAGACTATCTCCTTTCTTTTTCTTTTTCTCTTTTTTTCTCTCTCCCATCTTTCTATGCCCAATATCTGATTCCATGTCTTGCCCCTAGAATGCTCTCTTTAAAGAACAATGCTATTTTGGGGGTTTTATCACTTACATTTACCAAATAGACCTCTCTTTTCCTCCCGCAAAGCCATTCTTCATAACAAAAAATTTTTAAAAAGAGAAAATGTTCAAAGTAAACAACACATTGAAGAAATCTGACATTATATACAATGTTCCACACTCACCTCTGCTAAAAAGAAAATGGGATTGTGTCTTCTTATATCTCTTTGTGGGCAGCTAAACTTGATTATTATAGTTTCATAACACTGTTTCAATTTTTTGTTGTCTTTTTTCCATTGACATTATTATTTTCACTTTGTATAAATTTATGTGCACATATACAATATGCAGCATACATATAGCTTCTCTATTCTTAATATTTTTTTTAAATATGGTAATATTCAATTATATTCAGGTACCACAACATGTTTCAACATTCTCTGTTTGATGGACATTTACTTTCCAGTTCTTTGCTATTGTAAAAAGCACTGCTATAGATATTTTGATATGTCTGGGTACTTTATTTTTAATCATTGGCATTTTCTTGGGCATGTGCTTAGGTAAATGGATATGGACATTTTAATCATCTTAGCAAATTTCAGACTGTTTTCCAGAAGGTGTGGACCAATTCACACAACTCACCAACAATGCATTAGTGTGACAGCCTTTCCCATAATCACATTAACTATTTCTGTCTTTTGCCTTCTTTGACAATTTACTGGGTGCGAGGTAAAGCCTCAGAATAGTTTTGATTTGGACTTTCATTATTTGTGATTTGGAACAGTTTTTCATATGATTATTAATAGTTTGCAATTCTCCTTTTGAAAACCGTCCATATCCTTTGGCCACTTATTTATTGGAAGTGGCCACTTATCTTTCTGTACAGTTTTTTAGTCATATATATTTTCTGTTAGATGATTATCTTGGATATCAGACCCTTATCAGAGATACTTTTACAAAGATTTTCCCTAGTCAGCTGTTTCCTTTCTTATCCTAGTTGCACTAGTTTTGTTTGTTCAGAATTTTTTCAATTTCACATAATTGAAATTTTAAAATCTTTTTGATTTCCTCTATCCCTTGTTTGGTTTAAGAACTCATCCTTGGCCCTAGTTATAAGATAATTTATCTCATTCTTTTCTATTCTTTAAAATGGTGCCACTTCTAATATTTAAGTTACATGTAAATTTTGAGTTTATTGTGATATACATTGTAAATTGTAGTACTAAACCTAATTTCTGCCAGACTTTCCAGTTTTTCCAGCAAGTCTTGCCATGGTAATTTTAAAGTTTGTTGGACATCTGTATCAATTCATATTACCCCATAATCCTTATCTAAAAGGTTTCTCTGATCTATTTTTCTGTTTTTTTTAACAAAAACTAAATAGTTTTGATAATTACAGCTTAATAATATCATTTGAAGTCTTCAAATGCTATTCTACCTCATTTCATTCCCCTCAATTCTACTTTTTTCTTTATTTCCCTTAATATTCTGATTTTTCATTTCACTAAATGAATGTTTATTATTCTGTCTAGTGATGATGTTAACATTTGTGTTTTTTTTGCAATTCAGCTAACTTTTTCTGTATAAATTTAGATGATATGCTGTTGGGTATAAAAATGTTTGACATCATTGTTGATTAATTTTCTGTGATATAAATGCAACACACATTTATCTCTACTGATACTATGAAACTTTATTTTTGCCTTGCCAGATAATATGATTACAATTCTGCTTTTTCATTTGTTCCATAGTGAATTTTGTTCTAGCCTATTATTTTAATTTTGGGTATGTCTTCACTTTTTAGGTATTTTATTTTATATAATGCACTGCAGATTTTCAAAAAATAATTTGGCCATTCTCTTTTATTTTAGCTGATTGTTTAGTTCATTCACATTTAAAATTATGAGTATTGGGTTTGCTTTTGCATCCATTTGTTTCTTTTTTAATTTTACTTTTTATTCTGAATTTAAAAACTAAAAAAAGCATTTGCATACACACAGCATGACTCAAAAAAAAAAGATTCTATTTGAAACCATGAATCTCCATTTCACACTATTTAGTAGGCAGCTAGGTGGTATAGTGGATAGAGTGATGGACCTGGAGTCAGGAAGACTCATCTTTCTGAGTTCAAATCTGGACTTAGACACTTACTAGCTATATGACCCTGGGCAAGTCACTTAACCATGTTTGCTTCAACTTCCTCATCTGTAAAATGAGCTGGAAAAGAAAACAGGAAACCATTCTACTATCTCTGCCAAGAAAACCCCAAATGGGGTCACAAGGAGCTAGACACTACCAAACAACAATTTTTCTTTTTAAAAAGTGTATGATAAATTCCATTATACTTTCAAAATTGTTCTGCTTGTCTATGATTCCTTCTGAACTACCCTCTGTTTCCTTTTACACATTTTTAAAAATGTTATAATGATTACCTTTTGAAGGCCATCACTATTTCCAACCTCCTTTACTCCAACTTCCTTCCCCCCATTAACTGAGAGGAGGAGATGGAAAAAAAAATTTGTTAAAAAAAATTTAAGAAAAATACATCCATTCAGTGACCATGTCCAAAAATCTATGTCTCTGCACCTTTTACCCATAACCTCTCTCTCAGGAAAGAGATAACATGTTTCATTCTTCATCCTCTGGAGTCATAGTAGGCTATTGCTTTGATCAAGGCTAATACTTTCAAAGTTGTTTTTCTTTATAATGTCTTTGTCCTTCTATAAATGATTCCTTTGGTTTTGCTCAGATCACTCTGGATAGTTCAGCCTATCCAGCATTCTCTGAAATTATCTTTCAGCATTTCTTACAGCAAAATAATATTCCAAGTGGAGAGAGGAGGAGAAAAAAAGGTACACAGTAGAGAACAAAAGAAAACTTAGAAGAAAGCACAGAAAAGCTGAGAAGCTTTGAAAATGATGAGGAGTATTTATTACATAAATAAGTTTTTTTAAAAAGTAAACAGTCTGAAATAGAAATTTATGGTTTTGTATTGAATCTCTCTTTATGTTCTGCTGTATAGATGGAAATATTCTTTTCCCCCCTCATTTTGTATTTAGGTTTAAAATGAATATTTTTTAAAAATTCCAATACACTCATAAACCATAATTTTGTTCAGTCTTTCCCAAGTTGGTTAAGAGGTAATCTGAGGCAGCCCCTTAGAATCTAGTTCTTAGCTTTTCCTTCCCCCCCCCCTTTTAATTCCCTTCTTCAGTAGTAGGAAGCTTTATTTGTGTGTTACTAATCTCTCCCTAGTATTATCCTCCCTCTTAAGTCCCCCTTCCCCATCCCAGCTCTGGGCATTTTCACCAGCTGGCTCCCATACTTGGCATGCTCTTCCTCCTCTTCTCCATCCCGTGGAATTCTTGGTTTCCTTCAGGTCCCAGAAAAAAGACCACTTTCCACAGGAAGCCTTTTCAGATCCCTCTTAATACTAGTGCCTTCCCTCTATGGATTAACTCTAATTGATCTTGTATATAGTTTGTTTAAATGTAGTTAATCATTAGATTAGAAGCTTCTTGAAAGGAGGGACTGTCTTTTACTGTTTTTTGTATTCTCCACTCTTAGTATAGTGCTTAGCATATAGCAGACATTTAATAATTGTTTAATGACTGACTGAATATCCCCAATGATTTCCCTGTTGAATTTAATGTATTTCTTTCTTCAAAAAACTCATGCATTTCTATACTAAACTGTGTGTGTGTGTTCATTTCTCCTTTTCCACCTCAGCATCCATGTCTACCGCCAGTCTCCACTTGCTAAGGACAGGAGCAGAAGCTTACTCACAGGTTTGTGCAAGTATCCCCTTCTTGGTATAGGTACTCTACAAAAATGCCCCCACCCTTCCCTTTTAAGATGTTAGGGAAGGGGCAGCTAGGTGGCACAGTGGATAGAGCACCGGCCCTGAAGTCAGGAGGACCTGAGTTCAAATCCAGTCTCAGACCAACACTTGACACTTACTAGCTGTGTGACCTTGGGCAAGTCACTTAACCCCAGCTGCCTAAGCAAAAAAAAAAAAAAAAAAAAAAAAGATACTAGGGAAAGAATTAAAAAGGGAAATGCTTGAACCTCCTTACTATTCCAGAAGACTGTTCTACGTTGAACATTGAGTTTGAAATGTACCTCAACTGAAACTTAAACCTGAGAAAGAATGTATTTGGAGGTGGGAAAAGAACTGACCAATGAGGACCAGCCCTTGAAGCAGGTGCAGGTATTTCCTACATGGTTTCAGTTCAAGCAACCACGTGAAAACTTTAGGTAGCCGATTCTGGCCTTGAGGATTCAGCAGTTTGTGTCGTCTGGGTATTTTAGTTGTGGAACTCAAAGGCCGGATGCTCAGGAGTTGCTGATCTGGAACTCAGTGTGTGTACAAGGGCTATGACCTGCTCAGCTTCCACCTTTTTCTCCTTGGCAGCTTAGGAGGATAAAGGAATGGGCAACTGCTTTACATCCCACCTGGCCGATGTTGTCCGAGAGCACAGGGCGCCTCTGTCTCCCTGTTCCTGGGGGACTGTGCGAGATCAGGAAATTCAGATGTCTCATTAGTGGTCCCATGGACAGTCAGAGTCTGCACCAGCATCCACCCGAGGCAATAGCAGTGGCTGCTAGCTAGTGATAACTGACAGCAGGAAGAGCTTGCAGATGGACATTAAAAGACAGATCCCCAAGGATGGTGGCAGCTTCAAGGATCAGGATCGCCTGCGACAACTAGAAGTGCCCACTAGGAAGTCAAGAAAGGCACAGATACTCAGCACAGATACTCATATATATGTATGTGTGTGTATGTGTATATATACACATACATATATGTGTATATATGCATGTGTATATTATATATAATGTAATATTGTTATCCGTTATATATGAATATATTTTATATATAATATATTATATATGAATGTGTTATCTATCAATATATCATTATAATTAATTATAATCAATAATAATATAACCAAGAAAATCCAATATTAATTATAATCAATAATAAATATCATCAGTGATTAATTATTAATATAATACAATAATAATTATATATATACAGGTCTGTATGTGTGTGTATGGAATTTAATAAATACTCTACAAAAAAATAGAGGAACTTCCAGGGCCCAGAGTTGGTAGGTACCTCTTTGCCACATTTTGTCTCTACTCATGTCCCTAATTACAACTGCATGGTGTTTATGGGGACAGTACACACCCACCTTGGTGGGAATGTTTTATACCAACTGCTCTTGCTACATCTTTTCTAAATTATTTTCTGAATTCCTTTTCTAAACATTAATGGAGTTCACCTGATTGATTGATAATGGGGTGCACACCAGCTGGACTGTGAGCAGTATTGATAGAAACCCTATGGGAGTGATAGTTAGCCAGCTTTGGCAAAGCAACCTGCCTCAGAGAGTGTACTACACTGGAATGTTACAGCCGGAAGGAATATTAGAGGTCATCCTATCCAAAACCCTCATTTTACAGATGAGAAAAGCCAGGCTTATTATTGACTTCCTAACGTTTCACCGGCAGGAAGTGAAAGATCTGAGATGCAAACACAGGTGTTTTGTATTGTACCATGCTGGCTGATGCAAGTGGAAAGAGTTCTAGGCCTGAAATTGGGAAGACTCACATTCAAATAAAACCACTTCTTAGCTATGTGACCAAGTCATTCAACCCTTATCTGCCTCAGTTTCCTCAATTGTAAAGTAGAGATAATAATAACACCTACCTCCCAGGAGTGTTATGGGAATTAAATGAAATATTTGTAAAGTGCTTGACACATGCTTCCTGACACATAGTAGTGACTCAATAAAAGCTTGTTTCCTTCTCCCCCTATCTGCCTAGCTCATATATTCCAACCTTCATTTTTCACATAACATAACTAAGGTGCCTCATTCTTCTCACCAAACTCCTTTTTTCTGGTTATAGCTTTTCAGAAGAAAGGCGAAACCTTAAAAAATGTTCTTGAACTTCCCACATGAGAAGTCAGAAAGTGTGGAGTTAGTTATAAGAGCACTTGTACAACTGTACTTCTCAATGAATGTGTCTGGGTGATCAAAAGTAAAAGTGAGTAAAGCTTTTTCAATTTACATTTCTATGCTGTGTTTGATTCCTGGCTATTTAGCCATGCCAATATGATAAAAATGACAATCCTATCAAAGTTAATTACAGTTTAGTGTTACATAAATCAAATTATCTATTTAGATACTTTATAAGACTTGATAAGATGATAACATTCTTTTGGAGGAATAAAAGATGTATAATATCAAGCTAAGTAATGAAAAGAAGTAGAGGGGCAGCTAGGTGGCACAGTGGATAGAGCTCCAGCTTTGGAGTCGGGAGGACCTGAGTTCAAATCTGGTCTCAGACACATAACACTTACTGGCTGTGTGACCCTGGGGAAGTCACTTAACCCCAATTGCCTTACCAAAAAAAGCAAAAAAAAAAAAAAGAGGTAGAGATGAAGGGGGAATAGCACTTCCATATCTCGAACGATATTATAAAGCAGCAGTCATTAAAAAAACATGTGATATTGATTTTTTAAAAAATAGAGAGGTAGAGCAATGGAACAGACTAGGTAAAAGAGAACCAGAAATAAGGGGCTTCAATAACCCAGTGTTTGATAAACTTGAAAACACAAACTACTTCCAAAGAATTTCCAATTTGAAAAAAATATCTGCTGAGGCAACTGGAAAGCAGGCTGGCAGAAAATAGGTTTAGACCATTATTTTATACCACATTCCATAATAAATTCAAAATTGACATATCACTTAAAGATATTACCATAAAATAGAAGAAAAATAGATCCACGTACCTTTTACAACTATGGGTAGGATATATATACATACATATATACATATATATTTACATATGTAAGACTGAGATAATTACAAAAAATAATTTTGATTGAAGTTGAAAGGCTTCTGTATAAAAATAAATAAATTTTAATACATTTTCTTAACCTAGATGTACTAATTTTGTTTGTGCAGAAGCATTTCAACTTCACCTATTCAAAATAATCTCTCTTATATGTATGTATATATATATATATACAAATACGTAATATTTATATGTATGTGTACATATATATACACATATATACTTATATATAACTCCAATAACCAAAAGCTATTTGTCAATAGATAAGTGGTTGAAAGATAAGAACATATAGTTTTCAAAAGAAGAATTGTAAACTATTTTTGTTGTTGTCCATCTGTTTCAGTCATGTTTGACTTTTTGTGAGCCCTTTTTAGGGGTTTTCTTGGCAAAGATACTGGAGTGACTTACTCTTTCCTTCTCCAGCTCTTTTATAGATGAGGAACTGAACCAAACAGGGTCAAGTGACTTGCCCAAGGTAACATACCTAGTCAATGTCTGAGGCTGGATTTGAATTCAGAAAGATGAGTTTTCCTAAATTCAGGCCTGATGATCTAACCACTGTGCCACCTAGATGCCCTTAACAAGTTGTAAGAAGTGATATATGTGATGAATAAAGAGAAATATGGAAAACTTCTATGTACTGTGTGTAAAGATATCTTTCTAATTCTTTTGCAGAGATAAGGGATCCAGGAGCATGAAACACTGCATGTATTGTCAGATTTTTTCTATATATTGATTAGTTTTGCTTTTTTTCCTTTTTCTTTTAAAAAAAATTTTTGTTGTAAAAAAACAAAAGACATCCATAAAAGTGGTTTTTAAAAGTATGAATTTTATTTTCAACTTAATTTGAATTTTTAAAAGTTTAGAAATAATTCTGTCAGAGACTTTGAGGCAAGGACTGAAAAAGTATGCTACTTTTTGTATTAAAATTTATTAATTAAATTTAAATAATTAATAAGCAAGTATAATTACATTGAACTTTAATGTTAGGTTTGTAATAAATCATTTGATATTTGTATTTGCCATTAAAAACTTTCTCAGTTATGAATCATATGTTCTTAAAGCATGTCTTGTTAGTGGTTCTAGATGACTTTTGGACTAAAAGATAATGGGATTTCTCTTCCCTAATTCTGCTGTGCTAGTTCTGGGCTCTGCCTCTATGTCCAGAAAGTACTGTTTAGGTCACAGTATGGTTTGAAGCAATGAATTTAAGGTCTCGGCTCAATTCTAGGTCAAAATTATCATCACTAAAAGGAACAGGTAGGATGAATGTAAGAATTGGAAAGGAATGTAGACTTAGAGCTTAAAGGGACCTGAAACATTTTCAGATGAATTAACTGAACCCTACAGAGGAGAAGAGACTTGTCCAAGGTTGCACAGTCAATTAAGTGGCAGAGGCAGATTTCCAACTCAGGACTTTGATTCCCAATCCAGGCTTCCTTTCACCATATCACATTGTAAGTATCACTAAATTCAGATTCAGATGTTTTTTGACACATATGACATGCAAGGATCCATGATAGGTGCTGAGGGGATAAATATAACATAATTTTTACCCTCAAGGAGTTTATAATCTGATTGTAAGGAAGAAGTTTTACAATTTGCATGTACACATGCAAATATAACAGAGCAGGTGGTAGTAGTATACTAGTATAGTAGGAGAACTATAAATAAATATTATTATTCCCATTGTACAGATGAGGATCTAGTGGGAAATGATAGTCCCCTAGGGTCAGACTATATCTGGGGTATTGTGTTCAATTCTGATCGTTTTATATTAGGAAGAGAAACAGCACAGCATAGTGGCTATAGAACTGACCTGAAAGCTGGGAAGACCTTGGTTACAATTTTGCTTCTGACATGTACTGACTGTGTGACCCTGAGCAAGTAATTTAAATTCTCAGGGCTCTTGACCAGTGGTTCTCAAACTTTTGGTCTCAGGACTCCTTTTACACTCTTAAAAATTATTGAGGCCCCCTGCCCCCCAAGAGCTGTGTTTATGTGGGATTTATCTATTGATATTTACTACTTTAGAAATTAAAATGTCTTAACATCATTATGAAAATGTTTCTTACCTCTTGGACACTGAAAAGATCTAGGGGCACCCAAGAGCATCTGGACCACACTTTGTGAACCACTGTTCTGTACTCTCTAAGACTCTTAAGTTGCTGAGACGGTGATGACCTATTGTTAGAGGAAGTTTCCACACTTGGGATTTCCCTATATAAATGAAATCATAGATCCAATCCCCAAAATACTAGATTTTAGTATACCCTGGTGATTGTCTAAAAGAAGGCAACTATTCTGGTGAAGGGCCTTGAGTGCTTGTGATGTGAAGCTCAACTAAAGGAACCGGCTGTTTTTAGCCTAAAGAAAAGAAACCTCAAGGGGGTCATTGTAGTTACTATGAAATATTTGAAGGACTGTCTCATGGAAGAAGAATTAATTTGTTCTGCTTAGAAGGTTCAACCAGAAGCAGTGAATTGAAGATATCAAGAGGCAGATTTAGGATTAATTTGAGAAATGTATACCAAAAAATTATCTATCTAAAAGCAATATGGCCCCGGGAAGCATTAGGGTTCTCTTCATTGGAAGTCGTTAAGCAAAGCCTATAAGAACAATTGTTTGGGCATGTTGTAAAGGAGGTTCTGAATTGAGTACAGCTACAGTAGATGGTTTCTGAAGTACCTACCAATTGTGATATTGTCTAATATAGTTATTGACATCTCAAAGGTCACTCCTTTCTGGAGAACTCCTCCTTTCTTCAGAAACCTAGGAAATCCTTCCATGGGCTTCTCCATTTTCCCCTCCCTCACTCTAATGCTTGAAGCTAAGTTGAAAATTAACTTTACTCTTATTCTTTTGCATATCTCTCATCTTCCACAAGGATATCCCTAAGTGATGGATTTATAAGTCCTAGGTATACAATGTAAAGTAATTTTCTAAAATCATGGAAAAGGAAAGAAGCACAGTGGTTTCTGTAAGCATGTGTGTCAACAAAAAAGTGAAGGGGAAAATATTTTAATATTCTCCTCTTTGTTTTCTAACAGTGCCCCCAGTCATCAGTAATCTTGCACACAGGGGCCTTAATTACTAGTCTTGTCTCCATTTTAACAGCTGAATGTTAGAAGACACATAAGGTTGAGAAGCATTAGTAAATCCTTGTTATACCCCTCAATCAACAGCAACAAACACATGTGGGCATTTCTTCTCTTTGAGAAAATTTTAAAAATATCAAGTTGGGGTTTTTTTGGAAATATAATTTTATTAATAACATTTCTCTAGTGATTAGTATTCCTAAAATATTATAATAAAAACAAATTTCTCTGTAATCCTGAAGGCTCCTGGACAGGAGAGACTTTGTTTTGTGTATTACATAGGACTGTAGAGTATAGAAGGCATGGATAGGTTATGATCTGAATGTCTGCTTTGAAGAAACCATAGATTCATTAGCATATTGGAGTTTATAGCTTAAAAAAGATAGTTTTGTGCAATAGACTTGGAGGCAGAGGACTTGAGTTTAAAATTATGTGTCCTTTTCCAAGTGACTTAATTTTTCTAGGTCTCAGTATCTTCACCAGTAAAATGAGGAGGAGCTTGAAGTAAGTGAGCTGTAAGGTCCTTTACAACTTTAAAACTTAAGACTCTGGCTTATCTTTGAAAGCAATAGTGAGCAAACCAATACAATGGCAACTGAGATACTGAAAGACAACTCAACACATAAGGATCTTTTTTAACATCTATAGATCATGAAAATAATGAAAAATGAAGACTACTTTGACCACCTCTCTTCTCCCACACTCCCATCTTGAAAACACTGATAAGACATAATTTCAAAGAGATTTCTAAGTGTTAGTGCATTTCCCCCCCCTCTCAGAATTAGACATGAGTTAATAAATGAATCCTGGAAGAAAAAAAACCCAATTCAAGCAGTCTCCCAATCTCAGCTTCTTGAATCTGAATTATCATCCTACCACACATCCACATCTCCATTAGTACATCCAAACCACACAAGGTATAGTCATGTGACCTTTGGGTAAGTCACTTAGCCTCTCTGGCCTCAGTTTCCTCATCTGTAAATGCGTCTGTTGGACTAGTTAGTGTCAAGCTATATAACACGCTAGCTCTAGTCTTCCTGGAATTTCCTATGTTGGGGGTGGGGCTGGGAAGGGCTTGAAAGGGTTAACAGCATCCACAAGGCACAAAACTGACTCTAATGACTTCCTTCCCTTCTACCAAGCTCTTCTGATCAGCTGGATCTAAATTTTACCTGTAAAAGGGAGGCATTCACAATTCGTAGCAGGAAGGTGCCACATTCCTTTTGTGTGTTTTTGGCTATCTCAAAAGACATCAAAGAAATTGGGATACTTTGTCTTCTTTAGAAAATCCCTGTTTCCTGGAATCATAATAACTCTATCCCCTTTAGACAAAGACTGTTTATTCACTGCCAGCCTGGCTTTGGCTCTAGCTGAGGATCAGGCATGCATTCCATTCTGGCAGCAAAGATTGGCTACCTGGAGACTTCCAAACTCTCCCAGCCTCCCTCCACTCAAGTAATTAAGATCAAACATTTTCTGCCTAAAGTTTTTGGTTTCTAAGTAAATTTGATGTACTTGTTTCCAGTTCTTACCCCCAAATTACTTATCCTTTAAGCTGTTAGCCAATATCATTGTTCTAGAATCTTTATATCATCTAGTTTCTAATTCAAAGGGCTACCAAGACATACTTCTTCCAGTCTCTGCTCCCCAGAGGTTCAACACAGAAACTATAGGGCATCCTCAGCTCACATGAGGAAATTTTAAACAGGACCCCAATATAACAACATATAAATGCTTTATTACCTTAATCTTAGGATAATAACTGAAAGCCTGCCTCAGTGACCATCTAGTCTAGTTCCTTCCTTTCACAGATGAGGAAACTGAGGCCCAGGGAAGGTAAATGAGATGCCCAAAGTCATGTTAAAAAAAACAATAAAATGTCACTCCTAATAACAAGAATAATAGCTACATTTTAATGGCACCTATTACTTCATAGATAACCCTGCTAAGTATTCTGCAAATATTTCATCTGATTGGTATAGTAATCATCAAAGAAACACAAATTGAAAAGGTCTTTTGACTCCAGAGCTAGCGCTCATTCCACTATTCCAAAATAAAAAGAGCTAAGCACCAACAAGCTGTCAAGATATAATTTTTTTTCAAGTGTTAGTACTTTAAAGGTGAAATATGAATGTCCTCATATGTGAACACAGAGCATCCCAAAAGTTTTAGTGCCATATAAAGGCTGAAAACTTAGCAAAAGTCATTTGAAAGTTTATTTATATTCCCTTAAACCTTAGTTTTGTGAATTTTCAACACTATATTTTTCATTTTCATTTTTTTTCAGTCTCTCTTATTAAAGATGGTAAATTTTGAAGAAAAAGTTGATGTGTTCTCTGGTAAACTGAACTCAAGTCCACAATAGCAGTAAGAGGAAAATTCATTTCCCATTATGAAGAGACACCCCACAGAAATTCAATTAACAACTGGATGAAAAAATTCAAGGAAACTATCTTAATTCACAACAGGCTGACACCTTGGAGACGCCAAGTAAGCAAAGAGACTCTGGCTGAAGTTACCTAGAGCTATGTGTTGCATAAGATGGTGGTGATGTTGAATTTTAATAACAAACATATCAGTATTTAAATTTTTAAAATAATTAATCTTTCAAATGTTTTTGTGAGTTTTTAGCACTTAGATTTCTGAAGTTGTGAAAGCTTAAAACTGAACTAGGACTTTTGGGACGCCTTATATTTTGGAGTCCAAATTTATAAACTGCTTCTCAAAGTACCACAGGAAAAAGTCCCTTATTTATTTCATCTTTTTTTCTTTTTACCTTTAAGAGCATCCTATTCATAAGTTAATGAATGTAATATTACATATATATATATATTCTAAAGTCTAATTGAGCATTGGATTAAAAATAAGACAAAAGTTTTGAGAAAGGAAAAAAAAAACACAATTGACTTGAATCAGAACAACTCAGGTACTGATCAGCCCCAGAAAGAAATTGTAAAGAAACTGAAATGATAAGGACTCTTTATAGAGCACATTCAACTTCATCCAGTTGCCCACATTTTGATTTACGAGTTTTTTTTGGGGGAAGATTAGCCCTTTAAGGTTATCTCCAATTTATTCTGTCTATAACTTATTTGTACTTTTTTTTTTGCACTTTGTCTCTTCCATTAGACTATGAGCTTCTAGAGGACAGAGACTTTTTTTGCCTTTCTTTGTATCCCCAGAACTTAGCATAGTGCCTGGCATACAGTGGGTGCTTAATAAACATTTGTTGTTCACATAACTTTTGGAAGGAGACTGAGTCTTGTAATATTATCACTGTTGTGAGGCAGGTGGGGAAGGTACTATTATCCCCATTTTACAGATGAAGAAACTGAATCCTTGAAAAGCTGAGTGACTTGTCCATTGGCACACACCCAGTATGTTTAAGAACTGCAATGTAAATACAAACATTCTGAATTGTAGTCCAGAGGTCCTTTTTCCTAAGTGAGTCTAAAATTAGTTACCATTACACAGTTCCATATCATTTACAAAGTCTTCTGCACACATTCTTTTATTTACTCCTCATAAATCTATGAATTAGGTAATAAAAGTGTTCTTTTTTCCAGATGAGGAAACTGAGGCTCAAAGAGTTTGAGTGACTTGCCCAAGTCTGTAAGTGGGGAATAAGTCTTCTGGGAGCAGTTCTTAGTTCTTCAAATGACTACCTTTGTGATCCTGGGTAAGTAACCTAACCCTGTCTAGACTTCATTTTCCTAATCTGTACAATGAAGATGAATTTCAAGGCCCTGTCTAGCCCTGATCCTTTAATATGACTTTCTGAAGGTCACATGAATCACAAGGAGTCAGGAAGAATGAGGTTTGATTTATGGAGATGAAAATTTAACATAAAAATTGACCAACAAATCTACCCTCTCTTTAGTCTACAGAGTACACCAATGGCGAATTAATGTCATTGTGGTAACTAATGAAGAGTGTTATTAATCCATTATGACAAAGTCTTTAAAATTCTGAAGATTCTCCATTTCCTAAGCACTTTTGAAGGTTTCACATTATTTGCTCCTCCTTGATTAAGAAATAAACCTGCCATTAAAGGAAGCTCCTAAATTGTCTAATCCTCTTAGAGTGATGGATGGTCCAGAGTGAGTAAAAACAGTCTGAAAACAACAATAGCTGTTAACTGCTGCAAAAGAGAGGTTAAATAAAGTGATTTCTACAAGGGTCATTAATACCATACACTTGCTAATTAAATGACTAGAGCATAAAACATTTTTTTCTCTTTGCCCCAGGAGCCAACAGGCCACAAGGTTGTTTTCTAGACATACCTCAACTGCTTTATTTGGGATATTTTGGAATAGCTGTTTTCTAGGGAAAGTTGTCTTCAAAGAACTGTCTATTTCCTCTTTCTGAATGACTTGCCAGACAGCATCAGACTCATTCAAGCCGGGGAGAGAATCCTCCTCCTTTCTGAGAGAAGATTGCTTGCTACTTTACTGATCACGATTGTCTGTCTGCTTTTTGTTTCAGTTGTTTCAGTCACGTCCAACTCTTTGTGATCCCATATAGGGTTTTCTTGGAAAAGATACTGAAGTGGTTTGGCATTTCCTTCTCCAGCTCATTTTACAGATGAGGTAACTGAGGCAAAGAAGGTTGAATGACTTGCCCAGGGTCACATAGCTAGTAAGTGTCTGAAGCCAGATTTGAACTCAGGAATCTTCCTGACCCAAGTCTGGCACTCTAACCACTTTGCCAGGTAAAAGAATGAAAAAGAAAAAAAAAACCTCATTCAGTCATAAGACTGGGTGTAGCTGTCTTTGATTGATTCGTCCAAAGAATGAAATCCTTTATACAGCGGTTCAGCATGAGCAGTGACCCCAATACGTATTCTACAGAGTTCGACAATTCTCATCTGCTCCATTTCACTTTGTGTTTTCCTTCAAGCCTTATGTCACACTGCTTCCCACCACACACTCCTCATTACGTCCTTCTTGTCACAGTGGCCAGAGTGCTAGACTTAGAATCAGGAAGATCTGAATTAAAATCCAACCTTAGATACTAACTGTGTGGCCTCAGTCAAGTCACTCAACCTCTCTCTCTCTACCTCGGTTTCCTCATCTGTAAAATGGGAATAATAATGGCATCTAACCCACAAGGTTGGTGTGAGGATCAGAGGAGATAATAATGCTTTAAAAAACCTTAAATTGCTATGTAAATGTTATGTATTATTATCATCCTAAGCTCTTCAATCTCCCTCATCCTTGACTGTTGTCAAGTTTTTGTTTTTTCATTTCTATAACAGCTCAGAAGCAGCTCCTTCCTTTGCCTTTACATGGGCACCACCACCCTAGTTCATGTCTCCATGGGCCATTGTCACTAGCCTCCTATTTGGTCTTTCTACCTCCGGTTTCTCTACTTTTCAACCCATCCTTCATAGAGATGCCAAAATGATATCCCTAAAGCAAAGATATGTCATTCCCCTGCTTAAAAGCTCTTCTGACTCCCCATTGCCTCCATGACAAAAGCCAAATTCCTCATCTTGTGATTTAAAGCTCTTCACAGTCTGGCTCCAGGCTTTGTACACAGTCCTCTCTCTAACCTGAGTCACTCTGCATTCCAGCCAAGTCGGTCTACTTTGTGTGACCTAGAAACAACATTCCATCTCCCTGCTCTGGCTTTTTGCATTGGCTATTCCCCATGCCTAGAATTTACTTTCCCCTCCTCCTCCTCCTTCTTATTTTAGACTACCTTGTTTCCTAAACTTCTGAGGGCCAGTGCCTGTTTCCTTCCAGTCTTTGCATCCACAGCACCTTCTTGCAGTGCTTGGCACATATTAGGAAGGTTGTTGGTCAATACCCCCTTGATGCACAGCACCTTCTGTCTTCCCCACATTTGCTCACATTTGTGGCTCCTTATGCTTCAAGTTATCTTCATTAACATCCACCTCATTTGAAATTTTCCTCATCCTTCAAGGCCCTGATCAAAGGCCTTCTCCCCATAGCCTCCCGCCATCTCCCTTCACTTTCAAAACCCAGTGTAAGATGAGGCCTTTCAACAACACTAATCCCTCCTTCTCAAGAAATCTCAGAGCATTTTGCTTATACCCTCTATACCCGTTCACCCCTGCTCTGCTCTCTTACGTACACATATAAGTGTACATTCCTTATTCCTTGATGTTAGACTATAAGCTCCATGAGGGCAAGAACTATGCTAGGTTTATCTCCTCAATACCTAATACAGTCTTTTATACATCATACAAGTCAATAAACATGTGTTGAGTTGAATTATACTTAAAATGTGGTGGAGTGCAAAGGGCCCTGAATTTGGAACGCAAAGACCTGGGTTGGGAACCTGTTAGCTGTGTGACCTTTGGCAAATCACTTCAGTTCTAATCCAGCCTTCAATTTCTTCATCTGTAAAATGAGGGTTAGACTAGATGACTTCTAAGTCATCTTAAAGTTCTTTAAGTTTTAAGTCTATGAGCCTTTCCAATTCATAAACTTGCGTTCTTTTTAGTAATGACAATTTTGGCATGCAATTGGACTAAGACCTTATTATCAAACTTACTGCTCCAAACAACAATGTTTATTAACATAATGATGAGTCTTAATGGCCTCAGAATTACTGCAACAGAATGAGAAAAGACAGATCTTATTATCTATTAGGACTAGAAGTACTAAAAAGACAACCTTTAAGGACATGTAATGGGGCAGCTAGGTGGGACAGTGGATAAAGTGACTGGCCCATAGTCATGAAGACTCATCTTCCTGACTTCAAATCTGGCCTCAGACACTTACTAGCTGTGTGACCCTAGGAAAGTCTCTTAACCCTATTTGCCTCAGTTTTCTCATCTGTAAAATGAGCTAGAGAAGGAAATGCCAAACCACTCCAGTAAGACATAAAGATATAAAGAGTCAAATGTGACTGAAAACGACTGAACAACAACAACGAGTAACTGAGAATTTTGAAAAAATTACAGTTTGAAATTTCAAATGAGCTCTATTTGGGTCAAGTTCATGAACAGAAAGAGTAATAGACTATTTACGATTATACACAGTGGCTTTGTGAAGTTCAAATGAGATAACGGCTATAAAGTACTTTGCAAAACAAGCTGTTACATAAGTTCCAGTTGTTATCATTGTTATTATTATTATTATGCTCCTATATTATATACCATCACCAAGTATGGTAATGACATCATTCCCTGAACCTTCTACTACAGTTCTGCTAAGCTCAAGCAATGTTTATAGAGCAATAAGAAGGTGTGGGTATAAACGTTTAACAACCAGGTTTCCTGAAGGGAGGAAAATAGTGTAGGCTTTTAAGTTTAATCTGCATTATTAACACTTTTTTAAGTCTAGCCAATCAAGAAAACAACAAACCAAAACTGTTTTGTTGCAGTTGCCAATTTTGGAGGTGTAAATACTCACACTGAAAATGTAATGATTGATTAAAGCTGGTTCCAGCACACTCTTGGATAAACAAGATCAATTCAATTCAACAAAGTACAATAAACATTAAATAGTACCTTTGTGTAAGACACTGTGAAAAGCCCTTGGGATAACAAAAACCAATATGAAACATAGTATTGTACTTTGGCCTCATGAAGCTTCCAATCTGTCACAGAATGGGAATTAACTTAACCTTGGCAGAATTTTTTTTTTCTTAGAAGGGAAATAATAATGCTGCTTATCCCTCCCCTCTTCCTCCCTCCTCTCACTCATTTCTTCTCTTTCAGTCCTTAGGAAAAATTTGGTAAATGGCCAAAAGTTCTATCAAAAAACTCTAGATTTTTAGGGGTCAGAGGATCTTTTTTCCTGACAAAAAAAATGTTAAAAATACTAGAAACCGAGTTGCTTTCTTTTTATAACTTCTGCCATCCCTGGCAGTTATATTTGACAAGATCTCTCAGTTCTTTGAGACAAGCAAGTGAAGGGGAGGGTAGAGGCAAATTGAAGAAATTGTAAAGAAGCAAAGTGGGGAATTCTTGCAACTTTCTTCTCCACTAGGAAGAGAAGAGAATGTGCGTATAAGAATGAAAAATGGCATATGCATATATAATTTCACTTTACTTTTCTTCTAAGTACTGCTTAATTACAAATCCTGTGATCCTACAAATCTGATGAATGTTTCATTAGATCAAAGATTTAGAGCTGGAAGGGTCCTCAGACTTCATCTAGTTGAATTCCCTCATTTCACATATGAGTAAACTGAGGCCCAGACAGGGTTAGTGTCTCACCCAGGATATTACTAGAATATGGCAAAACCAGGATTGTATCCAGTTCTCTGACTTCAAATACAAATATTGTTTCTTTTTGTCTTTTTTTTCTTCTTCAGTGTACCATACTGGTTCCTCCACCTAACCCTATTTCAGTATAATCCATAAGTTCTCACCCACCCTCATTATTGTTGTTTAGTTGTTTTTCAGTCACGTCTGACTCATTGTGATCCTATTTGGGGTTTTCTTGGCAAAGATACTGGTGTGGTTTGCTATTTTCTTCTCCAGCTTATTTGACAAATGAGGAAACTGAGGCAAACAGAGTTAAGTGACTTGCCCAGGATCACATAGCTAGTAAGTGTCTGAGGTCAAATTTGAACTTGGATCTTCTTGACTCCAGACCTTGACACTCTAACCACTGTACCATCAAGCTGCTCCTTGCCCCAAATCTTTGTTATCTGGGAAGGTATTCCTTAAAATTTAGCCCTTTATTACATATTACCTTGAATCCTTTAGTAAATATTAAATGGATGTTGGTGTTGGTGTTTTCTATTAAATTTATCTTCATTAGGTTGTAAGCTTCTCAAAGTCAGGAGTCATGTTTAAGGTTGCTTCTGTGCCTCCCAGAGGATCTAACAATATTAACCATTTGGAAGATGCTCAGTAAGTGGCTGTTAGTTGGTCATTGACTACCCTAACTAGGAATGAGGTTTTCCTCCTAAAAATAGGCAATGAGAGATGTACTGCAGAGGCTAAGGCACTTGTCACCCAATTCTTGAGTGTTTTTCTAAGAAACAAATTTGAATGGCCACTCTACTAGGATCTCCAAACATGGTGGTCATGCATGAAAAAGACAACAGTGCCACAGGAGTTGTAATAGAATGCTGACAGATAGAATTGGAAAGAATTGGAATCCAAAGGACACAGGTCCAAATTCTGGCTCTGGGCTTAGAGAGGAGGCATATCCTAATGAGAGATGTGTTGTAGTGGAAAGCATGCTGTATTTGCTGTTTCTCATAAATACCTCTCCATCTCCCAAATCTGAGCATTTCCTCTATGCATGGAAACCCCTCCTTCCTCATTTCTGTCTCTTGGCTTCCTTGATCTCCAAGTCCCACCTTATGTGGAAAGTCTTTCCTTAACTTTATCTCCTATCTATGCTGTATATATCACTCATATAAAATTGTCTGAATGTTGGCTCCCTCATTAGACTATGAGTTCCTTGAGAGCATAAACTGTCTTTTGCTTCTGTGTCATCAGCATTTAAATCTGTGCCTGGCACATAGTAGGTGATTTGTTGTTTTTGTTGTTGAGTAGTGTTGTTTCAGTAGTATTCAACTCTTTGTGACCCCACTTGGGTTTTCTTGGCAAATACTGGAATGGTTTGTTGTTTCCTTCTCCAGCTCATTTTACAGATGAGGTAACTGAGGCAAACAGGGTTAAGTGATTTGCCCAGGGTTACACAACTAGTAAGTGTCTGAGGCCAGCTTTGAACACACAAGGATGTCTTCCTGACTCCAAGTCTAGTGGTCTATCCACTGTGCTACTTAACTATCAATAGTAGTTGATTAATAAATGCCTATTGACCTGACTTCTTATTCTCCACTCATCTTCCCCAGGATGTAAGTTACTTTAGGATAGGGGCTGTTTCATTTTTGTCTTTGTAGCTCTAGGATTCATCACAGTGCTTCATAACTCGTAGGAGATTAGTAAATGCTTATTAATTTGATCAATTGACTCCAAGGATAGCTTAGAAAAATTGAGTTTGATAGAGTAAGAAACATTTTTACCAAAAGCAATTTAATGGGGAAAAAAGAGACAGTTAACTGTTGAAGTGAGTTTTTTTGATTAACTCAAGATTTCACTTAGCTGGGCTAAACTTTCACCTTATTAATAGAGAGATGCTAAATCTTTCCGCTGTGGCTGAGTTGAATACGTGTGAACTCATTCTAGGTTAAAGGTGTTCTCCTGGGCTTCTGCTCTTTGCAATGTCTGGGAGAATCATTTGACTGCTGACCTTCAGATCTACATAATTACCAACCATGCTGTAAAGGGAAAAGTTTCTTCCAACTTACATTGTTGGGGAAATTTCTAAATTTGAATTGTCACAATATAAGAATGGCCAGAGGTTTCTTAAAGACCCAAGAAGTACTTTTTCTACTATGTCACCAAGTAATTAATTACTTATCTTTAATATTTATTTGTAATGCCAGTAGCTTAAACTTGCTAACTGTCTTGACCGGACTTGCTTAATATTTAGAAAAAAACTTTTTCATTCATGCCTTTCTCTAATAGGGGATTAAATTCTACCGACCCTAGATGTTAGTGGTGTCCAAGATATGCAGGGAAGAGAGCTCCAATGCAACTTGAAGAAGAATTGAGGAAGCAGTTATCTAATTGGGTTTTAAATCCACTTGAGGACCTAGAAAAACAGACGGGATAATTTCGCCACTGAGTGCTTGGTTAGGATAACGATTAGTCCAGTGATGTCATCGGTAGAGGGAGTACCCTAAGAGATAAATCCCTCTACCAATGGAGGCTAGCATCTTCTCTGCAACTTATAGCCTTAGAGTAGTTGCTTAGGGCACCAAGTACTTAAATGACTTGCTTCTGGTCATACAACCAGCATGTGTCAGAGGTCAAATCTGAACCCAGATCTTCTTGGTTTTAAGTCCAGTTTTCTCTCCATTTTGCCTCATTGCCTATTGTGTATGTATCCCTCTTATTTTCTTTCTTTGGAGAATGGATGTCAATGTGGGGCAGGTCGTGGTTAAGATGACCTAAAGGCTAACTAATCCATTGCTATGAAGCTTGTTGAATCTTACAAGAAAACTTCTTAGGCTACCTGGTCTTGTCCTGACATTTATAACCTATACCATAAATTGAGCCATATTCAAAATATTTTCAAATATATATGCATCTTCTCTCAAGTAGTACCCTTTAGAGTTTTTTTAGGAAAGGCACTATGCCAAATTCAACAAATGTCACTAAGTGCAGCATGATACAAGTGGAAAACGGGCTGGCTTTGGAGGCAGACAACCTGGATGCAAATCCCAGCCCTGCCCTTTTACAACTTGTGCTATGGGACCTTGGACATGTCATTTTTCTAAGACCTCCATTTCCACAACTAGATGATTTGAGGTAGACTGGAAAAAGCAGTTACAGGGATAACAGAGGGCCCTGTGATTTCAGTGGCATAGGGAGCTCCCCAAAAGAAATTCTCAGGCATCCTTGGGTGATATGTATGTTTCTAAATCCAAGATCCTTCCCCATCTACTCAAGCAATGGTGATTGGTTCCCCAATAAAACATAAATGTGACAGACGGTGTCCCCAAGAAGTAGATAGTCTATTGGCAAGAATTAAAAATACACAAATAACTACATAGGAGTAGATATAAGAGAAAGTGATTAAGTTTGATAGAAGGGTCCAGGCAGCATGTAATGAAAAATCTGAGGAAAAAGAGCCCAATTTCACCTGCAAATTGGGGGAAGGGAGGGATTGTTTTCAAGGGAAGATGTATGAAGGAGGTGGCACCCAACCTGGACTTCGACAACAGTAAATAATGTCAATGAAGTGCAAGTGTCCATTTCATTCGTAGGGGCTAATGAGAGCAAAGGCAGGGAATCCAGAGAGGTCAAGGTGAGAACAAGGAGTGGAGTACATTAGTTTGGTGGGAATAAAAAGCATATGTGAAAGCTAGTAATAGAAGAAAAGGATGTGCAGGTAGTTTGGAGCCAGAAGAACAAGTGTTGCCTGAGAATCCAAATCAGTGGTTCTCAAAATATGGTCCTTGTATCCCTGTGACCCTTTCACAGGGGTCTGGGAGATGAGAACTATTTTTATAATAATACTAAGATGTTATTTGCATGTTAAAATACTCCTGAGTCTGGATTTTCTTCACATACTTCAACCAAAACAATATATCATAACTGACTGAATACAGAAATAGGTATGAGAATCCAACTGCCTCCCATTAAGTGGGACATTAAAGAGAATTGCATATGAAAAACAATGCCATTCTTCTCATTACCTTTTTTAAAGAAAATATAGCCATTTTCATAAAAATGTTATGTTGACATGTAGTGGGTTGACTATTCAATTTAAATGAATTTATATTTTAAAAGTCAATCAGTTTTCATTCCTAATGTGGTAAAATATTAATAAATTTAAAAACAAAAACTCTTTGGGGTCATAAATAATTTCAACATTTTTTGGGGGGGGCAAGGCAATCGGGGTTAAGTGACTTGCTCAAGGTCACTCACACGGCTAGTAAGTGTCAAGTGTCTGAGGCCAGATTTGAACTCAGGTCCTCCTGACTCCAAGACGGGCACTCAATTTCAACAGTTTTAAGGAGTCCTGAGACCATATAGCTTGAAAACCATTGATCAAAATGAT
Source organism: Vombatus ursinus (assembly GCF_900497805.2). NCBI lineage: Eukaryota > Metazoa > Chordata > Mammalia > Diprotodontia > Vombatidae > Vombatus > Vombatus ursinus. The sequence continues at coordinate 4,950,691 of NW_020950417.1, read as the reverse complement.
TTGATTGAAATTTACAGCTTTCATCCAGATTTTTTTGGTCTTGTTTAGCCACAAACTATATCTAGAGTATATAATGTTAGTCTTAAAAGTAAACATCAGCCCTACAGATTTAGACTTAATTAATCCATCTCTCTCATACTTGCAAATAACAATCCTGTAACTGGGCATCAGGATGCCAAAGAAGCACAACAGGCTATGGGAGTAAGATAATTCTACTTTTTATTTGCCCCAAACTCAAATTGGCTCTAAATGGTCCCTGCACTAGAAGACTTGAGCTTTAGTTTTTATTCAGATGCTTTAATATTTCAAAAGGGCCACTACTTCTTCAATGTGGATTCTCCTTCCAACACTTTTAGCATTACCCTCTAATCTAACTAGTTCACATTATGACTTTGGTCAAGTCACTTTTTATGGCTGTGTCAACTTCCTTATTTGTAAAAGGAAGTGGTTGTACTCCACCTTTAAAATCCATTTCTTTAGGAACCATTTACTTTCCTAACTCAATTTCTATGATACTTTCTAGTTTTCTGGGCTGCCCATTTCATTCTGCCAAGTACCTCCTGCTCCAGGTGGAGGCAGGATAAGCCTTGATAAAATGTACCACCCTCTATCAAAACGGATGCTCATCAGGAAATCCCAGCACAGTGTTTTGTGAAGGATAAAGAAGTAGAGACAAGAGGACCAAACTCTGTAGTCTCAATTTAGCTTCATTAAATTTTGATTCACTATGATCTTGGTAAATCCAAAGGGTCCCTCTACCTATAAGATTAATGCATGCTTTATTATCCCAAGGATATTAGGCGAAGAAAGCAATTTGATAGTATCATATGTAAAACACTGTAGAGAGAAAAGCATTTCAAAATTCTGGGTATAATTTTCATAATATAGGATAACCTTGTTAAATGAGATTTTGAAGCCAGCTTCCAAAACCTTCAGTGGGGTTTCAAACATGGAATAGACCAAGCAGCAGCTAAGTAGCAGCAAAGGGCAAAAGAGAGAATCCTTCATTCTCAGGATTTCCACACTGCCTTCCTTAGCTGAATGACCCTGAGGGGAAGGAGGGTGGTGATGGTGGGAGGGGGGAAATCACTTAAGCCAAGTATACCTCAGATCTCCAAAATGCTAAATGAATGAAATAGTTTCATCACAGCATTGTCATGGGACTGTTGTGAGGATTAGGAATTGTGTATAAAGTAGGCAATGATTCTATATTACAGGTCTCAAAATAAGACCCTCCAAAAAGAGTTCTTTTAATACTGTCTTCCTGAGGGTTGATGCCAAAGAACTCATTAGTACAGGTAAGCCTACTTCATTAAGGTAAGGTGTGAATCTTCCAGTCTGTCAGATTGAATGTTTGAACTTCAAAGCCTACCCGAACCTTTAAAATGTTTACACTTTTCAGATACTTTATCCAAAAAGGAAACACCTTATTCCCAGGTATTGCCATTTAAAACTTTAGCTTTACTCTCCTTGCCACAAAAATGTTTTGTTCTAGAATGTTGAGCTTCTGAAACTACATCCTGGACTGTGCAATTGCTACATGAATATTTAACTTCTGAAGTAAGAGGGTATAGAAATCTTTATCAACTAGTATTTTAATGTTGTTTTCTTATCTACATTCTTCAAAGTACTCCAGTCAAGTGTGGAGCTGGCCTGGGGCTAAGCAGATTCCCAGTTCCCTCACTTTGTGACCTGGATAAATCAGCCTTTTGCTTGAATTCTTCCCTTCCCCTAACTCACAATGAGTTGCTGGGTGGCCTCTCTGGGAGAAACTTTACAAAAATAAAATGATGAGATACTCAACAAGAAACTTTAAATTAAAAAATCTGTACCTTCTTCTTACCACCCTCTTCCCCTTTCAGAGAAAAAAAAACCAGAACGAAAGACAAATAATAATAATAATAATAATAATGAAAAGACAGTGAGGCTGTTTAAAAATATATTTTATGCCCAACTTTTGTCCACTGAAGCCAGAGTCTAGATCTCATGAGATAGGTTTTTCTACTATAAACTCAAAATGATGTTGCTTTAACAGGAAATTTGACCTCTTCCTTATGCTAGGGGGGAAATAAGAGAAAAGAAATATTCACCATTTTGGTGACTGAGTCAAGCTAAAGCTTGGTCAAGGCTTAAGTGGGGAGGGTTATGTATGCCTCAGGAACTCAGACCCAATTTCCAATACCTATCCTCACAACCACCCCCTCTCCCTCTAAAAGACAAACAAAAACCTCCAGAAAGATCAATCATTCTTTGGCTAGTGTGGCCAAGCACAACTGAGAAATCTACCCTCTGCAGGGTGCACTGGAGGCAGCCGTGCTATGACTCAAGAAAACAGGAAGCTTGAAGAGAAATGTATTACCACTGACTTAATGTAAATATTAGAAGACATGGAAAAGAAATTGGCTTGGAGTGTGAATGAGTCCTGAAACATCATACTACAGGGCAGAGAATCATTCCAACAGAGTGGGCAATGATATTTCCCATTCACTTCTCTGACATGATACTCACTATACAGAATCTAGTTGTATCTTCTGGTTTTGAGGCAATTCCCTTTCTAAACAGGATTTCTGAAAACAGAGTCAAGTGGGCAAGATAACACAAATTCATATTTGTATAATAAATGATGGAAAGATAAAGAAATTACACACATTGCTCTTTACTCCAATATTAGCAAAGTAAAAGGTCCTTTGGCCTTTTGCGGGGCATTATTTCTGGTTCATCCATAATGCATTTTTTTTTTTAAGAACCCCAACCCATCTTGTTCTAAAGTCAACCTGGTTTCTGCTGGGACATTTTCTTTTTCATTTTTGTTCACACCATGGTCATAACTTTTAGAGATGCTGGCTGGAATCGCCGAATCTTCTTCTTTAGGGCCTTAGAGGCCTTGATGCGGCAGATTTTGGGCACTGGATGGTGAGATGACTTAGAGGCAGCCTGCACCCTTACTGGTTGCTGGACAATGGCCTTGGGCCAAATCAGCTCACTCCCAACAGCTTCCTCATAGTCTAGGGTGAGGCTGCTCTCACTGCTCCTACAGGCCCCCTCTGAGTCACTGTCCTCAGATTCACTATCCCCAAAACAGTTGGCGGTGTAGTCACTGACATCATCTTCGCTAGTTTCCACGATGGTGGAGTGGAAGAGGGAGGCGCACTCAGCTGAGTATTCTGAGTGGTCCGACTCACTTTTGGCGTAAGAGTTATGGCTGTGTACCTTGGGCCTGGACCTCGCGCTCACATTCCGTAAGATGCCAGCTCTCCTCGCGGGTGGCCTGGGCAGGGCTAAGCTGGTGTCAGCAGAAAAGCTGGTTAGGTGGGTCTTAGCTGAGATCTCCACAGTTGACTGCCATTTCCGCTGCTGCTTCTTCTTGGCACCCCCGTTGGCTACCATATTGAATGGAGCCGCTTCAAAAGAGTACAAAGGATGTGCTGAGGCTGGGTAAAGCTCAGGTCGGGACACTACTGTTGGCATGTGAAATTGTACGGGAAAGAGGCTAGACTCAGAGCAAGACCGAGCAGTCACTTCCCCAACAAACGTTGGCCTCCTCACGAGGTTCTTTCCTCCGTGGGACCTTGGAGAAGGGTTCCACTCCGAGGTCAGTCGGGACGCTGCATGCATGCCCCGTGGCCTCTCCGCTAACAGTGGCTGCTGCTTCCCAAGCCTCAGCATCTTATCACTGCTCCTTCTCTTGACCTTCAGAGCCTTTGCCTTGGGATTGCTCGCTTTCAGCCTCATCAGGTGGGCCTCTCCAGGGACAAATTGAGCATGGACAAACTCACCAGCGACAAGACTGGTCCCCTTTTTGCCCACCTTTCTGGGTGGCAGGATGGCTTTAGCATTTGACCTTTGGGGAGCCATGGTGAGATGTGATTGGTGCACCTGGGAGCAGGAAGGTGGGTCCTGCTCAAGACTAATGACCCTGGGCTCTTCCTGAGTAGGGGCAGGGCTGATCTCACCAGGGAAGCAGCTATTTGTAGCCATGGATTCCAAGCTTTGCTGGCTGTCTAGCTGTTCCACTTCTAAACAGGCTTCTGCGTCTTCTTGAAGTTTTGTACTGTTCCCATCAGGCAGCTCTCCCTGAACCCTTCCTGCTTTAGCCTGCCTATTTTCTGGACAGCTGACCTGCTTCTCTAGCTGGCTGCCACTGTTCACTCTCAGCCCACTGAGGCTGGGAGTAATACTGAGCCTCTGCTGAGATGGGGACACCTGCCCTTTAGCTGATCCCCTTTCACTCGCACTGCCCCCTGCGTATTTCCCTCTCTCCCGGCTCAGCTGGAGCAGCTTGTCAATATAGCCACCAGGAGGAGGAATTTCAACAATCGGTTTAGTCCTGATTAAGCTGGGTCCTGACATACTCAGGATGGGTTTTGTAAGGGGCAAGTGGTTGTCAGTCTCTAGGGTTTCCTTAGTCAAAGAAAACAGGGGGCTCTGTAAGGCCACTGCATGCAGAGGACTTGGATAGGGGTATATATCATTGCCACTCTTGGAGATCAAATCACTCTGATATTTAGGGTCCACCACATGGAACAGAATTTCGGTTCCATGGCAAAGAGGTGACACACACTTAGGATCAGCAGTTGTCTTCTGAAGGCTCCCATCAGTTGGCACAATTCTTTCAAGATCACCTAGAAACAAACAAAAACAGTAAAAGAGGTGAAAAGAGTGAATTTAATACAGCATTCATATCATTTAGTGTTTCAGCAAAGTAATGCGAAATAAATATTGACTCCTAGGAGAGAAATGAATTACTATTTGAATCTTAGCTATATTCCAACAAAATCTTACTCAGTTGCCTCATCCTGGTTTGCAGAGGACTCTTGGGTCTCCAAGGTTATTCTAGTGAATCACAAATGCTGGCATGCTGGAACATGTAGCATTCTTTCTTGATGACCAGCCTAGCTGTACTGGAGGAAGGCTTATCTCAAGACAGCTGACCTCCAGGGGCTGACATGTTTTCAGTCATATTTTCAACACACAAGGCACAGAAGGGTTGCACCCTGAATTGGCAGAAGGAATACTCGTACTAATGAAATCACATTGAGGTCAAAGGAAGAACCCTCTGTATGCATAGAACAAAAACTTTTAAAAATATGCACAAGGGGTAACTCTCAAATAGATGTTTATTTGTACACCAGTATATAGTTCTAGATATATCATTTTAAAGACTTTTGGGGGCAGCTAGGTGGCACAGTGGATAGAGTACCGGCCCTGAAGTCAGGAGGACCTGAGTTCAAATCTGGCCTCAGACCAAACACTTGACACTTACTAGCTGTGTGACCCTGGGCAAGTCACTTTACCCCAATTGCCTAAAAATAAAAAAAGAAAGACTTGAAAAAAGAAAATCATAAGTATATTACTGATTGCAATAACCTTATATACCATCTAGTCCTGAGGTTCTCAACTTTTTTTGTGCTATGGACCCCTTTCGCAGTTCTAGAAAAGCCAATGGACCCCTGCTCAGAATGTTTTTAAATGCATAAAATAAAATACACAGGATTACAAAGGAAATCAATTATATTGAAAGACAATCATCAAAATATCTTAAAAACCCAACAAAACAAGTTCATGGGCTCGTGTTGTAGTCCAACTTCTCAATTTTATACATGAGGAAATGGATGAAATTATGTGTCTTGCTTAGAGTCACATGACCCATAAGAAGCAGAGCCAGACCTAGAACCCAGGTCTTCTCACTTCTAGTCTAGGGCTCTTTCCGTCAATAGTACTATATGAGTACCAATAGTAATGATTGCCACTAGAATTATGGCTGAGCTGCAATGGCCAGAAAAGGATGGTCATCTTTCTTTTCTACTCAAGAACCTAGTTCAAAAACAGAGCAACATTTATCAAGCCATTGGATGCAGGATTAGTTCTCTACCTCCTTTTAGTAACGGTCATTATGATCTAAGGATCTAAGGCCATTTAGACCCAAGGATTTATGATAATTTTAATAAATCACTTTTGGATGGGGAGCAGGTCTCTTTCCTGATTATACTTTACCTGTGGAAACTGGCCTTGGCTTGAACTTGGCCAGAGTTTCACCTTCACTCTCTGGGCTGCCCTTGACCCGACAACACTCACTGACAGGTAGTCTCTGAGGTTGGAGGTGGGCACTATGTACAGTGGTCTCATCAGCAGACTTGGGGCGGTAGTCGAAGATACTGAGCCTGACTTTGGGGGTCTGGATTCCAGGAAGCAGGCTGCTATGAGAAGAGGAGATGGATTCACTGTACACGGATGTGCAGGAGTTGGACAAAGAACAGGACCCACCATCACTCAGGTCGTAAAAGCCTGGATAGGGTAAACAAAGTATGGAATTACCGTGGTGGTCTAGGAATTCACAAGACTTGTGCTGCCAACCTTCATAAATTGCTCTCTTCAACATAATATCTCTACTTTTTCTGTATTCTTTTATTAGGTGCATAGAATTCAAAATTTAACAAACATTCCTCAATTAATCAGGAGCTAGTTACTGTCCTTAGAAACTAGGCAACAGAAGTGAAAAGAAGAGCATAGACCCAGCTCTCAAGAGCCTTATAACCTATTAAGGGAGACATGGAATGTGTAAGCACAGGTATAATACAGCATAGAGAATGTTGATGCTCTAGGAAAATGAGGAGTTATTGGGAAAGGCTTCATGGAAGAGGTGGCAGAGACTTAAGCTTAAAAAAGCAAAGGATTTTAACAGTCAGGGAGGAGGGGGAGGTCAATGTTCACAATGGGCATGGAGGTTGGGTTGAGTGAATGCATGGAGGAGTCAACAGGGTAAGATCAGGGGATGGCTCATAGTCCAATGTGACTAGAATGTAGAATACAAAAAAGGGAGGAGAATGAAATAAGGCTGGAGGAATGGCAGGTTGGAGGTGGACTACAGAGGGTCTATGCATATTTAAATGCCAGTTTAAGGAGTTTGTTTTTTTAACCCATAGGCAGCAAGGAGCACTGGACTGTTTTTGAGCATTAAGCAGGATAACAGGGCTAAATCAGTCAATCAGGAAGATTATTTTGACAGTTTTATGAAGGATGGGTTGGATATGGGGATGAGACTGGAGGTTGGGAGGACAGAGAGGAGGCTATCCAACAGTCTGATAAGGGCTTGAACTTAGATTATAGCAGGATGAATAGAGAAGAGGCAACAGATGTGAGGGATTTTTACAAAGTCAGTATCAACAGGACTTTGCATTTTATCATATGTGAGTGTATGTAAGGGTAAGAGAGAGGGAAGGACCAAAGATGACTCCCAATTTTTGAACCTGGGTTATTGGAAGTATGTCTCAGGTTTAGTGAGGAAGATAGTGAGTTTGATTTGGGACATTTTGAATTTGAAGTGCTGGTATTAAAGAGGTCTAATAAGCAGTTGGAATTGAGTAACTGGAGTTAATTTAAAAGATTAGCATTACGAATACATAAATTTGGTAGTCTTCCATAAGAAACTGTGGGAATATCTGAGATCTGAGTAGAAACTGAAGAGAGAAGAGGTAAGAGTCAAAAACCTTCAATGATACTCATGTTGAAGATGCAAGAGAAGGATGAAGAAGCAGGAAAGTAATCAGAAAAGGAGTAGGGTATAGTGTCAGAGAAAACAAGGGAGGAGAAAGTATTATTACTTTGATGGGGCAAAAGTTACAGTAGTGAAGGATGATAGCAGAAAAAAATGGATTTAGCTAAAGGAGGTCATTAGGGCTGAGGGAATTTTCAGTAAATAGTAGAGAGGGAAGCTAGATTGCAAAGCAATGACAAATGAATGGGTGAGTAGTGATAAAGCAGAAGGAACAATTATAAACTACTTTTTCTAATTTTGCAGCGAAGGTGAAAAAGATAGGATGACAGCTTGCAGGGGTAGCAGATTCAAGGGAACGTTTTTTTAGGTCAGGTGCCCAGACCTGAGAATATTTACAGGCTAGAAGAAAAGAGTCAATAGGAAGGGAAAGCCAGAAGACATAACCAAGAAAGGGGATGAAGCAAAGTCCTGTAGAAGATGGAAAGGGTGTGGAGGGTTTATCCTTCTCTAGAAGAAAGACAACCATTTATTCTAAGGCTGGAAGAAAAGTAGAGAGGATAATTCCCTAGTGGAAGAAGGCAATTAAGGATGCTTATGTCAGACAGTCAATTCAACCAAAAAAGGAAACAAGGTTGTCTGCTGAGAATAAGCAGAGAAGAGACAGCTAGGGGCCTGAGGAGAGAAGAAAAGTCTTAAAAAGTTCATCTCGGTGAATAAGATAGTCAATAAAATATTAATGATTGTCCTGTTGCAGGAACAACGATTAACATAATTGATCACAGGATTTAGAATGAGAAAGGACCTCACAGGACATTGTGGCCCAATTCCCCTCACTTTATTGATGAAAAAAGTCCAGAGTGTTGAAATAACTTGCCCAAAGTCACATAAGTAGTAAATAATAAAGCCAGAGTTTAAATCCAGGACCTCTGACTTATCCAGAGTTCTTGAATTGAATTGTACTTTTAAAAGTATTTTTTTTCAATTCAATTCAACACCATTCTGCCTCTCAAGCTAAACTGACAATGTCTACTAGTGATCAAAAGTTATTGTTCGCCTTTTGAAAATATTTTGAAAAATTTGAAAAAAAATTATTTTATTTTGAAAATATTCATCAATAGACAGATCTCATCATCCTGCAAGATCACATCAGTTGTGAAATCCACACCTCCTAGTACCCTCTGCCCTTCCCTCTCTCCGAGTGGAGAGGATGAAGAGTGGAGAACTTCCCCCAGACCCTCCATTTAAGAGGGTATCCAGGGCAACCATTTCATCATTTCCCACCAGGCTGCACTCCTCTGGACTTCACTGCCACTCCACCAACTGTCTTTTTCACCTAATTTTTACGTGCTGTCTTTCCTCATTAGATTGTGAGTTCCTTGAGAGCAGGGCCTATCTTTTGCTTTTCTTTGTATTTCATGGTGCCTGGCACACGGTAGGTGCTTAATTAAAACAGTAGGTGTTTATTGACTTACTGGTCAGATCTTTATGGCTATTATTAATATTAAGGAGACGTTTATGAAAATATTACAGTCTAATGTTCCCTAAGACTGTGGTCAATTTGACAGTAATGGTAATTCTCCTAAGCCGACATTCCTGGGGCCTTACCTGAACTGGGCCTGCTGTCACTATCAAGGTTTTCATTGGAAGTCTTATTTACATCCAATTTAAGTTCGCTTATCTGCTGGTCCAGTTGATCCAAGTGAGTTTTCAGGCCAACATCTTGTCTCCTTAAACGTGACTAGAAAGCGAGGGGTAGAGAAATAAAAAAAAAAAGCACAGGAGAATTGAAATGAGAATCTGAATTTCCAAAAGCATCATTCTTTTTGTTTTGTTTTGGACAAACCTATGGTTCCACTTGGTGAGGAAATGCAGCAAATTAGTCTGGGACAGTTGCTTGGATGACTACCAAGTTAAGGAACTTGTCCAGGGTTACACAGCCAATACGTCCTCCAACATGAGACTGAACCTAGGTCTTCCTGAGGCCAGCTCTCTCTATCTACCATCCCATGCTGCCTTATATTTATATTAAAATGCTAGTGATTTTATTGATGTGGGCATTCCTCTCACTATCACATGTAGTAAACTTTTTGTTTTAGAGGATGATTTCATGAGTAGCTTCAGCTAAGCATATTTGTCACCTGGTGGCTAGCTTTCTGAAAATAAGTATCTCTAGAATTTACCTAGGCTAATCCTTAGCTGTTGGGCAGCTATGCGATACAGCGGATAGTGCGCCAGGCCTGGAATCAGGAATACTCATCTTCATGAGTTCAAATCTGGCCTCAGATACTTACTAGCTGTGTGACCCTACCCTGTTTGCTTCAGTTTCTTCATCTGTAAAAATGAGCTGGAGAAGGAAATGGCAAACCACTTCAGTATCTTTGCCAAGAAAACCCCAAATGGGGTCATGAAGAATCAGGCCCAACTGAAACAAATGAAATCCTTAGTTATCCTACTCTGAGGCATTTAATCTTGGCAAGACCTGTCAGTGTTGAGTATTCTATTGGCATAGCTTTTGAGAACTTAAGGTCTAGCCTAATTTATGCCATGATGAGGTAACCAAATAGCACTTTGTTGGATCATCCACTCCTAACTCCTGAGAGTAGGCTTTATCCTATTACTTTCTCTCTCACTTTCTCTCTCTCTCTCAACTCTGTACAATTTCTCCCTAGAAAAAGTAATCCCTTCAGTTTATTTTATCTATTCCTAAAGGTCCAATTATTATCTTCATGCAAATGACTCCAGAATCCACAATATCAAACCCTAATCTCTGATCAGGACTCCAGTCAAACATAGCCAACTAACTACCTCCAGGGCATCTTTACCTGGTAGTCATACTGGCATCTCAGATTCAGCACGAGATCATAAATTTAGATCTAGAAGAAACCTTAGAGGTCATGTGATCTAATTTCTTCATTTCAAAGATGAAGAAAATGAAGCTCAGAGCTTAAAGGACCCGCCCAAGGTCACATAAGGATGGTTGGACCAGGATTCAAAACTACTTCTTTTCATTTTTCTCCCTAAATGTGTGCTCAATTGCTATTGAGGACACCACTATTCTCCTAGTTCATTTAGAGTAATCCTTAACTCTTCCCGTTTCTTCATCCTGCCCCCAATGCAATGAGTTTGCCAAGTCTTATTGATTTCTCTTGCATCTGGTACCTTTCCTGAACTAACATGGCCACAGCCATAGTTCAAGATCTGATCATTACTCTCCTGAACTAGGGTCCTAATTGCTTCCATTCCCTTCTCTTCTTCAGTCCATCTTCCACATCACTCTCAAAATATTTTGCTTTGGAAGGCACAGAGCTCTACACAGCCTGCAGGGTAAAATACAAAACTCCTTAGTCTGACACTTAAAGTTTTTCATAGTCAGGTTCCAGACTTCCTCTTTATCCATATTTCACATCATTCTCTACACATGCTCAACTGCACTCTTGCTAAACTTGACATGCCATCTTCCATTTTTTTTTTTTTAGGCAATTGGGGTTAAGTGACTTGCCCAGGGTCACACAGCTGTTAAGTGTCAAGTGTTTGGTCTGAGTCCGGATTCAAACTCAGGTCCTCCTGCCTTCAGGGCCGGTGCTTTATCCACTGCACCACCTAGCTCCCCTGCCATCTTCCGTTCTTCAGGAATGTCTTTGCTCTTAGTCAATCCCCCATTCCTCAAATGCATTCTCTGCTCAACCCTGCCTCAGGAATCTTTATCTTCCTTCAAGGCCAAGATCAAATGTCAACTACTCTGAAGCCTTCCCTGATGATCTTCTTATCCCACCCTAGATATAGAAGAGTTGAAATAAGAATTTAAATATGTTTTAGACTATTGGAATTCTCTTCCTCTTCAAATTGTATTGTATTTACTTATTTGCAAACATGATGTATCCATCACCTTCCCTCAGGAGATTATATATTCCTAGAGGCCAAGGACTGGTTTTTCTATGTTCTTGATTTTTTTGGGTCTTTGCATCTCCAGCACCTAAAATCTAGCTCCTTGAGCCTTAAAAGTGCTCCCCCATTAGACTATAAGCTCCTTGAAGGTAAGAACTATTTTTTGCCTTTTTTTTGTATCTGTAGTACTTAGCACAGTGCCTGATATATAGCAAGTGATTAATAAATATTTATTGATTGATAATATTTGTTTAACTAAATTGGAAAAATAAATGTACAAAAAATGTATAATTTTAAACTAATATATAAAACTGGTAGAAAAAGTGTCTCTTTGAGAGGAAACATAGGCTAGTAGACAGCTGGCCTTGGAATCAGGAAGACATAGGTTCAAGGCCCAGCTCAGCCACATATAGGCTGTATGACTTTGGGCAAATCACTTAACCTTCTAGTGCCCAAGATTATAAATGCAGAGAAGGTACTGCTCTGCCTTGGTAGAGGAAGTTACCACGAATTTTACACAGGGGAAAACACTAAGTCATATATATACACATATATGTGTATATATATACACATATATATGTATATATACATATACACACACATATATGTATATATGTATGTATATATGTGTGTGTATATTTATATACACATATACACGTGTATGTGTACATGTATCATATATACATAACTATATATATATATATATATGTCATTCTAATCATCTACTATCTGAACAATCCTTATTCCAACACAGTTTTGTTGCAAGTTTAAGGGGAGAAAAAAAAAAGGAGTGTGCTCGTGAGTATATACACCTACACCCACACTCACCACTCTGAAAACCTTATTTTTTTTC